>NC_030440.2:6840788-7208288 GCF_001660625.3 Ictalurus punctatus
ATCATAATTATTCAGAAAATAATATAACAATGCCTGTTATTTCGCAAGTTCATCTTAAAGCAAAAACCCAATAAAAAGCCATTTGCTAATAAGGCCCTACAACAGATGAAATGATAATAATAAAAGGGCTTCAATGTAAGTCATAAATGAAGGCGCAGAGTGCTGCTGGAGAGCTCATTAAAATGAACAAAGCGCTAAAAAAAATAAGCCACTGCTTTTAAAGTATCCATCAAGAGCATTTAATCTAACCAGGTGACTTGGTGTGTGTGTATGTGTGTACTGCAAAGGAAATTCAATGAAAAGGAACAGCAGTGAATTGTCAGAGCAGCCTGTATATCCATGATTTTGGTTTACTGCAGTTTGACAGATTAAGTGCCTGTAAAAAGGCATATTGATGGTCTGGCGATGGCTGAGGCCTTTGAAGTGATCTGTCAGCTGATATTCAGCTCACTATGGGTCCACAGAAGTTCACCAATTCCCCCTAGTCATGTATATTAGCCACTAGAACAAACATATCCAAGCTGTACAGTGCCAAAGTTTTTGACAGGAGCATTACTCTTCATTGCTATTATATAAAGTCACAAAAATTCTGGAATGCTAGCAATAAGCAAGTATAGTTACCTTATTCAACATGTCAAAGAATACTATGGGGCATTTGAGACGTCAAATTGTATTTCATTCATTAATTCATTCATCAATAGCCACTTTATCCTGGTTAATCTTGCTGTGGATCTGGAGTGCAAAAGCAATGTCTTAAATTATATATTTAACACACACACACACACACACACACACACACACACACACACACACATATATATATATATATATATATATATATATATATATATATATATATATATATATATATATACATACACACACACACAGTATCTCACAAAAGTACATTTTCACTTAGGGGTGTACTCACTTTTGTTGCCAGCGGTTTAGACATTAATGGCTGTGTGTGGAGTTATTTTGAGGGGACAGCAAATTTACACTGTTACACAAGCTGTACACTCACTACATTACATTGTAGCAAAGTGTCATTTCTTCAGTGTTGTCACTTGAAAAGATATAATAATGTGAGGGGTATACTCACTTTTGTGAGATACTGTATGTATTATTATGTTGTGCTCTTTCCTAAATGCATGAATAGTAATGCACAAAAAAGACAGGCTTTGTGCAGGGTCACGGTGAATAAAATCATGAGAATCATGTCTTCTGAGTTGTCCAAAAAATAAACAAAAACATCCATCCAACAACCATCCAAGAGTGAACAGTCCAGGGGTAAAACCTGGCCTGGGCACTGGGGGCTATAGCATTGAAGATATTTTCTTTAGCCTTGAATAATTCTCCACTTGGAGGGGGTTGTCACTATGTAACTGAACGTCAGTAAAAGAAGACGGCCTGTAATTTTATATCTTCAGTAAATGGAGGTGAGATCAATCAGACAGGGTTTACAGGAAAATATGTGGAAATACTCGTGTCTTATTGGCTGACAGTTCTCAATTCTGCCAAACGCTAACTCAGTCAGTGTGAGGAAAAATATAACCAGTAAAGAGATTGAAACTGAAACACTAATATCCTCTCATGCTCTGCAGGAAAATAAGGTGTGTAAATTGCCAAGTTTCTGTCCACTTTTTTCACATTTCTGTTGTCAACAAAGTGACAGTGTGTAACCCCCCCCACCCCCCACCCCCCCGCCTGTTTCCATCCAACTGGCCTTTTACCTTTATAATGGTGTGTGTAATGATGTCATCCTTTAAAAAACAAATTGTCACATAAGTTTTGATGTATCGCAAAAGATATCTGCCCGTCTCGCCATCTTTGTCACCATTTTCACCCGTGATGAGTTTGCATCCCTGATTCAAATGCACTTTAGAGGTGGCCTATGAAGTTTCAAGTACTTGTTCCCACTCCTAATATAAATCTTCTTTCACAGTTTAATGAATGTCACAAAGTGAATGTGGCAACCTCCTAGTGATAGTAAGTCATATTTGGACAAATAATCTATAGAGCTGCAACAATTAATCGATAAAATTGATAATAATCGGTTATGAAAATCGCTGTCAACGAATCTCATTATTGATTAGTTGGTCTTCGCGCAGCGTGAGATACATTTACTCACTACGTTACTTCTGTTCCGAAAATACTCATTGGAGAGTAAAAACTAAAGTTGTATCCCAAATGATGTCCTATAAACTTACACTATGCACTATGTACTCTACTGTCTAGTGTATGAATTTTAGAAAGGTAATATCTCAAATGGAACACTAGCGTTTTTTTTACTAACCGGAAGTATAAACTTTCACTGTCACAATTACTAGCTTCTTTGGTTAAATACTTTTTCAAAGTTCTAAATACAATACGTCACCAACAAACAGCAAATGTTTAGCATATTGACTTTTTTCCCCCTTATTTTGATATGATGGTTGTTTGACAGTAAATAACTGTACTGCACACCTGCATACTTGTTTTTGTATTTTAAATAAAAACATCTGAACCAAGTTTTGTCTCTCTTGTCTCTGTATAGGGGGAATAAAATTAGAAGGATTTCTACCTAATAACTTATTTTCCAATTAAATGTTTGAATTCGACAAGCATAATTTTTTTTTTTTTACTTTAAACGTATCCATTTCTTTTAAACTGTATTTGATAAAAATAAGTTGGACCGACTCAATTATATCTCATTGTATGAATCAGTTTTTTATGAGTTGAGGCTATACATATTTACTGGATGGAAATCCTGCCCTCAATTAAATTATGTTTATCCAATGAGTTGTTTTTTTGAGTGCAGGGCCAGGGCACTCGTCCTCAAGTTCCACACTTCAGTCTTGTGACTTATTCATATTCAGACGCATGTATCGTTATAGCACTAACTACCTTGTGTATCATGAGAAGATCACTGCAGATGACAATTTGGCATGATTCTTGATTGTTGTTTTACAGTAATGAACTTGATTGGATGCTTGAAACTGAAATAATTGGCTGGTAAACTGAGCCCATTTAATTGATGTGTAGTGTCATTGACTGGATGATAGAAGAGGCCTTTGACATTTGTAACGAGAACTTTGTAGATCAATTATACTTCTAAGTAAAGCAAAAATACACTAAAATAGTACTTAAGTATAATAAAAAAAGCAGAGTTACTCAAATATTTTCCACCCCTGGCAGCAACCCTACCCACTGAGCCCAAATTATATTCCTCAAATTATAATTACATCAATCTTCACTGATATAAGACCTTAAATGTATTATTTGTTGAAAGCATAACGATAGATATAAAATAAAGCACTAAGCCATTACTACCCCAAATGTAATTATTTTATTTTTATTTTATTAAAGGACATTTTCTACTTGTAATACTGTTTATACAGTAGTTATGTTAGTTGTGGAACATCCTACAAACAAGTTCCTGCTATCACTTACATCATTGCAGCTCTAAACAGGTGTCCCTTATCAGCCTCTCAGTTTTCTCTCTTTAGAAATTAACAAAACAAACAAACAAAAAAAAATGCAGCTGGTCATGTCACAGGGAAACGGAAACTTTTCAGTTGAAAATGTAACAGAAAAAGCCTTACTTCTGTTGCAAAGCGCTGACATTGGAAACTCCTTCTAAAAAGGCTAAATAAATGTTTCCTCACAGAGAGCTTCAACAAATGAACAACTATACATGCTTCTTTGTTGTTGTTTTTTTTTTAAAAATCAGTTTATGTGGCACATACGCCATCCACCATCCAAGTATCTGTGTAGGTTGTATAGAAACAATAATGTATTAAAATGAGCACATTAATATAAATTTCACAGCCTGAACTACTAGAGAATTGAGAATACAACAGTACTGTGGTATAACAAGCAATAATGAGTATAGATGACCATACTAAGCATGAATAATATTCATAAACTAAGTAGGGCGGCTGTGGCTCAGGTGGTAGAGCGGGTTGTCCAGTAATCGCAGGGTTGGTGACCCACATGCCAAAGAGTCCTTGGGCAAGACACTGAACCCCAAGTTGCTCCCGATGGCAAGTCACCGCCTTGCATGGCAGCTCTGATACCATTGGTGCGTGAGTGTGTGTGTGTGTGTGAATGGGTGAATGAGACACAGTGTAAAGCTCTTTGAATAAAAGTGCTATATAAATGCAGACCATTTACCATAAATCTTACTACTGCATTCATATTAGAATTAATGATAAACTGTTGGAGCTGGATACACTACTCTTTGGACCATATTAGCATACCTCATCATAGCATACATTCAATATCATTAATAACATCCAAAGTCTTATTTTAATCATTTATTGAGTGCAGCAGATTGGTCTGATTGCACATGAGAAGCAATCTGCTCTGACATGTGTGATGCAACAGCTCCCTCACTTGTTCCAATACTGGGAAGAAATGATTACACTAAGGAAAATCTGCTGACCGGTTTAGATCTGCCTTCAGGTATTTATGGAATACTATGTTTAAATTAAAAAAAAAAAAAAATAGACGTAAACATTTTAAATGGTTCATATTTTTCTTTTTGTTTCATAAGCTATAGATTTGGACAAAAATGAATCTACTAGACTTGATCACCAAAAATCAATGGGGAAAGCAAAGTAGCTAAACAAAACACAGTCTGCATATCAACCGATCAAACTTAATTTTTTACTGACAAAGATATGGCACCACGCTTGAATTTTCAAGTTCAACTTGAATATAAATAAATAAATCAATCAACATATAACATTATGTTTATTTCTAACTAAACTTCACTGTTCATAAAGTTCACTTCACTGTTCAGAGTGAAATCTTGCCACACATCAGGAACTGCTTGACAGTATACTTTCTCACTGACGTTCAGAGTTGAAATGTATTAATGGAGTTTTGAAGAAGAAGGTGGGATACACTTTTCATACAGAGAATGCAAGTAAGGCCAGTGGTTTTCAAAGTGGGGGCCGCCAGGGGGCGCCAGGAGGAGGGGCCTCAATAATTTGGTGTGAAAAATAAATAAATACATGATTTTTTAAAAATATATATGTATGCATTACTATAACATGTTATTTGTAACAATACATATTAAAATCACATTTGCTATACCTAACTTTCTAATTTCTAAACATACAAAACATCAGCGTAATTATTAATAAAAAAAGGGGGGGGGAGGGGGGGGATATATTCAGAAGTCTGTATTTTTAATGTGTTTTAAAGACATCTTGCAAAAGGGGGGCCTCGGTCAAATGTTAATGCCATTTGGGGGGCCTTGCCCTGGAAAAGTTTGGGAAACCCTGGTCTAGGCCAGTGGCCAGCCAATCACTGTAACCTTCTTTTATTGATAGGCTAGTATGTATTACAGCATGTCAGCATTTAAAATGGAGAAAATTAACAGTGATAAACAATAACCTTACATTTTGAATACACCATTTATATCAAAATGATTTAGCAAGTTATTCGACCGTGTATAATACGCAAATGTGATACTATATTATAATATATAGGATTACAATATAATGCAATCCTTCATACATTCACAAGTTTCTCATGAGAACATGATAAACAATTTGGTAGATGTTTGTATGTATCTTTATATTTGAATGTCTTTCATTTTATTTTGTATATATTTAACATTTGAATTTTGAAAATAGGCATGTAGTTTAATTCTGTTTAATTGGGTATTTTGTCATACATAATTGTCATCCAATCAAAAGTCAAATCAGAGACACGGGGAAAAAAATATTTTGGAAAAAAAACTTACACTATTTTATTTGAATTCCACACTCTCAGAAATAAAGGTACAAAACTGTACTTTTCTTGTTACTGTTTTGTTCCTTTAGTGTATGTCTTTTACCTAGGAAGGTGGATTTGATATACCTTTTAAATAACCTTCTGAAAAAAGCTTTAAAACTACATCAGTGCCCCCTAAGGTCCAATTCTTCGTCTTCTTCCTCTTTTAGCTGCTCCCGTTCGGGGTCACCACAGCGGCTCACCCGTCTGCATATTCTGATTCTAGCACAAGTTTTACGCTGGATGCCCGTCCTGATGCAACCCTCCCCACTGGTCCAATTATATATCTTAAATCATTTTTAAAGGTACACCATATTCACATTTTTCAGGTAGAAATACACACACTACGGGTACAATAGATGTACTCTTGATTGTACCACCCCTATTAAATGGAGGATGAAGAATTTTATCTGGTTTCTTCTCAATTGCAGTCATAGGAAATCACCTGGGGAACACAATACAATCAGCTCATCATCATGCTGGGAGCAGTGTTGGGATATGTTTGTGCATGGAAAAAATACAATTAAACAGTTATGTGAGTGTAGAAGAATGAAATTGATAATACATTAGACATGAGATATTCTAATGCCCGATATTCATGCAACAACTTGTCAACTTTTATTCATTCATCTCCACACTTTACAGTCTATGGAAACATTTTACTGCACTAAAATCAATAACACTTTTCTCCCAGGAAACAAAAAACATCCATAAAACAAGCAGGAAGTGGAAATGGCTGCATTACATAGTATCACCAAGGAGCATGCCTGTTAATGATGTCCTGTGAATAACGTTTTGAATGAAGTCATTAGTGCTAAACATGAACATTTCCATTTGGAATGTTTTTCTAAACCTATAATAAACATAAGTTTCAAATAATATATTTGCAATGCAATTGTTCTGACTACATTTGTTCATTTTAGGCTTCTGTTTACATTTTTCTCGCCCAGAAATTACGCTCCTCAGGCCTGCAGCCTTCCCTGTTTTCACTGCAAATTACAATTCAGCTCACACGCAGTCAGGGACTCTAAAAGTACAAACAATTTGTCCAATTATTTTAGTGACACTTTGGATGTGATGTGATGTGATTTCAAAATTCACCCCTTTCACCCAGTATACATGACATACAATCAGTTTAAATTAAATACGAACAAAAACAAACAAACAAAAAAATAAACCCGCACCTTTTTGCTTTTGTTTCATTTTAAATTTAAAATGTCGTGGTACACAGACAACGCTACAAAAAATGAGCACAAATAAACACACTTTATTATCCTGTATTATTGTGTATGAACAGAAGATGGCATCCTTTGTCAACAAATGGGGTTATTCATGTGCTGATTCCCTTTACAACCTGAGAGCTGCAAATCTGGGACACATTTCTTCTGGGAGTAACTTTAGAGAACAGAAAAAAAAATTGATAAAATTTGCAAGGAAATTGATCTCTCTCTCTCTCTCTCTCTCTCTCTCTCTCTCTCTCTCTCTCTCTCTCATGCATACACATGCACACGCGTATTTGTCTTATTGTCCTTGACCTTCCATTAACGTAATTATTAATGCAACTAATTGATGCTATACCAATACCTAGATCAAACCCTAACCAAACTTAATCCCACATTGTGTGGGCATTTGGTACCCACCATGATACAAAAACATGCCCACAAACACACACACACACACACACACACACACACACACACACACACACACACACTGGCATGGTGCCTGTGTATCTGCCTGATATCTGTATCTGCTGGAAGGTGTGAGCCCTTGCCTCAAAGAATGTGGCTGACTTAGCGCTGCCCCTGCCAGTGAGAATACCTGCTTAGTGCGTGACAGCTGATGATTTGTTCAGGAGACAAGCCTCTTTTTGAAATGCAGCTGTAGGGAGTTTCTCTTTCGTGTAGAGGCAAACCAGGCTTACATGAAGGAAAAGGTGTGCCAATACGGTGCCTCCAAACCCAAGACAAAGTCGGCACGTGTCAGTTTAACCACAGCCGCTGCGCCCATGTAAGACTGGGAGTGTTTAAGTTTCAAAGAACAGAGCCTCTGGCACTCAAAACTGTCCTCAGACTCTCCAGTATATTTGGCATAATAATGCGAATCATTTATGATGTCTCTGGGTGGGATCGAGCTTTCTGACTGATCGCCTCAAGATCTCCTTTGACATAAAAGTTCAGACTGATGATGTCAGAAGACTGAATAATAAGCAGAGGAGCCATGGTTTGGATGACATCCATCTTACTAGTAGTATGACTGTGCTTTTCCAGGATTCAGAAGACAGGATGAAGTGATGAAGAAGCAGTTGAGATGGAAAAATACGGGTTCACTTGAGGTGATCGTGCCATGGATGGATCTCTTAGTACCCCCCAAACTGAGCACCGCAATCTCTGAGGCGTAATGGAAAGCAGCCGAACGCCTTCCATGGTGCACCATAAGCTTCTCTAGAAAGCATGAACTCTGTCTAATTTGAAAATGTCTGTTGAGTTAACAGGCTATTTAACGAAGTAGCCTGTTTTCTTTGTTAAACAGCCATTTGACTTTGACTATTATCACTAACGTAATTGACAAGGCAGCAATTCTAGCTAATAGAAAATTTGTTAGAAAGTTATTTACAGGGATATTTTTTCACCAGATACTTTTAAAAACTTTTGTAGTAGTTGAGTACATTTTAAAGTAGCAACTTTTTTGGCTGGATACTTTCACTTCAGCAAGATTTCAACACACGTTATCTATACGTTAACTAAAGTATAATTCCTCATTATTTTTCCCACTCCTGACAGAACCTTCAGTCCTAACGCCTGGCCAGGGGCCTTTTTAAAGACACTTATGATGAAATAAGAGATCTCGACCTCATGCCAATTCATTAGAGGGAGGCGTTTTTGGAGGAGTACCAACACAGGCACAGGTCAGGCCTGCCACTGCACGGCTTCAGCATGAACAATTTTACAACATACTCCACGGGAGAGAAATAAACATTCCTCTAAGGCATAAAAACTAGCTTAAATGCTTCAGCACTTGGTTGCATAAGCGTGATACCTTTCCCCGGCTGGTTACAAATACATTGTTGAAATCTAGTGAATGGGGTTATAGGTACCTCTATAACAAATAAACTAAAGGAGCATATAGATAATCAATTACAAGCACTGCATGGACATGATATGAGGAGGACTATGTTCCTTTCATGGGAAATGTGGCACTATGTGCCATTAATGAATAAAATGCTGTATATAACGTTTCATAAAGAGTAAATAAGGACAATTATTTTTACTAGAGCAGCTCACAAAAGAAGTATACACATGGGTGGGCCTCAGTGCAAAACACATTTTTGTCAAGTAATCCTTCATTTATTTGAGCTGCAGTTTAGGGAACAGAAGGAGATCCACACCCTCCATCTCAGTGCCTGACATTTACCCTGGCAAAGATTTGGATGCATCTGGTAATCTGGCCAGGCAAAGTGTAATGAGTTGTGATCAAGACTTCAAACGATGACACAAGCCTGTATGCTACATGGATGATTGTTTGGATACATGTTTTTATTTCCTGTCTCCAGTCATCAGCGCCAAATAGACAAATACTCTTTCACAATTCCAGTCCAGTAAGCCTATTTTGTAAAATACTACAAATGATGGACAGATTCCTAATGTTGTTATTCTAATACTTTAATATTAGGTTCACTTTACAAAAACAACTTCTGTTACAAAACCTGAATTCTTGTATCATCATGTCAAGCTGAAAACGATTCTGCCTAACTGCTAGCAGTCATAAAACCAACTGGAGTGTGACTGCAAAGCATAGACATAACGGTTTGAACGTTCTAATTCACGCTTTTATGATCCAATTCAAATAAAAGAACTAATTCAACCCCCAATTATCTTAATTGAAAATGGTCTTCAACCCACTGGGTCACTGACTGGCTTCCATTTAGCTTCATTGAGTGGTCGCTCAAACGGGTTGTCATAGAAATGACCAAATATTGTGCCATGTTTTGCCTTCTAGTGAGTCATATTACACTTTGCCATGGCTTCCCTTACCAGTAACCAGTGATTTTCTCTTTTAAACGTGTTGACAGACAATAAAGGTGAGCATTATTTTCTTTTTGACATCAATAGACATTTCTACTACATACGTACAAAAAGGAGACCTCAGCTTATAAAAAGCCATAAAACATTTATGAATCATGTATGTATTTCATTTTGCTGTACGTCTGGATGTCCTAAGGCCCCAAATGAATAACGTCACAGCCCACACTCAATCAATTCCCCTGCTGCCATATAAGACAGCTCCTCGTAATAAAAACCAGGTTTGATGGTTGCAGTTAGGCTTGTGAAAACAAATCCCTCTATCACAAGGAGAATAAAAAGTACAAGGGTTTCTCCACATTGTCCCACACCCTATCCATTCCCTAAATGTCTCTTTCCCTATTTTGCGAGCCTTGGTTTTATGCTTCTCCAACATACATGTGTAAGATATTGTAAAACCCCATGACATCACCCACGAGTTCCCACATCATAGTGTGAGAGTGATTTCATATGTCACAATGGCACCAAGATGTGGTAAGTCACACAAACATGCATCAGGGTATTGCACAATGTCTGATCCCTTCTCAGGAAGTCTGCCTTTGTATTAAAATGAGATAATGAGGAAAAACTGGCCTATATGGCTTCACTATAATATTTTGTTAAAGAAAGCAACAAAAACTCTATCAGATAATAATACAGAAAGAGTGAAAAGATGTATCTGTGTCAAATGTGGCTGTTAAGTAAAACCAATGTGTGTATGTGTGTGTGGGCAGATGGTGGGCTGCAAACAAATTCATAATAAACCACTGTCATCTGCTGCAAATACAAGAGCTTTTCTGTATTATCCCACACTGGGCTTTGAATGGTGCTCTTGAAGATTTGTTAAGGCAATACAAAGGTGCTATAAGCACTCTGCCTTATATTATTGAATCAAAATATGGCACACACAAACAACTCAATAGCCATAATCTTGTAAGGTCAGGCCCAGACAGTAAAATTGCAATGTTCCTGGGCTCTGATTGATCACTTGATAAATGGCCAGTGCATGCTGTGTCAGTAAGTGTCGGGTGCAATTGGTTTAGAGACGAGTAGTGGTTCACTATTTCACATAACTGATGATATTGAGCTTAGTGCTGGCAGGTTGGTGAAGACAGAGCCATTCATCACCTCCAGACATGAAACCTCCACCCTGCCACAACTACCCAGGCAGACATGAAGCCCACTGGATTGTTTGGATATTAATTTATATGTCAAATGAATAAAATCTATTAATTAAAATAAGAAAAGGTTTACAAAGGTTTAGAGTCACATTAGAATTCACATTTAAACATGTAAAACATTTTTTGAAAAAAACCCATGGGTAATTACAATTAGGTTTACTGTTAAAGAGGCACCATAATTGCTTTAAATTTTACTAGATGTCAGGTTTTATGGCGTGTCTAAGATGACCTTAGCTATTGCTAACACTAGCCTTTCAGGAAACCGGTCCTGCAGCCAAGCAGAAGGAGGCCTAAAGGGCAAGACAACTGTGAAAGCAACCTTTGACCTCAGCACAGGCTGTATCGGACACGAAAAGATCAGATTTCGGACTGTGATTGTGCATCTGTCCTTCTCTCAATCACCCAAACCTTTTGTCTTACGAAGACAGCCCCCCTGAGTCACCATGATGTAATATATATATATATATATATATATATTACATATATATATATACATATATATATATATATATATATAATGCATTGCTGCAATGCACCTTCAGCTATTACTGTGCCACTCAGAAATGTGGTACATTACATCTCTTGACCTCTATGAAGATGTCCTTAGTCACTGCTTCGTACACTGAGCCTATACAGGGATACATTGATTGAGCCAGGTCTCGATTTCAGTATGTGTTTGACGGATGTGAACACATTAAAAACTTTAAGGACATTAAATCCTTTTGATGTACAATGGCATCACAACCTTCCTTTCAACAAGATCATCTATATCCAGTATATACAAAATCACAGACAAAATCATACAGACAAAACATGATATCTTGCTGTCCCAGACAGAATGCAGTATGCAATGATCATTATTTCTTCTCTTCTAACTCAACTGCCATTTATGTGTGACTGGTGTTATTTAATGATGTGTGCCAACTATCAGACAGTAGTTATCTTTGGCTGGGAAAACATGCTTATTGCACTCTGGAGCTCAATAGAATTATAGAGCACAAAGCTTTCTGCCTAGATGTCTAACCAATAGCATGATGTTATTTAATTTATGGGGTCCCTTCTCTTTCAGTTTGGGGCTTTGAATTATTCTGAAAGTCTGTTGGAGTCCCTTTACTTTGCCCCTAGCACTCTGTAGGACAAAGAGGCGTACTCCCGGGCATGTGTGTAACCTTCACTGCAATCTGACAAGTTAAAAGTGCTCCTCTTCAAATGCCCCATTGCTTGATTGATGGCTATAGTGCCTCTTAGCTGAGATAGTTGAATCATCTGCAACAAGGGCAAGACTCTGAGGGAGATGAGAGGTCAGAGATCATGCTGTTTTCCCTGCACTGTCACACTTCAGCTGTGTTCTTCAGAGGCCCTGTGCTGTATGAAAGACCACACCTCACCCTGCTGGATCACGGTGAGACTTGATGAAAAATGCAGACCTTATACTGACATGAACATTTCTTATAGTATTTCTGAGTGCAAGGTTGTGACCAGTCGTTACATATAGGTGAGGAAGCATGGCACTCAGTTATAAGGTCTATAACAGACCTCCTGTCACTTCTAAACTGTCAATTACCATGTGGATGACATCAAATCTCTAGTGCTAGTGGCAGATATGACAGGTCAGAACTGCTGCATGTACTATAAACTAAGAAATAAATTTGACCCTTCAGTCTTAGCTTTACATAGAAATCTACTTAAAGTTGTTATGGCCATGTTTAATTGGCATATTTATAATGATTTATTAACGAACACGCTTTAGTTAATACAAGAGGGCAAGCATGTGCCACCCCTTCAGTCTACCACAGACCTGATGAGGCTTGTTTGGATAGGAAAGCTGGAGCTGAACAAAAAGAAAGCCTTTTGTTTCACCAGTGACTGGATGGCGAAAGACCTGGACAGCAGAAAGCAACTGTGTGAATGCTATAAGCCGACAGGAAACCAAGATCAGGAATGAGATCAGCAATCACAACACGATGCGCCGAGCCAGCAGGGAAAACTGCACTGACACAAATCCTACGAACAATGTGCTCACTCACAAACACATAGCACCAAGACATGACTCCCTCTGCCAACAAAGGATGCAGACAAAAACAGAAGCTTAAAATTGTGTCATTATTTAATTACGTCATACTGATTAGTAAATTTATTAAAATCTATAGATATAATAATATTAAAATAGCCTGCTGTTATCTATAAAAAAAATTTGTATTAATGTCCAATCCCAAAATTCAGGTATGGAACTTTATGCAATAATATTTTCAGTCAATCATCAGTCATCTTCAGTAACATCATTATCCTGGTCAGGGTCATGGTGAAGCCGGAGCCAATCCTGGTAACACTGGGCACCAGGCACAATTTACGCCGGATGGGACACCGGTGTATCACAGTGTAATCACTCAACTCAATTAACATTTCATAAAAGTGTTTATTTGGAAATGGGATGATATAGGTTATTAGTCCTGTCTATATAGCTATAAGATCTGGAGGAGATAGACTTCCATTATTTTATTAGTTGCATTAAACCCATAGCTACAGTGCAAAACTAAAGAACCAAATGCTGGACACTAAACATGCCTTGGCTGATCACATTTGGGGTACCTGTATAAATTTCCCCAACTTTTCAGTAGATTTATATCATTTCAGAAAGCATCTAAGTAAGGTGAACGTGTCAGCAGTTAGCACTGATAAACTGACAAGTCAAAATTCAATGCACATTATATGGGAAATTACCCATGCTTTGACTGCCCAACCCCCAGTTCATCTCAAGTGATTTAATAGGTAGCTCAAGCTGCTCTGGGAATAGAAGGGAGGACAATGCGGATCTGAGGCTGATAATGATGGGATGAAAGAAGAGTGGCAGATGAATGTCAGGTATTGTAGGAGACGATAAAGGGAAGGGCCTTGGACCGTGAGGAAAAGGTCAGTCATTAGCCATGTGGAACCTTGATCTATAGAGCAGGCTGCAGGGGTTGGGAGGGGACATTATGCACAGGTCAGTACCCTTCCCCACTCCAAAATCAGTCCTACACTCATACAAGAACCCAAAGAAAAAGACAAACAATGCCAGTGGAGGTACTTGTATTGTGAAGGAGAGGAGAAGAGGTCAGGGAAATTGATGTTTCGGAGATGTAGAGGGACAAGAACCCATGGACAGGAGCAGAGATAAAGTGAATGTTGAGGAAGGTCAGAGGTCAGACAGTGAGAGAGAAGACAGAGTGAGTGGAGAAAGAGAGATGGCGGGAGGGAAGAAGAATGGAGAGGGAGAAGCTGTTGTCATCCTTCCATCAACCTTGCAATGTAATTAATTTATCAGTGGTCCCATTAGCAGGTTTGCAGATCAGTTGATTTTGAATACCTCCTTAAATTTAAATAATAAATTAATTAATTATTATTAATAATAAAATCATAATCGGTATTATATTGCCTCCTTGCTATATATATATATATATATATATATATATATATATATATATATATATATATATATATATATATATATACACACACATACACACATGTATGGCATATATATACACATACACAGGAGCATCTCAAAAAAATTTGAATATCGTGGAAAAGTTAATTTTTCCATTTTTCCATTGTTCAAAGGTCGACATTTCTGTATTATAATTTCACTATTCTAATATTTTGAGATGCTGGATTTTTGATTTCCATGAGCTGTAAAGCTGTAATCAAGATTAAAACAAAAAAAAAGACTTGAAATATTTCACTTTATGTGTAATGAATCTAGAATATATGAAAGTTCCACTTTCCAATGATATTCAAATTTTTTGAGTTGCTCCTATATATATATATATATATATATATATATATATATATATATATATATATATATATATATATATATATATATATATATATATATATATTTTTTGTTACTTTCTTCAATGGGGAAGCTGACATTTTTAAGCATTTACATAAATCAGTTTAGTTTCATCTAATAAATATTTAACCAGAAAAAAGGAAAAAAGTCACAGATTTTAAGGTAAATGTGTATAATTTCACATTATAGCTATTTAAACATTATGGTTAGGGTTGTAAAACTTGGTCATAAAGGTCCCCCATGGTCAATAAACTGATAAAACTGCTGATATGGACAAGAAAATGTTTAAAAAAAAAAAAAAAAAAGGAAAGAAAAAAGCAATAACGTAAGGATTCACACCACTATGTTCTAGAAATTTAAAACACACCCATTTTAGAAATCACACAACACTTTAATGTAAAAATTTCACTTCTGTACTACTGAATTATTGTATACTGTTTTGAATAATGATAGTGTGCCATAACATATGCCACCCTATGCACCTTAAGCCTTGATTGAAAGTAGCCTACACAGCTGAAAGCATTTTTCTTAATTTGAAGTGCAACTTACAACTGCTATTTAGCATACAGTATGGCAAGTTCTACCTAAATGTATGGCATGGTTTGGTTTGACATATAACCTATAGTACATTTGCATGATATACTCCTTGAATTCTTAATGCTAATATTTACTCTATATTGAAAAACAATCAAATAATAATCAGTTATGTTTGAAAATATGATCATTTCCTTCATTATTAATATTAAATACATCACAAATAATTTTAATAAAAATCTAGTCGTGTGGTTGCTGTATTATTTTCATTGTTTCAAGTGTGCTTAATCAAAGGACCCAGACATACATAGAAATATGACAAAGGATAACTGTAATATAAAAACAACAGCTATGAAAACACAAGTCAATCCCTTCTCCATTGCACATGAACACACCACCCTGCCAAAATTCCTGTCACCTTTTATCACCCCATGTAAAGCTTTCTAAATCCACCACTGTAGCAACTACTAATGTGTGTACATTTAATGATAAGAAACTACTTAACAAATTATTCATGCTCATTTGTGATTCTTTTAATAGTGAGAACATGCACTTTTGTACTGAGTGAGCTCAGACGCAGTGAGTAAGTAATGCCTCAGCTTTCCGAGCTTCCTGAATCATGTTCTAACCAGCCTTTGGTACTCTTTCTTGAGAAAGCTTTTGAAGTGGATAAGTATATTATTAAGCATGCCATAGTTCAAAATGTCCTGTTTCAACCTGTGTATTGAGAAGATACTGTATAAGGATGGTTTTTGGGGAACTGGGTTTCAATTTCACATCCACTATAATCCTAACTGTTTTTGATAGATACTGTTTTTCTTTATAGTATGCTTATCATCATAGATTAATGTGCTACTTTATCAGCGGAGAAGTGTGAATCCCAAAACAAGCAAACACCGGCAAATGTGAACAACCAACTACAACTACCATCATCTCCAATGGCTGTGCTGAATCAGCTAGTAAGCCTTGACTGCTGGCAAACCACAACATCCAATATTAGCCCCTACCCTGGTGCCAGCACCACAGGGTGCGAGAGACCAGTGAACCCCCCCCCCCCCCCCCCCCCCCCCCGCCTTCTGTGATCTGCAAGCTGAGCATCACACTGCCACATTGTCCTGCAGTGTCACTAGATGACAACACTGGCTGATTTATAACACTAACCAATAAATGAATTCTTTGTGTGTACACAAAAGGCTGTAAATGTTTGACCCCAAATTAATTGGTTTGTTCACTGTCCCTGGCAAAGAGTCAGTGATAATGATTAAACAACATGCACCATGTCCTTCCTTGGTCAATCTTAGGACAGGGCTTCAGCCTGGATGCAAAAATCTGGTCCTTGGGTTCCTTGGATAATTAGCATCATTCCATTCTAACCTCAGTTCATCACAAAGTGCTTAGTTTTCCTAACATTCTGACTCTGCATGTATATACATTTCTCCTGTTGGCAACTTTACAGGTATAGTTTGGCTACGTTTTCTAGTAAGCCTTGAGCAATGCGTGTCCAAACACTCATTAAGCAATTCTTTATTCCAATCTCTTTAAGAACTTTACCCATATTTCATGCAATGTTCCAATTCTCTTGTTACACTGAATCATCTTGCTTCATACGGCAATGCTTGTAGTAATTCTTCTTATTATTACTCAATTGATGAAGTCTTAACTCCTCATCTGACTTCTGATTGCCGTTCTCTTGCTGTGAAGTAGTACTAGATGCTTGTGCTGATGAATTGCAGGCCTACTGGGAGACAGTAGGCGGCAGTGTATGTGTGGGGAGCCTGACAACCAGTAGCACACGACTGCCACTCATCCAGAAACCCAATACTACACACTCACACACAGCAAGCAGTTTATACAGATGGGACACACAGTGAAGACACTGAAATATATTCCTCTCTAATGAGTTTAAACGACATTAATTTGCCACTAAGCTGATCTATGAGATGCAGTAATATACAACAATATCAGTTATCTTTGTATCAGAATTGTTGAAACTATGATGATGAAAGACATTTTCAGTTGATGGGATTTTACATAGAATTTAAGAATAAATAGGAACAGAACAATCTCCCACCCCCCTCAGAGATACTATTTGTACTCTTCACCCAAACCAGTTCCAACCACTAGATTCCATGTTGACCATAACTCTTCCGTTTGGCTCTAGCTACTTCCTCCTTGGTACTTTGCTGGTACTTTCAGGGAGGTTCATATCCTATTCTTATCTTTTCCAAAATACCTGTCACACCCATGACCCAATTGCACACTTTTGGCAACCCACCAATAGCCAAAACCAGACCCCTGGCCACCTCCCATATTCCAGACAAGCTATACAACCAAAGTCAAGATCTTTTTCAGCTCAGCCCAAGTCACTTGCAGGACATTTGATACAGGGGCTGTCACCCTGAACACCGATCCCCACCAATCCCCACTGCCAATCCCCCCTCCCACCCGCCACCCACTTTATGGGAACATTGCTTTATTTACCCAGTTATTTATTTATCAGTATTTCCGTCCATTCTTGGCTACAGCGAAAGTGGGTACATGATATTCCTCTTCTTCAGTCATGCCAAGATCTTACCAGTACACAGTTACATATGTCTTGATCCAAAAGACTAAAATCTATGTTCTTTAAGAAGAAAGAACACAATCCAATTTCTTCACTTTAATTTATAGAGAAATTTTGTTCAGATGGAGCATTTTGGCCGTAGTCCTGAGAGAAATCTCACTGGTGTTGCACAGATGAATGGATTTGAAAATAATATGCAGCAAATCAGTATATTAATATTTCTCAGTGAGACAGGAATGGGATTTCAATTCAAACTTTACAAACTGTCCCAACAATGGAATGGTATCTTCCTGATGTCCTGATGTCCTCCACCCTTATTTGTCTGTAAGAGACCTAGAACAAGCTGAACGGGCCTCCGGTTTCTGATACCTGAGCTTCAGGTAGTAACTAAGAAGTATAATTAAGTTGTATAACCTTAACAATGATGTATAATTAACACAGTGCTCACTCAAGCACTGCACAGCCTATAACGGTTAATCAAGGATTGAAACACCCAGTTACAAACAGCTGTTACACATATGGTTTTAAATGAAAATAATTCTTGTAGATTACAAAATCAGATTGACTAATACATTAGTAAAAGTGAAAAAAAATTCTTGAGCAGAAGAATCAGGGCTAAATTTCTTTGGATCACTGTTTAAAGATAGATTGAGCATGACAGTGAACACTTTCTCTACCACGTAAGATAGTCTTAGCTTGTGATACTTTTGGGAAATTGATTGAAAGACACAGGAAACAGAATAAGTATTCTTCTGCACTTTAGATTGTCATGACTAATCTCTTACCATGGTTATCTGTCGGGGTGGTGAGAGAAGGATGTGCACCACTGTGAGCGTCTTTGACACTTTGGCTCTTCATGCTGGCCTGCCTGTCACAGCTCTATGTGAAGGTGGCAGCCTCAAGAGTCCACTATGTCAAATGGGTGAGAGGAGAACTCTGTCAAGAGAATAAGGGTTTAGTGGACCAAGAAAGGTGTCTTGTCACACATCACATCCCAAAATGTCTGCTGCTTGAGAGGTCAAAATTAGCATCAGAAGGTGTGAGATATGAACTGCATTCTATGTAGTAATGGCTGCTTAGCACTGTTGTTTTAAAAAATTCTACTGTCATTTACTAGTGATTATGCTATGTTTATACCTGCCTATATGTAATATGAGCAGATCAGTTATTGCAAAGTATTAGACAAGGGTCTATATGTAAAGGTTTCTTAGCTCCAAAGGACTCTCCCAAATCTGTCATTCAACTCCCTCACTATAAAAGTGCCACTGTCAAGTGGCCCAGGCTACAAGCACAGCACCAACACACCAACATACACCTCTTTATCAAGTGTGAGCTGAAGAGCTGGCGTCTGTCTCTCATAGAGACATGGCACAATCGTCCATTCTTTCCATACAGGCAGTGTTTCACTGCTCGGTGGCTCATCTGAAGAGACACGGACATTGTCTGCAACATCCGAACGCTCACTGACAAATCTCGTCTCAGACGTCTACTACCTACTCATACGAGTTGTAATTTAGTAAAGTGACGAGAGCAGCTGTGATATAGATAGCGTGGATTTTGTGGGGTGGGCAACGGGGGGATCAGAAGACAGCTGTAGTAACAGGACAGACGGAGGACACTAACTGGCCCCAGCAGACAGCAACCGGCCAGCACCAGGAGCACCGTACATTCTGACAACTGGTACTGCCATGCCACAGCCATGTTGATCTCAAAAGCAATGGGAACAAATCCATTTAGGCTAAAATTTCAAAATGATAGATATTGATTTCTGTACATTGAGGGGGAAGAAGAGGTGTCTTCCCTGTAAGGCAGTATTCATTCATTCATCTTCAGTTACTGCTTTATTCTGGTGGGCCTAGAGACTATCCTGACAACACTGGAACAAGGTAGGAGAATTCACCCCGAAGTGGACACCAGTCCATCACAGGGCATCATGCACACACAGACTCATTTCACATCAAGGGGCAATATAGCATAGCCAACCCGACTACCTGCATTTCCTTGGACAGTGGGAGGAAACCAGAGAACCCAAAGAAAACCCACATGGACACTCTTCACAGACATTAACCCAAGCTTAGGATCAAAGCCCAGACCCTAGAGCTGTGAGGCGCAATGCAACGCCCTGCACCACCATGCCACCTCAGGATATGTGTTTTGGTTTGTAAAGGACACTCCGGTTCTACACTAATACCCTCTGGTTTATACTCTGGGTAACCATTCTAAGGTTCTACTGTATACCCTATGACATAGAGGGTTCTAATAAGTACCCACTTCAGGAAGCTAAGAAATATTAACTATCCAAATAACCCTTGAGGAACCCTTTTCTGTGTATTGCATATAATTCAGAACCACAAAGTTGTAAGCCAAGTAGGGCAAGGTGAAAAGTATCATTAAATGGCACTTCCTCAAGGATCCATTGCATAAATAAAAACAAAAAAGGGGGGTGGGACATGTGGACTTCCCTGACAACCAGCCTAATATCACCTTATCCATGGGGAGATAACCTTTAATGTTCTAATTTCCTGTAATTCATGTCACCCGGAGGGGGAGACCATGCAACCACCTAATCCAGCATCGTCTTTCATGTCTCAGACACCAATTACTAGCACTGATTTGAAGCCACACATGCTTAGAGTCACAGACTGCAATGCTGATGGGTGAGGCTTTGGACAAGCGTGGGAAAGCGGACTTGAAAGGCGATGTTGTGTAGTTCATGATTATGGCCTTGGACACAGCATAAGTGAATCAGGGGTGAGGGGAGAGGGAGAGGGGATGAGAGAAAGAGAAACAGAGACACAGGCTTCTTACAGAGATCGTGTTCACTGCCCAGACAGGTTGTTTCGTGGACTGAGCTGCTGACCATTACTGGCAATTAGCCACTGATAATAGGCCAGGAGGGCCACCAGACTGTGAGGCAGGCCACTAAGATGAGCAGATCATAGTTGATGTGAGAGGATCACACTAAAGGCACACTCCTATTACATTTGGAGAGTATTAGTAAAAAGCAGTAAAAACAAACAAACAAACAAAAAAAAAACGTGGTTTGCATAAATACCTATTTATCTGAAAGGTTTTATGCACTTTGAGAGTTCTGTGCTCTTAGATAGTGAGTGAAGAAGCTGTATTCTTGACTTCAAAAATCCTTATTTAATTGTGTGTTTGGTGCAACACATTATTTGCTTAACTGTATTATTGGGACACACACAGTAATATTTAAGTGCTGAAGCTGGTACACACCCACTGTAATGTTGTGTTACTGTGGGCGATCATTACATCCCCCACCTGTGCCACTACCTCATGCTAATAGCAACCCTCCGTAGGGGCTTGTCAACATTCTACCAAGCTGACAATAACCCAGCCATTGTCAGTGTAGAGCCATAATAGGTGTGGAAAGAATCCAGAATTTTGACTTAATTATCCCATAACCTCTACTGTGGCAATGTGCAGATTATCAACAGTGTGTCAGTTTGCCAGTGAAATCACTAGCAGCATAACAATATCAAATCTATCCAGTCAACAGTGTAGAGACGTTGAACAAGAGCACTCAAGCATTGTGTAGGCTATACACTGAACTCCATATGAGAATCTGAGTGCAAATCTGAGAGAAAATGTTTTGTGAAGTGACTGATTCATGTGTTATTGCATTAGCAGATAACACGTGAGTTTTTGCCCAAGTAAACATTCTAAGTGGATATCTCATTACTAAAATGTTAGTATTAAAGGAAGGTTTGTTTCTCTGCTCTGAAAAGGGAGGTTTAAAGGCAGGTATTGGGGCAGTAAATGTATGTTTAGGGTAAACATGCAAATTTGTGCAAAGCTTTAATGAATTATTTGGCCAAATGTATTATTCAATTAGGCTCTAAAGCTATATATTTCATTCTTTTAAAAAGGAGGAGTTGTTTTCTGGAGGAAAAACCAATTGTGGGTGCTACTTAACCGCAGATAAGCATAACTAGAATTAGTTGTATAGAACTATACAAGATGATACATTCTCTAATGTCTTATCCTAACAACATCCTTGTTAAGATATAACAGTTGTATTTTTGCATTATGTAGTCACATCTTTTAAATGTTATTTACTTAATTTAATAACAGCCCCATAGACATCCATTATAATTTAGTTTCAGGCAAACTGATGTTCTGTTATTTTACCAGGGGAACCTGGGGAAATTATTGTTTGTGGTAAGAACACATAAACAAGATCAACATTAGGTTGAAAGTGCAGCAGTATTCTTTTAAAAGGGTACATCTTGGAAGTTACAGCCATTGAAGTGTGTTTGCTTTGCACAGTGATAATGACAATGAAATCCATACAGTAGGGGAAATAAGCAAACTAAATCACTACATAGAGTCGCAAGAGGCCTTCTCATCGTTTAATCAGTCATAGTGACACATGCAAACCTGTATGCAGTACACACTCATCAAAGAGGATTAATCATGCTTAAGGCTGAGACAGCAGTCATTTATTCTGACTGCTCATACCCTCGTACTACATACACATTTGGCAGTGTGTGTGTGTGTGTGTGTGTGTGTGTGTGTTTGGTGGGTATGGGGTGTGTTTATGTGAGCCAACAGCTAAGTCCCAGAGAGTACTCCTGTTGTCGTGGAAATGATGAGTGACGCTGACGGGCGGTTTCAGCGTTGCGTGAAGGGATCAGACAGCTGCCCTGGGAGCCATTCTCTCACACAGCTACTCTGTCACTGGGGTTTCGCTCCAATCAGCCTCACTAATGCTTGGCTGCTGAATACACCAGGCATACATGTTTTAATATTCTCAATTTTCTGGGTGTGGCATTGATCTAAGTTTAGTGGTTACATTTCAAGACACAGAACTGCCCAATGCAGAAGAAGCATGGAAACTGTGGACAACCTTCTCATCAATACTTAAGCTGAATGAATAGAAAATAATTACATTTCTGAACTTTATCCAATGTTTCGCATTGGTCATAATGTGAGTGTTGTCCAAAGAATGCAGAAATCATGTACACAATTGAGACTGAGTTCAAAATTCAAAAGTCTTAGTTACTCAGTAACTCAAAAGTCTGAGTTATTCAGTTTCCTGGCAATCCAACTAGAGTGGTTCTACAGTCGTCAATCCACCACCCCTCCAGACCCTTCCACGCCCTCCACCCCCACCCCGAACCTCCCTCCCCCTTCGGTCATATGATCAAGTGTTGAGGGGGTGCAGTAAACATCCAGTCGGGAACTGTGGCTATTTTTAGAGTGTCAACATGGAACACATTCAAGAACATACTCCAAAGAGATCACTGGCCTTTATAGTTCCAAAGAAGTCATCCAGTTGCAGATGTGACCTTCAAAGGAAAAAGAGAACAAATAAGGTCCATTAAAATATTCAGGACAGTGCAGTAGCCTAGTATAAGTATCAACATGCCTGATGCATGGTCACCTCAGCAAACACAAAAGAAAACACAATACGGCTATCAAGCTATGTATGTCTGTCAATATTCACAGCAATTATCTATGTGCTAAGCAAAGGAACAAGACTGTAACACAGCCGGAAACTGCAGGCATAGACAAGACCTCCAGAGCGGCTTTCTATGGCACCATTCAGTGGTCCATCACAGCATGAAGCCCATCATGTAGCCTCCAGATACAGACAAACTACTTGGATTCTCCATGATTTGCTGCAACAAGTCTGCTGTGAAATACTACTAGAGAGAGTTAGGGGGTGACCAATCCAGGATCTGGTCCCATTTCTTTTAGCATCACTGGTTTATGATGACTGTTTGGAGAGTAAGTTGAGAAGATTGTGACTTCAGGTCTGTGCTTGTAGTTATACCAATGCCATTGCAAACCATCTTCTGTATTAGTGGGTATTTGTGAGGTACAAATAAAGATAACTAATCATTAATCTACTGACAATTACCCCTGCTTGGAATCAATAAGAGCACAAATCGTTCAAGCTTCATGTAATGAAAATGAATCAACACTTTTTCAAAATTTTCTAAGGTTGAGGCTGGGATTATACGACTTTCTGTTTTACTTCCATCATACTATTGTAATACCACTTTAGAACGCAATTTTACCCTAACTGTCCAAAGAACCCTTTTTTTCCCTCTAGTGTACACATGCACAAAATGCCAGCATGAATGCACAGAATGATGAGTCCATACATCCATCTCAAATCACGTCTTAAGATCCTGTTTGCTGGGAAGAATTTTCAGCCCTTTGAAGCTTATCCATGCTTGGCTATTTATACACCAACGCTGTTGTCCCCTTCGACTGAAAGATTGTTTTCACCCAATGTCCAAACGCACATAAACACCACTTGGCTACGAACAGCCGACAGCTTATCAACAGGAACCCAGAGTTCCTACTATGGAAATGACATTGTTCCCTTGCTACAATACACATTATGGAACTTTCTGTAATCAGTTATGAGAACTTAGAGGCTGGGAGAGAATTTTCTCCATTCAGACATAAGGGTGGTTTACAATCATAAACTTTGAGGGTACTTTAACTAAACCAAACAAAGACAAAATGAACAATGGCTCATATCTGGAAAAGAGTACAGGGGGAAAACCCTACATTATTAAATCCTGAATAAATACTCACACTAAGTTCTTAATTTATCATTTTCGTCTGTATAATGTTGTACAAAGATTATCAATGCATCCTGCTTCTTTCTGCTGCCTGAATTATGTTAAAACACTATGAAGGTAGTAAACAATAACACTTGATAAACTTGATAAAAATATGTTATTATGAAACATTATGAAAAAGAGTACACAATAGTTAGCAGCAGCTTTAAATCACAATTTTATAGATAAGGCAAATTATTGCTGGAAAAATTGCTCCTGGATTACATTTGAACATATTCTATTTAAAAGCAACAATCCTAGAATGGCCTCCGGTACCTTTGAAACGTGAGTTTGGAACATTTTTAGTGGCAGGGTGTGTACAAGACAAGATGAGGCTGCGTGAAGGCTCACAATGTCTTCCCTTTCTAATTATTTACCTCACAGCAACCCTCCAGCAGGTTTATTAGAAATGAATGCTGTTTTGGAGGCCTTTTATTATTAAATCCATTACATCTCAACATACCTATATCACATTTCCAAAATCAGAAAAGACCGCTCACTGTACTAAAGCTTTACATGATCCTCCCCTAATTCTGGGTTCTCTTTATCCTTTGCTTTAGGCTCACCGTATCAAATTATTGGAGTTAGACACAGGCAGGATTTACACACAGGTCAAATGGTTTGATGTAGAACTTGAGAGAAGTGCTGCGGTTTCCCAGACAGACAGAACGGTGTGACTCTAATTCAAAAGATTAGCAGTAAAAACAGGAAATCAGTAGTGGGCTTTTGTGTAGTGAAAAGACACATTGAAGGGTGCATTATGTAAAAAAAAGGAAACATAAAATAGTCTTAAAGATGTCTAGTATTTAGAGTAAGATATCCTTATTTACTTCTATTATATAACAATGTGAATTAGTTTAGGAGCCATGTCCTGATTGACCTGACTACAATCGAGCCATCCATTTTCTGTACCTCTTTTCCTACACAGGAAAAGAGCCTGGAGAGCCTGGAGCCAATCCCATGAGACTCAGGGCACAAGGTGGGGGACACCCTGGACAGGGTGCCAACCCATTGCAGGGCACAATCACACACACACTACGGTCAATTTGCAAATGCCAATAAGCCTACAACACATGTCTTTGGACTGAGGGAGGAAACTGGAGTAACCAGAGGAAACCCCGAAACACAGGGAGAACACGCAAGTTTCACGCACACATGTTGGAGGTAGGAATCAATCCCCTAACCATGGAGATATGAGGCAAATGTGCTAACCACTAAGCCACCATACCCCCCACAGCACTCACATTGTATTCTCTGTTTTGTAGTTTGTGAATTGTGTCATTTAAACAAATGAACTCTAATGGATGTGAATCCATGTTAGTAGCTTACATCACATAAAACTGAGGCATTTACACAGTTCCAGTTTAGAGCTCCCTTCATTCCTTCATGTGTTATTCACATAACAGCTCACCCTGCAGAGGGGTTGCAGACTGGCCATGCCCATATTCTGCTAAGCTCCTCCTTCAACTCTGCAGGCAAGCTGAAGATCCAGAAAAGCTTGACACACATCTCTGTCCTCGTTACTTGACACTGAAACTCTGGGCATCAGTGTGGAGACATTTTAGTGGTTTGAAAACCCATTAAATAATTGCATTAATGCTGCAGTTTGTGATGGCATATCAGAGACCAATGAACACAGTGTGATCATACTACTGGGTGTAGAAGGCAAGGCAGCAATGCAGCTGGAGAAACAGAGAGAGAAGGTGAAAGAGATACTGTACTGGAGATTCTGTAAAATAAGGAGAGAGAGAGAGAGAGAGACCAAGTTGGAGAGGACAGCCAGGCCATTGCCCCTGCAGGAAGTTTATCTTTAGCACTAATCAATGACACAGGCCTCCTGATGTGCTATGAAGCTATTACAATTTGTCCACCCGATGCATGCAGTGTGACATGATAACAAATCTGTGCTCCAAAATTTTGTTCTAATTTCAAGGGTTCCATTTAGAGGTAGTAGCAATTTTAAGACAAAGTTGATAAATTAGTTAACCATGTTTAGATTGCATCTATTTATTTTAATGACATTACAGCCATGGGAAATGTTATACATTAGAGGGCAGGACCATTAGTCCATTGGCTAAATGTGGGCCTATTTATGTCTACTGCCAAGTTACTTGTACAGTAACTAAGGGCGTTTTCACACTTGAATACTTGTATCTGTTCCGGAGCAATTTTGGGCTTGTTTTGGGGAAGGGCTCGTAATCATAAGTTTGCTTTTACATCTAATAAGTTCCTAGTGCCATCATTAGGCTGTCTAAGTGAGACCATCCACAGTCTATTTTAGGGTATTCATTTACCATCCACAACAAATTCACAGCAAACTTGAGGCTAGAGAAAGACTGCAGAGAGAGAGAGATAGGGAAAGAACACAGAGTATTGGGTATGCTCTTATCCTGTACTGATATGAGTATATGTACATTGTGCTTAGAGTGCAAGCACGGACTTCGAGAGGACTAGCTATGCCAGCATGATTAAAAGGTTGAGTCAAAAGTAACATAGGCATGAAGGAACCATGGGACATAAAGCGACCAGACACTCCACTGACAAAAAACCTGCATCCAAATATCCCAATTTACCAAAACACTGTATGCCCATAAAACCCTCAAAATCTGTGCCTTTACCCAAGAGAAAACCTATTAACAAAAGACGGCACTAAAAAAATAGGTATTCAGGACAGCCTTAAAGATTGAGACTGCGTCTGAATCCCAAACACTAATTGGAAGGAGGCTCCATAGCTGTGGGGCCTGATAAGAAAAAAAACCTTATGCCCCCTGCTTAAGGTGGTTCAAGCAACCTTATGCCCCCTGCTTAAGGTGGTTCACACCGGGAAGTTTTTCGCATAGTTTTTTTGTGTTCACACCCAGGTGTTAAATACGGGCGATGAGTTGAATGAAAGTGCAGATTCACTCCCTGACAGTAGAGAGCGCTTATTGCAAAGCAGAAATATCCCAGTACACAAGGTGGCGCTTTCTGTTTTTGACCCCTGTTTATCACACAAGACAGACAGTATTTATGTCTTTAAGACATTCACATACTTTTTGCAAGCTTGCTAAAACACGTATGGACTTTTGAAATGTAAGGTATTTGGGGATTTGGCCACTGCAACAAATACTTCTTTAAAGCTAAATCCTTAAAGTTCTCATTTTAAACAATATAAAATTAGACATATTATATATAAAATTAGGTGGGTATAAGGAAACTATTGTTGTGCCCAAAAAAGTTAATGTTCCTGCAAATTGTTGACTATGAATAGTCTTTTTTGTGGTCAATATGATAATATAACGATGCAATAATGGGACATTTAGTTATTTGAATAAGAGGTCGAGAATACTTAAATATGGCAGGTGCAAATTAAATACAATGGACTATCAATCAGCGGATTATCATTTGCAGGGAAGAGACAAAGAAAAAACATTGCTATTTAGTGTAGAAAGCAACACTGAAAGAATTAAATGGATCACTTAGAATATATACCACAACATAATAAATGAGTCATGAAGTTCTCATCAGTTTTGAACTAGAATATGGCCCGACTTGAGGCTTTAGCTCCTTTAACTCCATTGTGTTGCTACTCATTCATTCAAGTTATCTATCTATCTATCTATCTATCTATCTATCTATCTATCTATCTAACTATCTATCTATCTATCTATCTATCTAACTATCTATCTATCTATCTATCTA
Organism: Ictalurus punctatus; assembly: GCF_001660625.3. NCBI lineage: Eukaryota > Metazoa > Chordata > Actinopteri > Siluriformes > Ictaluridae > Ictalurus > Ictalurus punctatus. The sequence goes on from NC_030440.2 coordinate 6,869,012, forward strand.
ACTATCTATCTTTCTATCTATCTATCTATCTATCTATCTATCTATCTATCTATCTATCTATCTAAAGTGCAAATCTCATTGGTTGGCCAGTTTTTAAAGTGAATCTAGGCTCTAGGATTTTTGTTAAATAGATTTTTGTTATCTAGCTCTGCTCTATCTCTTGCTCTTTCCTCTGGACCTGACTCTCTGGTAAAAAAAAACAAACAAACAAAAAAAAAACGGATTTTGTAGCTTGCGAAGCGACTTCTCCCTCTGTTATGGAGAGTCAACCCACCCTCTCTGATTCCAAGGAGTCAGAGGGGGGAGTCATGATTTATTTTGCAGCGGAGAGGCACCTATGGCTCAACCTCTTGGGCATGGGGATAAAGATAGATAAAGAAAGTCTTCCTTCTGGACACCTTTGTTACACTTTCTGGCCTGTTCTGTGGCCCAGTTATACCATCGTTAGCAGGTTTCCGGAGTTTGAGTTTATCAGGGAAAGGAATAATGAAACTTAATTAAAACAAAATCAAAATCTCTTTCTCTAACATGCGTTAATACATCTCTCACACACATGCACACATCTCTTTGACACTGGCCAAGTCTAAGCCTGCTCCTCACATCCCTGATCAATGTGGTCCTGCATTACCACATAATAAGTAATGCACTGTAATGTACCATGGCAGTCTGCCATCTCACTTCCTTATGTCTTCCTCCCCTTTCTCATTATCACCTTATATCTATTTAACTCCAAGGCTTTTTTCTAATGTTCTTTCTATGATGTATGATGTGCCTGAAACATAAATAAGTCTGGCGAGACATGATTAAGAGGCAGAGGTACTAAGACTGTCAAATTGTCTGAGAGAATAAATGTAGACCCACTTTACATGGACAGGAACAGGAATGAAACAGGTGTCATCTGTAGTCAATGCATCCTGCAGCAGCTCTAGTGAAATGTCTGTAAGATGACAGCGACATTTCTTATAACATGATATGTGGCCAGCCCAAAACTGGTAGGATTTGGCATTACAAAGAGATGAACTGAAAGGTAATGCTCACCCCTTGCCTCTATACCCATGCATGGTTCACTGGCACCTGCTGGACAGTGTTTCAGAGAGTAAGATGACGGCACTTCCTCAGTTAGAATCAATAACTGGAAAGCATACCACTTTTCAAATGGGATAAAGAACTGAAAGACAGATCAGATGTGAGAGAAATCTAAAGCATATGAGAGGCAAATTGAAATGCAAGCAGACAGCTGATGAGATGGGGAGTCAGGGACCTGATCTTGTGCCAGGAGGGGAAGAACACCTTCCACTCAGCTCACCGAAGATAGCATTTAGACAGCAGCAAGGGCCACATTTGGAGGCAAAGTTCAAAGGGCTGCACGTCTGGAAGCTGGACAGGGGACCAGCCTACATGTACATGAGGACCTGCCAACCCCAGCTGTTTGTGCCACTGTGATTTCTTTTGAGAGCAAGACTAACCTTTCACATCACAACCAGTAGCCCAGTGTGGAAGGTTTTTGTTGAACATGCTGCCAAAAAACTCTATTACATTATAACGTCCTCAAGTCCCATCTGGCCATCCATATGAAAAGCCATTAGCTCATCACAGTCAGGACTAGAGTAGCGTGTAACCTTTGGTGGATTTAGATTACTTCGACAGAAAGATCTCCTTCCCTCAGAGAGATACCACTCCTCAACCTTTTGTAGAAATAGGTCTGAGAAAAAGAAACATCTGTTGGAGTCTCAGGAGTCCAGAGTTAGTGAAGCCCAACCCTGCTTTGGCATGCAAAAAACTCCTTCATCTTAATACATCTCACACTGATAAAGTTCCCTCTGAAGACTTTTCACTCTCTCAACAGAGAAGAGGGTGTAAGAGGACAGAAAAATAGCCTTATGACCAGAATTGCAAACTGATACTTTACATTCTTAGAAAAATTGATTCTGTAAGGGTTCTTTGGATAGTTGAGGGGTATTTCATTTTTTTTTTTTTTTTTAACAATTATACATGGATCTGTATGTGATAGAGAATATTCTGTTGTAGAGCTCTACTCAGAGTGTACCATTCTGTGTACTATTATCAAATAAATTCCTTGCATTTTGAACTGCTTTCTGGGATGCATCATGGCTCACAGTTAACTAGAAAATTAAGCTAAAAAACAGTAATATAGTAGATCACATGACCACAACAAGCCCATATTATCTAAGAATGCCATTTATCACTCAAATTTTTGTTTTTATTCTCTGCTTTTTGGAAGACTTAGTTTACTGGAGCACGGGATGACAGAAAGACGTGTCTAAACTGATACAGGAATGTGTTATTACAAAGTTATTTGTTTAAAGCCTCATTTAGATTCCTGAATACTGCAGGAAAAAAAAAAACAAAGAGGGAAAGAGCGATGTCAAGCATAAATTGTAGGATTTTCTTAGCTAATTTCATTTGTAGCTTTATGTGTTTGCTAGAAAATGAGTTCTGTACTTGAAATATATTTTCCTGTTATCACACTATTCCACTGAATTCACTTTCAAAACAAAATATACATGACTCAGTCCACATTATGCAATAGCTCTATGAATATTGCATTTGTGCTTGAGATGTATTTGCTATCTGATATTTCCAGCACATTTCCCCATACCTCACAAGCAGGTATGGACATTGCTGTACTGGCTGACTAAACTATAAGATCTATTCAAAGCAAACATGTTGTGACCACAGAGAGAGATTAGATTACCATTAGCTCATCACAGCCAAGTTAATTGTGGACTCTCACAGACATATAACAGAAACAGGGAACATGAATTCCTATTTTTAGGCCCAGTGTGTGGTGTGCAGTTGTACATGCTTGAAAATGTCAAAGGGTCTTTAGTGTGTGCTGAGAATCGTGTAGGCCAGTGTATCTATTGCTAAATAAATTTCACTCAAGTGCAAATTTGAAAGAATATATTCTTTCCAAAAATGTCTTGTACAACAAATCATGTACAAAGTATACTGATGTAGAATGACACTCTCATTTGTCAGTGTCTAAACTGTCTCTGTGACCTTGTTCAAGCTAAAAAAAAAAAAAGTCTAATCAGACAAGAGAAACAGAACTAGGCTCACATATGGTTGTTAAGATGCACTGAATCCTAAAAAGAAACTGGAACAGTTACTGAATAAGTTACATCAGGATCGCCAAATCTCTTTCAAGTTCTTTTTGATGTCCAGGGGAAGAGAAAACCTGTGGATATTTGAGAGCTGAATCTGACACAGAGTGTATATTTTGGAAACTCCTCTCTTTGATGTCCGTTGGACTATTTCCATATTCTAAGACAGTGGTCCCCAATTGTTCCATTTGGATTTTGAGAAAAGCATGAGATCTGAATGTTAGTTGGTCATAAAATGGATAGATATGGCCTGATGAGGAGGAAGCAAAGCAGACCAAAGTCAACAGCTCAGTATGGTGGGCGAGTGGACAAGGGCTTTAACACTGGCCTTTCTGTTCTTCTTTCTTTTTTCTTATTTATCTCTTCAGCTGGAACAATAACATCTCTGCAGGTTCTTGGGACTGTAGTTCCCACTAGCTGTTAGTCGTTTGGCTTGAAATCATATTCAAACCAATATTCTGCTTTTAATGAAACTGAATGCACAATTGGCCTTTTCCCTTTGGGAGTTGCAAAAAAAGATATATAATCTATGGTTGTTGTTGTTGTTTTTTTAATGAGGAAAAAAATTGAATGAGATTACATACAGTGTGAAGACATCATTGAACTTTTATTTTGGAGGTGACAATCATATGACCTTTATCATGCTGCCAAAACCTGAACCCATGAGGCTGAGCTGCATAATCCATGCCTAATCTCTGGAGCAGAGGCCCCTAGGTGGGGTTCATCTGCTCGGCCCTTATTATAGTGGAGATAATAGGTAATAAGCATAACACCACATCTGTTTGTTTATTTATTTATTTTAATGGCCTACAGATGAGGAAATCAATCTTTCCAATCAATCTCAAACCAGCATTTATTTCATTTTTGGTATCATTAAAATATGTATTTATATTAATTATATTATATTACTAAAACATATACACATCAAGACACAATGACACAAAAGTAAATAGTAAATAAAGTAAATAAAGCTGTGTGCAAGATCTTTCAAGCACTTTCTCTGCTACACTACATCAAGCTTGATCTCACTGCAGCAGGCACAGCAGTTGGTTTACGTAGACAAACATCCAATACTATGACGAATTGTAGGACATGGGGAGAGGTTAAAAGCCAAAAGGGGCACCTAAACACGTTGTCAGTGACCACCACTGTGGGCAAACTCCTCCCTACTGGCTGTGGGCCAGCACATGTTTGCTAAGCCCTGACAGGCCCAGCTCAGAGCAGATTTTGTCAGTGCATCTTAAAGGTGAAGTAAATTCATATACAAAGAATGTTTCAGCAATTTATACCAAAAATGTATGCTGTCTGTGTTTGGCTTAGTAGGTCAAGTGAATAATTTATTAATACAGCTGGACAGTCTGTAGGATTGTATATAGATAGTATTGCCTTTCAGTATCTAATAAATATTATACGTGTGTGGTTTACAATGTTATAAATCACAAAAAAATTATGCAGCTTCTGTTAGTGTATACATCTTCAGCATAAATGTTGGACACATGAGTAACTGGGTCATCAGTGTAACATACTGTACTAGTGTAATATGAAGCCTGGCAGCCAAGTGATCAGCAGTGTCATTTTCCACTCTTTTGGTTGGTTATAGGCAAGAACTTTGTACAAAAGTAGAATGATCCAGAGACAACCCAAAAACATTTCCTAAATAAAATAATTTCATGGAAATCATTACAGAGTTCTTTAGTCCCTAGTGGTTTTATAATAGTTTTATTTAAAAACCAACAGCATTTTTAAATAAACATGAACAGCAAATCAAACTCTAATGGTGGATTGTGATTGATTCTGGATGTGCTTGATGAGTTTCTAATAGGATTCAAAGCATTCGCATCTTTAATGATCCTCCATTTTAAGCTACCCAGTAAAGAAGAAAATGAGCTATTTATATCAATCTAATTCAGATTAAAACTCAATAGGAACTGTGATGTGATATCATGAAAACTATGCTTCTGCTTCCACTAGATTATCAAGAAAAAACATGGAAACGCTTACTTAACAACATAAATTGTCTTTTTAAGTTGATGCCAGCAAACCAGATTCACTACATCTTGGCATAGATCTGTAATGTACTAGAGATTCTGTAGTGTACTGGAGTAATAAACACCATTCTTCCAAAAGATATTCCTTTTGTTGGTGATTTGATGAAGGTTGGTCCTAAGTGCTATCTAACACGGTCCAAAATTCCCCATAGGTGTTTTGTTGGTTTAAGATCTGGTAATTGAGAAGGCCATTGCATATGATATACATCATTTCTATATTCATCAAATCATCAAATTCAATGAGCCCCCGTGCCCGGTGAAGTCCTTTGGGAGTATTGTCATCCTGGAAAAGACTGTTTACATCAGGATAAAAATGTTTCATGCAATCATAAAAGTGATACATTTATCACACCCTTAAATCCATAAAATTAGAATCCGGTGTTCAAGATTGGTAGCCAGTGATTAGAACTTGCTTAGGGAGTGCAGGTGGAACCGGTCTTATTTATACCCCTCTCATATCTAGTGTCTGGTGGTGTTCCCTTTGCTATTGAGGTGTGTGGTGTCATCATGCCAAGATCTAAACAGTTCTGTAAGGCCTTCAGAAAAAAGGTTGTCGATGCCTTTAAGTCTGGCATGGGATTAAAAAAGATCTCCAAATTATTTGAAATACATCATTCCACTATAAGGGAAAGTATCTACAAGTGGTGCAGATTTCAAACGACTGCCAATTTGTCCAGGACTGGCCGTCCCAGCAAATTCAACCCAAGAGCAGACGGTCAGATGCAAAAAGAAGTCTCCAAGAACCCCAAAATTACACCATAACATCTGCTAGTTAATCTTGCAACTGTTGGTGCATGTTTCTGCAATCTGAAAGAGATTGTACAAATTTGACCTGCATGGGAGCCATGCCAGGAAAAAAAAAAGGACTTTAGAGAAAGACTACAGTTTGCCATTGAGCATATAGGCAAAGACAAGGCCTTTTGGAATAATGTGCTCTGGACAGACAAATCAAAGACAGAGGTGTTTGACCACAGTAACAGCAGACATGTTTTGCAAAAGACAGCTTTTGAGGAGAAGCACCTCATACCAACTGTGAAGCACGGTGGTGGAAATGTTATGGTTTGGGTTGCTTCACTGCATCAGGGACTGGACAGCTTGCATTCATTGATTCAACCATAAATTCTGCATCATATCAAAGAGTGCTTGAAGATAATGAGGCCATCTGTCCAAAAGTTGAAGTTCAACTTAAAGTGGACCTTTCAACAGGATGATGATCCTAAGCACACTAGCAAATACACCAAGGAATGGCTCAAAAAGAAGAAATGGAGGGTTATGGAATGGCCTAGTCAAAGCCCAGATTTGAATCCCATTGAAATGCTGTGGGGGGATTTGAAACTGGCAGTACATGCAACAAAACCCTCAAACATCTTGCAACTGAAAGGATATTGCATGGAAGAGTGGTCAGAAATTATAGCAAGCTGATGTCAGAGACTGATGGACAATTGTGCAAAACACCTACAAGAAGTTATTTCTGCTAAACTAGCTTCTGAGGCCGAGGGTGTACTTACTTCTTCCACAGAAGAATATCACACCTATTGATATTTATGTTGAGTAAATGACTGAAAAAGCTAATTTTCCTTGTGGATTTGTTCAAGTATATCAACTTTATTAATAGGCACTGTTTCAAAGATGATCAAATATTTGCTTGTCCAAATATGTTTAAAAAAACAAACAAAAAAAAAACAAAGTCAACAATTTCCATGGGGTGTACTTATTTTTTCACATGACTGTATTGGTCAGAAACAAAAATACATTCCCTAATTCTAATTCCCAATGAAAAAAAAACCTTTTTTTCAGTAAAGTCTGTAAATTAAGTGATTTGGGTAGAATTAATTCTCAAAAAACATCAAAAAATACAACAACAATAATAATAATAAACACAACAATAATAATAAGAGTAAAAAGAAGTTACTCTTATGAAGAAGAAAAGTATGAGTATGAGGAACAACTGAATAGTGCTCGCCAAAGAACATCATAACCAGACTGCAGATGCTAATGGGATAAAACCGTTAGCAACAACCTGAACGTAATGGAAGAACGTTTAATAAAACCCCTTAAAACCATTAAATATTGATTGAATATAGTGAATGGACACAATTAGCCTAGTCCCTATTAATGAATAAAAACCCAAACATTGTACTGTAATATTTCATTCATTCATTTCAAGAAATCTCTTTATCCTGGTCAGGGATTGGAGGCTATAAGCCCTGGATGGGATGCCACAGATAGCATAGCCAGCACAACTACAGGCATGTTTTTGAAATGGGAGGAATCTGGGGAACTTGGAGAAAAACCACAATGACAGAGGGAGAACATGACAACTCCGTACTGACCGTAGCCTGATCACAGCATCAAACCAGTGACCCTGGAGCTGTGAGGCAGCAATACTACCCACTGCATCTCCATTCGGCCGCCTTAATATCTTTAATGTCTATTTTAGCAGAGTAATCTAATACATTCACCTCTGTTGTACTCCATAAGGTAATTGATCTTTATCTCAAGTTAATCTTTTCTCTTCGAACACTTGAACTCATAGCCTATATGGGTTTGGAAAACCCATATATCTGTCAGTTTGAACATTCTGCTCTCTAACCCCTTGGGCTATCTATTCTCCATTGCTACCCTTGTTCATTCCACAGGCCACACACATTTCTAACTCAGGAAGCTCCTATACTAACTGGTCTAACAGTTCATTTACTCATCAGATCACACCACAACCAGTTATGTAATCATTGTAGTGTTAATGTGGATGTAACATGAGTCAAAAGAGCCTGGTTCAAATATCTCTGCATGGAACTGCAACTCATTGAGAAAGCAATCTAGTGTAGTATTTGCTGTTAGCAAGCATGCAGACAGCAGGAGTGTGATACACAGTATTTTACAAATCCACGATAAACCTCGGAGTCAGGAATGGGGGGGGGGGGGGGGGGGGGGGGTATGGTTGTTTACCAGATCCTAGAGTTTTAAGCAGATGCATCCATAAAAGTCTGTCATAATGTATATTTATATACTGAAAAATATCTAGCAATATGACGGAGTCATGCCAAGGGTAAGGTGAGCTATGAGCTATACAAACACTACTGTGCAAAAGATAATTTACATGTTTTAAAATTGATCTTAACAAACATTTGATCACTTTTGCATTAGCATTTCTCTAGAAAAACATTTTCATTTCCAAACATTTATTTTCCAAAAAAGAAAGTTTGCATACTAATTTTTAGACACAACAAACATTATATATATATATATATATATATATATATATCATATAGGTGTTTTTTTTCCTGTTAAATTTGTAATGCTTAATCAGCTTTTCCTACATTGCATTTTGCGTAGTACATTATTAAATCATTTATTGACTATTTTTCTTGAAAGTTGTGTGAAAATCCTATTCAATTAAAAGAAAATAACTAGTCAAAAATTGAAGGTCAAAAAGGTGCTATTCTTAAACATACACAAAGTAACTGTTTTAACTGGTGAAATTAAGTAATGTCATGCTTTTATGCGAACAAGTACCTTATATTACTTTTCTAAAACTGTCACTTTAAAGCAACAATGTTTTCCCTCTCAATCTATACATTTGCAGGTAACCATTGATATCAAGTTTGCTTTCCTGATCATGTTTACTACATGACTAATGTTATATAGTTTGCTAATGAATGACTCTGAAGTAAAATATCCTGTGAATAGATATTTACCATTAACTTGACTTTACCATTATTTGAATTGTTGTCTAGCAAAGTATGTTAGCTAAAGGAACAGATGCTAGTCTAACCTGGCATTAGACCAAAAATAAATAAGTAATAAAAAAGAAAAACTCTCCTAGGTAAATATAGCAAGTTAATTAGCAAAGTGTACCTCAACATGCTTTTTCAAATTAAATGGAGATGCCTCTTTTTATACAAGTCTCCGTTTACTCCAGCATATAGAAATATTTTACTGAGGAAGGACCAGGGGCGTTAATCCTCAAGGTCAACACTGCAGTCTTGTGGCTTTTACACACACACACACACACACACAGATAGCTGTTACTCCATTTTGTAGCATGAGAAGGTCACAGCATGCGAATTGACACGATTGTTGATTTTAAAAAACAAAAAAACTCCACACTGATGAATGTTAGATGCTATATATATATATATATATATATATATATATATATATATATATATATATATATATATATATATATATATATATATATACATACATACACACACACACACACACACACACACACACACACACACACACACACACACACACCCCAGTAAAGGTACCCCTTCTTCCTCCCTTTGACTAGCGACACTAAACTAGCCTAGTCTCCTCTTAGGTAGCCAAAAAGTTTTATATTTTAGCAGTCTGTTAATCCTATAAACAATAACACTTGAGGCAAGTTTTTAGATTTATGAAATTGATTTGAAATGAGATTATGAAAGTTTACTCAGTCACTTTGAGTACTTAGCCATTTTCAACTCTCATTCAAGAAATTGCCATTATGTAGTGGGATTATTCGAGTAGATTACATGGTAAATCAAATCTAAACCCTTCCTTCCTTCTTCAATTTTCAGATTTTTTAAGCAATTAGCTCTCACATGCAAGACAAAAAACATGCATAGACAGTCTACTTAGAAGTACATTTTAAAAGTTTTTTTGATGGAGAAGAATCTGGGCTCAGCTCCGGATGATTAACAGTCCAGCTAACACCCCTGACCAATATTTGTAACACGTACTTCCATCCATCCATTTTCTATACCGCTTATCCCACTGGGTCACCGAGAAACTGGAGCCTATCCCAGGGAGCATTGAGGACAAGGACGAAGGCAAAAACAACAATTGTAATTTACACTTAAAACACTTGCAACCCAAAATTTACTAGGGCACACTGTCTAAACCTGTGTACCAACACTAAAGTTTCAATACAGAAGATTTATATTTGTATCACATAAAAGGTTATTAATCCTTACTAGGACTTGCCGATGTTCATGTTATGTTCTAGCTGTTATAGAAGCAGAAATATGGCGTAGTGAAAACTAGTCTAGTTAGTCTAGGCAGATGATGAATGGGAGAAGTGTGGCTGTTTGATCGGCCCTCAAGTTTAGTGTCTGTGTTGCATCAAAGCTTCGCTAAAGCCTGAGTCAACCTAAATGGATTTGACTCTCCAACAAACTCTCATTCCTGCACTTCTGACAACCTTTTTCTTGCACCAACCTGCCAGTGTGCCTGGGCAGACTTTGAAAAGCATAACAGACTGTAATCAGTCAAATAGCCAATTTTGGTGCTGCTTTGAAATGGAAAATAGGGAAAGGAGGGAGCTTGTGATGGAGGAGTGGCCATAGCAACCGAAGGTTCTGATAGCAGACATGTGGCTGTTTGAGATGGGTGTACCTGGCATTTCAGGTCATCATAGACACACAGTGTTTATAAATGTGTGAGGGTCAGACGTCCTTGACTGCTGGGAGACGCTCCAGGAATCCGGTGTCAGCTTTCAGCCACATGCTGCAGTCTCACACAGCGAGACATGGAGCAGCTTTATGGCTCTCATCTCATGTGGGACAGTGATAGTAGACAAAATTCTGAATCGAGTAAATGACTCGATTTGATTGGAAGCAGAGCAGGAAACGTTCACGTAAATGCAGCATCTCCCAGAACATGTGTCTTGTCTGTGATAAGCAGTGCTGACGGTGAATGATGATGATGATGTCGGTTTTAACCAAGCACTCCAGAATTATTGGCACCATTCTTGACAACCAGCAGAAATGAATATGTTGAAAGAATACCACATGCATTAAGTGATATTTTGAGCTCAAACATAGAGGTGCATTGTATAGTTTTATTTAAACATGTTTTCCTTTTTCCAAACACACACAAAAAATGATTTGTTTAAGTGGTCCAGTTTTACCCTGGAGAGAATAACAGCACTGAATCCTCTTCCTGTAATGTCTAACATGGCTGAAAATACTTGTACAGGGATCTTGGTGCACTCCTCATGCAGAACATTTTCTTCTTCATACTACACTTGTGAATGGAGTCTTCCCTCTTTAATTCAGACCACAGGTTTTCTATAGGTTTCAAATCCAGAGAGAACTGCAAACCGCTGTTTTTGTGCTATGTAAGGCCAAGTCTGGAAGGGGGAAGCATGCAGGTTCTGGACTTCAGTCTAGAGCCCCTGAACCACCTTAGTGGTTAGCGATTCCCACCGTGGCCCTGTGTGTGCGGAGTTTGCATGTTCTCCCCGTGCTGCGGGGGTTTCCTCCGGGCACTCCGGTTTCCTCCCCCAGTCCAAAGACATGCATGGTAGGCTGATTGGCGTGTCCAAAGTGTCCGTAGTGTATGAATGGGTGTGTGAGTGTGTATGTGATTGTGCCCTGCGGTGGATGGCACCCTGTCCAGGGTGTACCCCGCCTCGTGCCCGATGCTCCCCGAGAGCTCCAGGTTTCCCCGTGACCCTGAAAAGGATAAAGCGGTATAAAAGATGGATGAATGGTATAGATAAACCACCAGCCCTTGATGTGAATGACCAAAAGGTTTGATTTTGGCCTTATCTGCCTACAAGACACTAGGTCAATTGTAGTTGTATAAACGCTTGGTGAATTTTAGATGTTGCATTTTGAATCAAGTATTCAGAAAAGGCTCCTTTCTCATTCTTATAAAAGTAGCACCTTACACTTGGTGTTGAAACAACCACAGGAATCAATTCGCTTTTAATTTCTAAGTGACAAACTTTCACCTAGTTTAAAACATGTTTATTTAATTCCCATAATTGTGCATAAAGGTATTTTTAACTTCTTATGCATAAAATAAAAAAAATTACCTGACTTGTGCACGTCAACAACCATCAGTCACTTTCGTGTTAAAAGGTCTTTGGTTTTTCCCCCACAGTAAAGGATGACAAAGGGATTTTATAATGAGTGTGTGTGCAACCCCATATTTTTACCCCAGGGAAACAGGACAAGGTTAAAAGAGTTCCTGAGGACTGAGCAAATAAAAAAAAAAAAAGGTTTTCAAAAATACTTGCTTGCGTGTATTTTAAATATTCTTTAGAGGTCTAATATGTTTGAGAGAAATTACAATTATTTGAATAAATAGTTCTAATGAGAATTAGACGGGTTATTTTCAGAACGATGAAAATAAATAGATTCTCCTACTGTTTTACATATTTTTTAAAACAAATATTTTTTGCAGTTAGGCAAATCATTCTGGAGGCCTTTGAAAATAATGCACTGCCTGCTTATTAGATGATAAACAAGCCCATAATACTCATAATTATGTCGGAAAAGCACACTTGTACACTTATTCATCAGCTGTCTCTCCACTGCTGTATTCTACATCAATTGCCCCTTGCTATTCGTTTAGATGTACCACTATAAAAGAAGCAAAATACAGTATTAAAACACCTACACAGCCTCAACCCTCCACTCCACGATGTGAAACCTGACACCATTATTCCACCGGAGAAGCATCCCATTAGTGGCAGCTCATGAGACAAAACCATAACAAACTCTCAGCATCATCATACGGATCCTCATGAAACATTCAGAATGGATGAAGCCACAAGAAAGCAGAAGATCCCATTGGCCTGCATGTAGTCAGCCGACAACAGGAGAGCCGTTACTATTGGTCGTTTCCTCACAGGGCCGTCCTGACTGGAAGAAGAAGACGACCGTTCCCGTATTGATCGTCTTGCTGCTCACCTCTGGCTGCAGCAAGGGCAAGTAGGGTTATGTATACGGGCAATTTATTATAAAACTCAGCCCAGAGTTTCATTATTTTGTTCCAATACTATAACCATAGCAAAGTTATAAATTAACAGAGAAGTGCTATAAAAAAAAACAAAAGATCTTCATAGGCTAATTTCATACTAAATACCACAACACCATGGTTTTCTTGAGCATATTGTTATAAAATGCTTTAATAAATAGTTTGATTTATTTCTAAGAACAAACATAAATTCAACTAAATGAACCAAAACATTTGCCGCGCAATACATTTTTTTTTGTTTGTTTTCCAATCTTCTTCGAACCCCAACCCAGTCCTTTCCATAATGCTCATTCAGCTTTTTATATGGGTTTCTTATTTCACCAGCTGTTCAGATTAATATTTCAATTCTTTTATTTGAATCCTCTCATATGTGGCAGCAAGAAGCCACCTACATATTCAACATGAAAATGAAAGGGGGGAAGAAAAAAAAGAAGAAGAAAAAAAAAAAAGTCAGCCACTGCTGAGGTAATCCATTTTTGTTTAGAGTTGGTACCTCAAATACAAACCGCTTTACAAAAAAATTTGTTCCCTTCATGAAGCCACAAAAAAAAAAAAAAAAAGAAAAAAAAAAAAAAAAAAAAAGGCAGGAGCAAGCAGATGGAGCAAGAACAGATTCACATCGTAGGAGACCAGACCCATAATAAGGGAGTATTTGACCCCATAAGCCTCGACACATGTTAGGAATTTCTGCAGGTTTCCAGAATTCTATGACAGCAAGGAAGGACAGAAGCTGAAAGGGGCACAGAGGATTTCTTTTACGGAAGCAAAAAACACACGCCACAATATACCACCTAAATGTAAAGAATGACTCGCATCAATGTGAAAACAAAAATCGACAACATAAAAGAAAAAAAAAAAAAAAAAAAAGAAATAAACTTTGATTACATTACTGTCCTGACTGTGGGATGCTGTATACTTGTATAAAACCTGCCTATGTCAACTGGCATAAATAAAAGGAATGGCATTGTAAAAAAACAAACGAACAAAAAACCCAAATCATAATAATAACAAATAATAATAATAATAATAATAATAATAATAATAATAATTTCAATCATAATAGTAATAAAAAAGTGTGACTTGTCTTAATTTACTAAATTCAAATATACAGCGACTCCTTTACTATGTACAACTATTTACAGATTTCTTTCTTTCTTTGATCAAATACCTCGGTGGTACAAAACAGGAGACAAGCTCCCTTTGTGATCTATTGGGGTTGATCTCGGCAGCGAGAGACGCAACGGGCTTGTCAGAAGGCACTTGCTACCAACTCAAAATACTGCAATCCTTTATCGTTTAAGGAGTGTTCAGCCAAGACAACAGACACGAGAAAAAACAAGGCCACTTCGCAGGCGCCGACCTGTGAGCTGAGTAAGGCAAGCATGGAGTAAGGAGAGGTGACGAGATGAATGAGAAAAAGAAGAAGAAGAAGAAGAAAAAAAAAAAAAACAACTTACAAGAAGTTCTTACTTCTGTCCACAGGGCCACTGGCAGCCCCATCCAAAAATACAGGCCACTCACAATAGAACAAAACCAGAATCAACTGTAAACAGCAACGAAAAAAAGTCTTTATACAGTTTATATTTTTTCCTTGATTTACTGCCAAACTCCTTTCAGCAGTACATTTTGAAGAAAAAAAAAAAAAAAAGTGGCCATCTCTTCACCTTTTCTTATAATGTAAAACAAATTCACTTCATCTGTACATTCGAAAAAAAAAAAAAAAAAATGTTTCAAGAGGAAAAAAAGTCTCTCAGACTCAAAATATCTCAGCGCATTAAATAAAAAGAAGGTGAAAATGAAAAGAGGGGAAAATAATAATAATAATAATAATAATAATAATAATAATAATAATGTTCTCCGTCTCTCTCTCGAACTCAACAGTCTGTTGTTTTCTTCGTCAGAAAAAGAGCCTGTCTCTGTGCCCGGGTCTGTGCTTTAGCGTCTATACATACAGCTCTTTGGGGTCTTGGCCAGTGGCGCTGTTTGTGTTTTTCCAGCGGTTGTCTTTGTGGCTGTGGGCTGTCCGGTGAGGAGCTTTGAGGGGCGCATTGCTGCTGCGTGTGGTGCAGATCAGCTCGCTGTTCACTTGCACTGTTGCTTTCGAGTACTTTTGGATGGGCCTCTTGCCACCCTCTGTCCCACACCACTCCTCGCACAGCTCTAGTTCCTCTTCCTCCCCATCCTCTTCCTCCAGCTGGTCTTCTTCACCTTTGCACGCGCGCTCGGTGTTGCCCATCAGCTTGACGCGCTCGTATTCAGCATCGCGGTTGTCCTTGTACTGCTGCCGTGTCACTGGTCGCAGTGGCTCCCACTGGTTGTTGACGCTCTCCTCCACAGGTGCACGCTCGCGCCTCTCACGCTCTTTTCGCCGCTTACGCGTCCACCACACGCACACGATCACGCAGAACACCCAGAGCGCACAGAAGACCACGCACAGCACAGGCACTAGGTAATCTGTATATAAAAAATAAAAACAAATAAAAAGGTTTTTTTCTTCATTAGAGTGTGTAAACGTGTTCTGTAACAGTCCTGTTACATTGACTACGTTTACATGGACAACACTAATCTAATTATTGACCTTACTCTGAGTAAGATAATATTGTGATTAAGGTGTTTATATGAGACACTTTTAGAATACTCCTGTCATGTACCCGTTTGACATGTTATAGAACATAATTAGATTAACAGCCAGCGTCATTACGTCACCGCACCACGCCGTCCAACGTCCCTCCAGAATTTCACGTATCAACATACAGTTCGTCTTCGTTATGGAACCGTATACAGTTTTGGGTGTTTTTATTACATTTTTTTTTTTTACGAACGCTTCAAGTGCAGTTAATTATTTGTCATGCTGTACGTGCAAATAGACGACTGCTTGAAGCCGTGGGCTGCGTCCCAAACCGCATACTTACCTACTATATAATAGCCGAGATACATGTATTTTTCCCCACTACAGGCCTATAGTAGGCAAGTATGCAGTTTTGAACGCAGCCGTACTCTCTTGTTCGCCGCAAAACGGTTGAGCACTGCCGTGTGATCGTGTCCTGTCGCAAAATAATAATTAATAATGTTAATGTGATTAAGGTGCGTACATGTCTGTAATACATGTCGATAATGCGACTAAAACAGGAATATTCCACACGTCTTAATTCAATTTGTGTTTACTTAAAGTGTGACCTTAATCAGATGAAGGTAATTAAAAATAGCCGTTTAAATGGTAGTTTCTTAATCACAGTATTGTCTTAATCGGGTTAATAGTGGATTATTGTTGTCCACGTAAACGCACTGACTAATTATGACAAATATTTTTTGCCACACAGACTGCGTAGAACTTTCATTTGACGTGACAGGCACTTAAAATATAGTTGAAACACATTATTGAAAACACCAGGCAATCATTAATAGAATAATTAATCACCAATTAATTAACCATAATTCGACGACACTTTGTATAGAAAGCTTTCCTATATTTGTATCATACTTTTAACAGACGGACAGTCGCAAAACAGTGTATAAATTGTAGAGCAAGGTCCCTGACCATGACAATGACGAGAAAGAAACCAGATTCGAATCGGAATCCACCCTCTTCTACTTCAAAGCTTCTCAAGATTTGATGCACCTTTTAACCTTCTGGCTCCTAAAAATGACTGCACTTCCATCAGAGAATGCCTTGTCATTTAGGACTCTTTAGGAGTCATTACTGCCTGAAAGCATGCAGACAGTGACTTCAGTTTAGTCATGCTGTTCCCATGCAGTGTCAGCTACAGCGAGAGTAAAGAGGATGAATCACACTGGCTTTACGGCCTCTGGTCTCCAGGCGCCCTCCTGTCATAGCCGTTTAATCTGCGTGAATTGGTGGATACTCACCCACAGACTGAGGCACGACCCGCGTCTCCACTTTGACCTCGATGACAGCCAGCATGATGGTGCTGTTGTGGCGCTTGGACAGCGTGCTGACGATGGTGCTGGCCGCCTCCTGGATCCGACTGTGGTCAGGCTGCTCGTCCTGCTGGAAGGACTGCACAGAGCCAACATTGGATATGTTAGGAGTGTATATATGTATGTGTATATATGTGTGTGTGTGTGTGTGTGTACACATGGTGGAGAGACAGCCTGACAGCAAGACAGGAGGATGACACATTGCAGGAAGTCCTGATGGAGAATGTGGGAATGAGACCCGGTTCAAACTTGTCGAATACAGTCATGTAAATATGTAGTTTAGAAATGTACGCTTTGTGAGAGAAGTAGGGAGACACTTTGGACAGCAGATGTCATGTGTTTAACGCGTGGTTTAAAATAAACTAGTTTCAACCAAGTTCAAATAAGAGGAATGAGGAAGCCTATCTTTGCAGTGATTACGATCATTCTCTCATTTCATTCCTTCATCCCATTGATTTTTTTATTTATTTATTTTTAAAAAATGAAAACTCCAACATGCAAAGACGTGCAGCTCTGCATACCTCAGCAGGTCCTGAAGCTGTGAGTCAGCTTGTTATAATGTGTGTAGCACATAAATCCATACACAAGTAAAGGCAAGTAAAAGCAATCCACATAAGCCACAATGACTCATTAAAAAAAAGCTGAAATGCAAAGCTTTATGTGTATTACGCACCTCACAAATAGGAGTACACCACCGGGAGCGCATGATTGAACAAGAATATCCAAATAGTTATACCTAATAGGTTTATTTATTAATCTCAAGACTCAAGCTGCTGTCAGTCAGTTAAATCAATCTCTGTAAAACGAAAATGATGAGAATGAGCTACCGACGCCCCATTCTCCACTCAGAGACTTTGTGTATTGAAGGAAAATACAGAATGAAGTAACAGGGATGTTGGACAGGATGTCTGTGGGAATCCTCGAGATGAATTATAAACTTTTATATACTATAGCCAAGTTCATGCAGCCAAAAGTATGTGGACACATGACTAACACTCATGCGCGTGTCTTCCCCAAACTGCTGCCACAAAGTTGGAACCAAGCGGTTTCAGCATGACAATGCTCCTGAACACCATTGGGATGAACTGGAAAGGCAACTTCACGCCAGGCGTTCTGGCCAGACATCAGTGGCCGAACTCTTGTGGGCAAATCTCCACAGCCACGCTCTAAAACCTAGTGGAAAGCCTTCTCAAAAAAGAGTAGAGGCTGTTAAAGCAGTAAAGAGCGAACAACTCAATATTAATGGCCATCGTTTTAGAATGGGATGTTTAATGGTCAGGTGCCCACATACTTTTGGCTATATAGTGTACAAAATATAAACACCTTTCAAAATAAATCGGTGGAAGCCACACCATTGAAGTGTATGTAGTAATCAGTAAACTCCACAGCCATTTGCAGACACAAATTTTATCTTACACACTTTTCGATAAAAATGACTAATTCACTCACCATGGCTACCTCTACTGCATCCTGGTTGGAGTAGGAGAGTTCACAAAGAACCAATAGGGCATCGTCTTTGGCGAGGTTCCGTGTAGCAGGCAGGTACCTCAGTTCCGAGCACACATTCTCCACTGTTGTACCCTAGGAGAGGAATCAGTACTTAACAACAGAACATGCTGTTTGCCAATCAGCTGTTAAATTCAGACAAGCTGCTGTGGAATGTTTTTTTTTTTTTTTTTTTTAAAAATCAAAAAGACAAACAGCTACACAGTCAGAATATTAATCCCAAACTCACTGTTGGTAGCTTGTCCCGGTTGAAGATGAGTGTAATTCGGGCACAGCTGTTGCCCAGGTAGTCTGTATTGGGTTCACACTTGGTGTGAAGAGCTGGTGGGGTGTCAGGACTTGAGCAGAAGCCCCAGTGGTGGCATGGGGGAGAGAGGCAGGTGAGGAAGCTGTGCTCTAGGCACTCGCGACCTGCTGGACAGACGTGATTCTCTCTCCCAGGGGCTCCTGGAAGTAGGCACGGCCGCCTGCCACACAGCACCTGACCGAGGGTTACACGGGTCAAAGGTCATGCCCACAAGTGAAAATATCCATGATGTTTCCATTGAAATGATTAGGAATTTAACTACACACTTACACTAAACCCAATAACTCCCATCCTACACACTCTGAATGTCAACGTTGCGTGTCTGCACATTATATTTGTGTACCGATGTGATGAGCTGTTTCTATGTATAAACGTGTAATTCGATGTATTTATTCTGTGCATTTCATGTGTCCTGTTCCCCGATTACTGTAGTCCCCAGAGGCATTGCTTGCCCCATGAAATGGTGATATAACCAGTACAGCACTCTCCTATACAGACAGGATGAGAATAATAATGGACTTGTCAGAACAGTGTGATGGAAAGTAATATTTACCTTTGTGCACTCTACTTTGCCATTAATACACTGGCAGGTGTTGCAGTCTTCCTCCCAGCGGCTACCATGAGGGAACTGCAGTCCAGTATAATGACACGTCTTCCCAATGCCTATGACTGGATCACACAACAAATAACCTCTAAATCGACTCATACTAAATCAATTCATGAAAATCTTCTCATAGCTTAGAGCAGGATAGCACAAGGTTTTGATTTTCAGTCTATACTTGGAAAGCAGCTCTGAAAAGCAACTTACACTCTTGGCATCGAGGTCCAGAGCGCCCGAGTGGACATATGCAGTGGAAGCCGTTGATCTCATCCACACACGTAGCTCCGTACGCACAGGGCGATGACTGGCATTCGTCAATGTCTGAGGAAAGAATCATACATTAATATATAGAGTAAAGTATATTTGAAAATTGCAATCCCTCAAGCAACAACAACAAAATAACTCCACAATCCAAATATCTGATAATTTATAAAATGTATAATAGGTCATACAGGCAGTTCCCTGGGATTGATTTCCAGACATTAAGTCAGAGAAATGCATGGAATCCTTAAGAGACCATTTTCTGTCAGACTCATCAACAGTCAGACGAGACAAAGAGACAGCTCCTGGACAGCGGCGAGGAATTTCTGCCACTGCTTGAATAATTCATCTCTTCTGTCTGTGTGTATGCAAGGGTTAACCTTTGCTCCTCAAAGAGGTCAAAGTACACAGGATGCTCTGTAATCTGGCATTCATCGTTCCCACTTTTCCTCCCTGTGAATACTCACTGATGCGGCAGTCAGGCCCGGCGAAGCCTGGGGCGCACTCACAGCGGAACCAGTTTACGCCATCCACGCAGATTCCTCCATTATAGCTGCACAAGAGAGCAAATGCAGAATTACTGACAACAGTTTGCTTCACAGAATTCGTCGAGACAGCATCGATTAGCCATTCATGGCAGAAATGTAGCAATATAGAAGGATGCAAAGAAAAAAATTAATAAATAAAAATACAGAGCAGGATAGGAAAGGTTACAAAGGCCTCATCCCATTCATCAATACTGCACTTTTCAGATGCTAATCCCTGTTGGCCCCATGCTGGGCTGCCCTCCTTGTCCCCTCCTCCCTGTTCCCGTCCCCATCCACAATCCCTTGCTTGCGGGTCAGCAGGGTAGAATGGCAGGAGGGCAACGAGGGCTGCGGGAGAAAGAGTCAGCCCCGCCTCCTTCTCCCAATCCCTCAAGCCCTCACCACTGGAGGCACCCTTTTAAGGCCATCGGTTCTATTGTGTGCCCCATTAAAACCATCCTGCGCTCTCCCATGCTGTTGGCTTAAGGGAGATCTTCCCTTGGCTTTACAACACCCCCTCCCATCCTTCAGCCTGCCCAGCCTCCTCCTCCTCGTACATATCCGTTCACAGAGAATGGAAGGCAAGACTGTGGGGGTGGGGGGGTGGGGGGTGGAACTGGGCAGAAAGCCATGCAAGAGGGGTTATTCACAGCTGGTGGTGTTGTACAGGGAAGGGGAGGGTCACCACAGACAGCAGGGACAACAGAACCACCAACAGCCCTGATTAGAGTAGAGTAAATAGGGTGGAGGCAGGGATGCTGCAGCTCACTTACCAAGGGTGAGGGTTGCAGTCATTGGTGTCTGTTACGAAGGGAGAAAAACAGAAAGGGGAAAGAAAAAAGAAAAAAAAAAAAAAAAAAAAAGTCAGTCAGATGGAACTGAATCTCAAATGCTTGTATTAACATCACATACATAATAGCATAATTAACACATAAGATCCTTTAATTTAAAGTCTAAATAGAACAAAAAATGACATTTGGAACTGACTCTGTGAACAGGAAGGTCCCTCCCAGCCGTCCTTACAAATGCAGGTAAACGTGTCGCCTCCTCCCACACATGTTCCTCCATTAACACATGGACTGGAAGCGCATGTGCTGTTCTTTGCTGGAGAACACAGAGAGAATGGATTCACCATTACCAAAATGGACTCAAGTACCACTCATACATTCTCACTTTAGCTCAATCAACACAACACTACACATACAAAAAGAAGCCCTACAAGAACTACTCCAACATTCTTGGACAACAAACGTCAGAGGTCAGCAAGCTTACCCGTGTTGCAGGTGCGCCCACCCCAGCCAGGCAGACAAGCACAGCGGAAGGTGTCTCCATGGTCATAGCAGGTACCCCCGCTGGCACAAGTACTGGAGTCGCACTGGCTCTCGCGTGAGTGGCATGTCTTACCCTTCCAGCCATCAGCACACTCGCAATAGAAGTCATTGACCAGGTCTTGACAGTGGCCACCGTTCTTACATGGGTTCCTGCTGCACTCATTCACGTCTAAAAGGGAGGAAAGTGAAGTGAGCGTGAGCCAAGATCGAGGGAGACAGACGAGACAGGAGGTGATGAAGCCAGTTTCACTCACTCAGGTCACATAGTTTGCCCTCCCAGCCATCAGGACAGAAGCACTGGAAAGAGTTGACCCCATCGATGCAGGTTCCGCCATTGCGGCATGGGCTACTCACACAGTCATTCACATCTGAAAGAGGAAACAATGAGTCACTGGGGTAAGAGCACATGTCGAGTACAGTAGAGCAAACGAAGAAGGGACAAGATGGCAGGAGGACTCACTTTCATGACAATAAGTGCCAGTGTAACCGGGGTCACAGGTGCAGGTGAAGTTGCCGCTGGGCTGACTGATGCAGTGGCCATGAGACCCACATACATTGGACGAGATGCGTCTCACGCCTCCGACCGAGGTGTTGCTCGCCACAGTGATTGTACAGCTGTCAATCACTATGAGACAGAGGGGGAAAAAAAAAAAGAAATAGAAAAACTGCAGATCAGGTACATATATTCAGATGCAACATAGATCAGGATATTCAGTAAGCTGAACTGTCGAAGAAGGAGAAAGGCTTTACAGAGAACACAGGGCTGGTATTCATTACCTTGGCAGGGGGCGGTCCTGCAGTGGTCCTTGCGATCCGCACAGGTCTTCCCCTCATAGTCCTCAGTGCATGCGCAGTAAAAATCTCCCAGCATGCTGTGGCAGGTTGCTTCATTCTTACACGGGTTGGGCTCACAGAGGTTCGAGTTCCAACGGCTTTGCACCTACATACACACAGAGATGAGAACGAGGGGTTTAAAAATAAATAATACATTTAAAAAAAAAAAAAAAAAAAGGCAAAGGAACGAGCAATATAGAACATGACAAAGGATAAACAGCACAGAGAAGATGACTGAGGCTTTGATTTACTTAGGGTCTTGGATCTTAATGATTTAATCTTTTTATATGATGGCGATAAACAGAGTGGTGTAAGCTGTGGAAGCCTGCCAGCAGCTTACTGATTACGAGTGGGACGTCACCTTCACGCTACAGCCTGATCAAAACAAACCATAAAGCTGAACGCAGACGCGCCTTCCCTTCTCATTGACCTGATCTTTCAGGAATTTCATACCTTTACATTTTTATTAGCGTTGGCCTCTACGCCACACAAGCGATTTTAGACAGAGTGGTGCTAGATGACCTTTTGCTCCATAACGTTTCATAATTCAGGGCAGAAAAGTACTTTGGATAGAGCGCTGTTCACCTTGTGCAAGCCACTAGCTCCACACTACTTCAGCAGTATATTTCCAGTCTCCATGATACACAAAACATCTTCAAGAGGGATGAACTTGGAGTGAATTCAAACAGTGGGACAGATCCTGCCAGTTGCCATGTACGGTGTTCTGTTGGTCTGTGGCCTGGCCATCCTTCCCCTGCTGCATTTGGGTGAATAGGGCTGTCTGTGGCCACCCCTCTGCTCTGTCGATTTATTTATTTTATTACAGATGTTCAGTTTACACAGTGGGAGGCTAAGGCCTGTTAACAGCACTTATCCATGCAAAAGCTGAAGACAGAACGGCAGACTGCTTCAAGAACAGAGTCCATACAAAGCTGCTCCAGGACTGGGAATTCAGCATCCATCCGAGCTGGACTTTCAGTCACCCAACCCTCAATATTAAATGTTAGAATGTTAGCTGGCAGTTATTCCACAGGGTATCGGTTTAGGGCAGGGCTGTTGCGCGCCTCTGGCTTCAGCTCTAAAAATAGCCTCATGTGCAGATGTTCTTGAACAGGGCTATCACAGATCAAACATTTGACCTGTTTATCCAACATGCCGTCTGTGAATGAGGAGCCCTTTGCAGGCTAACAGGAGTGCGATGGCACGCCAAGCACGAATTGAACGTAAAAAATCAAGGCCTTCTCGTTCCTGGGCTGTGCGTGGGCAGCCAGCCAGCCAGTCAGCCCAAAAAAGAGTTGCCTCATTCACTACGTCCTTTATTTTTAGCCTGTACAGTAAGCCAAGACTGGCTCCGGACCAGCTTCTAGCACCTCCATAGAGATTCACTCCATAGAGAAACTCTCCGCTGGGTGGCAACAGGCCCCAGACCGGACCATCAATAACAAGACCATTGTGGCAGGAATAAAACCTTCCAGCTCCCACTTTTACCTGTGCTGGAATAGCAGCATGGATCTGCCGTGCATCAAGGCTCCAAATAAAGCCATGCTAATGGCATGCTTCCAGTTTAGCCTCTCTAACAGGAAATGTGTAATGCATGGAAAAGCACATGCTTTTAGCGTTGCTGTGTCCACTCTATATTCATTTCAATTCAAAACTCTACTGAACAGTGCAGAACAGGCAAGGCATGGTCACATCCGTCTCGCCGTGCTGTAGCAATAGCTCAACTCTAGCTAAAATGTGCATTCCAGACATTGTTTGAGTGTTGTGAAGACTTGCTTCTAAACATCCTACAAAAGGAGCCACACAATCCATTTCAAAAATGGATTACTAAATATTATTACAAAGCTTAATTCATATGAAGTGTCTTAGGTTCTCGCTAGGTATAGAGACAGACACGTATACCGAAGCGACATCATCTGCAAGTGGACACCAAAAAGAGACGTGATTTTACATAAGCATCATCTTAAAAACATTCTCTCTTGTACGTTACATCAGGAGCGTACGCATCGTCTTAAAACAGACGGCAATCTGGCAGGCTTCATAAGCTACCCTTCCCCAATTCAAAACACCCACTTCGTGACACTCACCTCACACAGCATCCCAGCATAGTCAGGCATGCATTCACAAACGAAGCTATCCAGCACCACGTGACAGCGACCACCATTCTGACAGGGGCTGCTGGCACATTTGTTCCTTTCGATCTCACAGTGGGTGCCTACAAAGCCAGGTGGACACTGGCAGTGGTATCCTCCCAGTGCCCCTTCCTGAAAATAAACCAAATGATCACTCACGGCAAATGATGAAAGCACTACTTCTTGAAAATGAAATGCGAGTGAAAAGACACTGTCCACTTTAATCAAGAAACAACAACTGAGAACGTTCTACCTTGCAGGTCGCGCCATTCTGGCATTGTCCACGGCAGCCATTTACATCTATGAGGGGGAAAAAAAAAAAGAAGAAAAAAAAAAAAAAGGAGTAAACCAAACAGTAAACAAAGTGAAAACAAACCAGGGTCCGGGTTGTTAATAATTAACAGCATGCAGTTAAGATGACTAGAAGCTTGTATTAGTAGGCCAAAGACAGAAACGTTAGTTCAATCAGCACAAGCTAACAGGCCACTAGGCAGAAAGCAAGAACCCAGCATGCAACAGGAGTTGAAATCTATGACACCCTACGTGGTGTACATATCCCTCCAGGGTATCGGGTGCCTAGAGAGGAAACACTGGCTGCGGAACAGGTCAGCCGTGTGTGTGAACGTGTGCTCGGATATCAGAGATAGAGAGAGACACAAAAGAAGAAGGAGAACAGTCTCAACGCTAAAGAGTGTGGAAAGAGAGTGGTGGTACAGTGAGCAAAGGAGAACATGAGGAGATACTGACTGATGTCACAGTTCTGTCCAGCCCATCCTTGAAAGCAGTCACAGTGATATCCACCAATCAAATTTTTGCAAGTGTAAGCATTTTTGCAAGGCTTCCCCATACACTCATTCACGTCTGTGGATTAAGGGAAAAAAAGAGCAAGGATGAGGAACAAGAAAGAAAAATTTGGAGGGCAAAAAAAAAAAAAAAAAAAAAAAACACCCAGGAAAGTCAGAGAAAAACCCAAGATATCTCTTTGTAGCCCCACCACCATCAAGCACATTTAAAATGTCTCGCAGTTCACAACTTTACTCCAATCTGCAAAACGATGGCTATTAGACACTGCGTCAGGGTCTGCTCCTAATTCCCCTCCTAATTTATCCTCTCCTCTTCTCAAGAGCAAGACAGACCCCATTTCCACACCAAAGATTCATCAGCCTTCAAAGTTTCCTCAAGAAAGAAATAGGGTGGCATGACCCTCGTAGACCCTGCTGTCACAGAGCCCGAGCTTATTAGGTTGATTAAATATTCAGCAGGGGCCCCTGGCGAGGCACCTGTCCTCCGGGAAACCCGACTCCAAGCTGCAGCGGGGCCACGAAACGCGAGCCAAGGCTATGGTTCGACCCGTAAACTGAGCGCTCAGGCTCCGGTTCCCTTTCCGCACTTGTTTACAGGTCATCCTCTGCTTCCTCTCTTGCATCCTGCACTTCCTATGACGAGAGCATGACAGGGAACGAAAGCAGTGCATGTAACAAGTGGACTCAAAGACTCGACCGATCTCAGAAAACAAACCGACGTCTCCGGGGCTATCGTGTGTGCACTCGACATACTCCTCCTATCCTTCCTCTGCTTGTCGGTACCAGGTTACGCTCCAGTTCTCATAAAGCTTTAGCAATTACTCTCCTCTAGCAAAAACACACATACTGCTAGTCATCCACCATGCATGCAGCTGCAGTAGTCAACCAAGTCAGTCCAGATCAGACATGCATTAGACATGTTGGCCAAGAAAACGGGATGCATCAAGACAGTAGGATGTAGCATGGAATACTACAATTAAATAGATTATTGGATTATTAAAATGAATGGATGCAGAGCAGATTTTTTTTTATGTTCAGCTTCAACTATGGCTACGGTTTCCTGACCGTTCTAATAATGACTAATCCTATAATCCCATCAAATCCGTTCACCACTATAATAATTATCGTTATAATCCTGCCAAAATCATTGTTCTCGTATATTACTCCTTTTAGATTATATCACAGCATTACATATATAAGCTGTTTGTTCCATACTCAGTGAGCTCTATAGAAAAAAATCCAGCGTTCGCTGTTGAACCTTTTCACAGGCCGCATAAAGTGGGGAAAAAAAAATACATACGGTCATGCAGGTCACTGTCCGTGACTTTGCCAGCGAGACGCTCAATACGCCGTTAGATCTGCCTCAGTTCCAGCAAAACTGAGTAAACTATTCACTTAAAGGAAATGACCTTTCTCTTTCCACCGTATGCTATTTAGGAGGAGTATATTACATTGAATTAGTCAGTGCAGTCAGAGGCGCAGATTAAAAACAAATCGCCCCTAATTATAAGCAGACAAAAACGTAAACCTTCAAACCCTGACAAAATGACACCAAAATTCCAATTCATTGCAATGGAAAGCCCTATAGTAATCATGCATCAGTCTTACCAATCCTGCAGGTCTTCCCAGCCCACTGCGGAGGACACAGACACTCGAAGCCGTTATCCAGGTCGATACACGTTCCCCCCTGAGCACAGGGACTGGAGGCACACTCGTCCATGTCTGCAATCCAACCCAAAAGAGAGCTCTCTTCACAACCATAATAAGACATCGTGTACTGGAAACTTGCAAGCGGCTGTTCTTAACACTCGGTTCGCTCAGAGCAAAACAGTTTCATCATTAAACCACTTATGAGGTCGATGTGCCAAATGGATTCATATGAACAGGATTTTACTGCACAGAAAATGAGCAGTAGCTTTCCATATAAAAACACTGAAACGCTGTGATTATGTGGTGGGTGGTGGTCAGCAAAATCAGTGTAAACTCAGACAGGGGACACACCAAGAGACAGACACAAACAACAGAGAAAAACCAAAGTGTGTCGGTGAGAGTAAGAGAGCGCCTCTGACTTCACACTGTAGAACGATTAATCCAAAGTCTAGCAGAGTTGCTAGTGAGAGGATTAGCTGCCCGATCCTCGCACTTCTGATGCTGGTACGAATAACACGTGAGCACAGGGACACCGCAGGACATTCAGGAGCCAAACGCAGCAATGAAAAGAAGGCAGCAGACAACTCATTTTCTATGTTCACTATAGGTGGCAAATAGGTGCATCTGCATAGGTGCAAAATCTTAAAGAGTCGCCCGTCCTGTTGCTACGGTAACGGCTAAACAGCTCTGCATGCGGGCTGGGGAAATCTGACAGCTACATGGAGAGGGAACATGCAAGAAGGGGAAAAGGGAGTTCCAAATATAAAACGTTATAGGCTATCATCCAAGAGACATCGAGAATGAAGATAAAGTAAGGGGGACGTGCGACATTTCTCATTTTCAGAAGATGGCTCCAAGTCAAATCAGATTATGCAAATTCATCATCTGTCAATCATCAGGATTACTTCGCTGTAATCCAGGTCCACACAAACCCTCAGCTAGACCTGATTAAGCATCCAGGAGCCTAATACATGATGACTCGAACCCCAAAATCACATACATAATTATGATGACATACAAATACACACCTTTAGCACAGGTGGGACCCTCCCAGCCTGGAGGACACTGACACTCAAAGCCAGACGAAACCTCATGGCAGGTGCCACCATTGGCACATGGGTTGGAAACGCAGGCATGCTCAGCTGCAAAGACAGTTCCACAGAAGTAAGCAGTTAATAATTCTGCCTAGCATTGTTCCTTTGACCACTTTCAGCATCCATGCAACCTGGTGCATGAAATGAGTGCTGCACAACATTTACTTACCTATCTCACAGTTCTTGCCAGAGTATCCCTCAGGACAGGCGCAGTTATACTCGTTCGGCTCCGAGTTTATGCAGGTGCCTCCGTTCACGCAGGGATGGTGCGTCCCACAGTAGTTCAGATCTGTACAGAGAATAAAAACACAAGTTACACTTTTGCCCATAAATCAAAACTGCAGTTGCTGAAACGAGCTGAGCCCAAACAGTTTCACCAGTAAAAAATTCCAACCCTTTTGACACCGCCTGTCAATTATGAGGACATCTTTTTCTGGGAAAGGCAGCTGCTTAACCATGGGCAAAGGGTCTGCATGCTCCCAGCGTGCCTTATACGGTGAGGCCTAGCACATAAAGCCTGGTAAATAAATAAAGAGAGAGCCACAGGGAGCAGGGACTGACGACCTCACAGCCGCCTCACATTCCTAATCGCCTTCCAGGACGCACGTCGGCCGGGGGATCAGATGTCCGAGCTCCACTCCAATCACGACATCAATATCCAGCACACCGCCGGGTGCGCTCGGTCACATGACTACGAGCAATGCTGACACTGCAGCCAACAAAATCAGCTAAATGGAAGTGGGTGGAATTCCATTTGGTGTGCAGCTATGTTTTGGATGGTCTGATATTTGGCCTTGGTATGTATATAAGCACTGAATGCTAAATTTTGTAAAAATTCTAACAAATGTGTGTCTATGTAGAACTGTTGAAGCCTTGGAAATGTGAATCGACTCCTGCTGATTTCTTATTTAATTACTATGTGATTTTGAATTGTTTTCTTGTACCCTTTAACCTCTTATTATACCTCTGTATACTGAAAGTGTGCGATAATCACATTATTTGTATTACTGATATTATCCTTACCTTTATCACACAGCAGTCCACCCCAGTTCTTCTCGCAGTTACAATGCCACGGGACATCACAGGTTCCATGGACGCAGCCTGGGTAGGGCAGACACTCGTCGCAGAACTGACCCTGCCAGCCATAGTTACACCTGAAAACCACGAGAGCAACGCTATGACGGATGACAAAACAAGCCTGCGGTCTCTTGCCAATGCCTTACGGTAAAGTGGTGTCTCCAGACACCCAATCTGAGCAGGGTGCCAAAGGTTACGAACACTTCCAAGCTTATAAACACATGCTTGGTGTGTTGGTTGGAGCCAGAGTGGGGGTTCGGAGCAGCAACGGTGAGGAGTTAGCTAATCACTGGTTTACAGCAGCACTCTGCTATTCCAAGGCCAGTGGTTTTCTCTCCCTCTCGGTCTGTCTCAGCTGTCTTGTCATTTCTGGGGAGGGCTATTTTAAGATGCTAGTCCTATAGGACAAACACGGCCAAACTCTGGCTGCTGCATGCAGAGACATGGCTCCTGTAGTTGTACCTCAGTGCCTGGCAGCCACAGAGCCACAGTTCGCATGTGACCCAGGCATCTTTATGCAATATCAAAAGTACACATCCTTAACATTTTAAAAGTACTTTTTGAAAAGACACCAGGCTGAACTGCAGGGGAAAACGCTTGTAATTTAAAACAGCGATCCCGTGTGAGGGAGCCATCATTTCATTTTAAAGAGTAATCCATGTCCAGTAACATGCATAGAGCCCATCATTTTAATCACCCTTCTACCACTTATTTCATATTTTCCCTGTGCATTGTTTGTTTAAAGCTTAAACCTCACTCAGAATTCTCGTTTCACTACACCCACAAATGTGTTGCAGCTCATTCAACTTAAACCAAATTAATAAACCAAACCCAGCTTCTTGATAGCCTGTCTATCATCTTTGGGAAGTCATTAATACATTGATAGATCATAAAAAGATTCTTTTTTTTTGACCCAGGACTAAAAAAAAAAAAAAGTAAATGAAATTCAGCAACGAATAAAAATTTAACAACCAAGAAACGATCGAAATCAAATAAAATAAGAATTAATGCAGAACAGCTCTTCCTTTAGATCTTTTAGTCATTGGGGTAAATTTGCAGACACCCTCTTACCCACAGATGTGTCAATATTGTTCCATTCATTCTTAATGGCCTCCCATACATGATCGACAGGCGAGAAGACGTGTTCGGTGCATCAACACAAATTGGGTTCTAACTTCACTAAATGATGTGCAACACTTTTGCAGCAAAATGAACCCTGGCCCATATTTTGCCCTCGAGTGCATTTGTTCCAGATACAACTTTACTACCAGTACACGAAGGCTGTCCAGCACGCATGAGGAAAACTAAAACCCGCATCAGCTTGGAGGCATTCAGCGTTGCCAAGCGCTGCCAAACGTAAGCTTGTTCACTCTAAAGAGAAACGACTTGGCAAATAAAAGTATAATGTGCTAAGACAAGTCCACAATCGTTAGGAACAAGCCTGTAAAGCCCATACGTTGATACTTGCAGCAGCCTTATGTGTTGCAGCCGGAAGGCCTGAATACACATTCCTCTATCATTTTCGGCTTAATTCTATGGTGGGGTGGAACAAACAAAACCTAGCCTCTGACTGCCTTTAGGTAACGTCTTTTCAATTTAATTCCAATGAAAAGAGCTGCTGCAACTTCCGAATGGGCTACTCCCTCTGCTCCTTCCTTCCCTGACCAACTGGCCTGATGACAGCAGGGAAGCAAGATCAGTGCATCCGGCAGGGCGTGGGGGCTCCACCAACCTCCCAACATCCTCCCTTTGGTTGGTAGCAAACACAGTCAATAAACCTGCCTCCCAATCTCCTGAGGATGTTCAGAGCTCAAACAGCACTCATGGCACTATTTTCTCCTGCACTAAATGCCAATCAGGGGGAACCTAAGGACATGGGGTCACCCAAATATACCACTGCAGCAACAGCTTCCCAATGGCTGAGGCCTTGGTGTTGCAGGTCAAAGAATATTCAACACCTTGCCATCATTGCCCCAGTATACATTCCACGTCTGATGACCCTGTGACAGGTCCACCCATGCATCTACCAGACTCCACACTTTGCAGTGGGCAGCAGAAATTTGCATAGCTGAGCTGTGCTCTGGGGCCTGTTTCAGGGAGACTGAATGAGGTTTGAAGGAGGCTCCAGGCTCTTCCTGTGGTTTTAGGAAGCATGGCTAGCCAAGCGCAGGCTGAGAGACAGGAAGAGACCGAGGGGATGGTGACGTCAGAGGATTCCACAGCAAGTTCCAGCAGAGGAAGCATCACTCTTTCCTCTGCTCCAAATAAGATAACCAACTAAATTAATTTTTATGAACTGCTTCAGAAGACAATCATGTTGGAACACACCAAGCATGCAACAAAACAGAACAAGGAAACATATAGATGTGTAATCTTGGGCTGCTTGGAAATCACACACCTGAAATGTAAAGCCATATAGTTTAGGATGATCTGCAAGAATGAGACAGAAACGACTGGATGACTCGAGTTAACTTAAAATCATTTCAACGCTTCAAATTTG
Source organism: Ictalurus punctatus (assembly GCF_001660625.3). Taxonomy (NCBI): domain Eukaryota; kingdom Metazoa; phylum Chordata; class Actinopteri; order Siluriformes; family Ictaluridae; genus Ictalurus; species Ictalurus punctatus. The sequence continues at coordinate 6,900,511 of NC_030440.2, forward strand.
AACATGTAGGAATGCTTGTCAGACAGCTTGGGCACTGCATAGATTTCACATTGGTGCATTCAAATACTAAATCCTCAGGACCTATAAATGCAGAGGTTCTCGAAACTTTGGCAGCCCAAACTACTTTAATGGACATAGTCCAACTATTCAGATGTTAGGATTCTTATTTAACAGTAAATACTCTGGCTATTTGTTGGAGCCATACAGCATTTGGGGTCGGAGTTATTTAGACTGGATTCGACCCGTGCAATTCAAGTTAACGTCCATGAGAAAATGATCGTGTTGGTGTACGATCAGTAAGTTCTATACTCTAAGCAATACAGAATGCTATAAAAGCTTACAGGGTAGTTTTAAAGAAAATTGATTTCACCCCCAACCCCCCACCAAATGAGTCTCTAATTACCGATATCTCTTTCAGTGTGCTCTACTTTAGTGAGTGGCACAAACAAACATGGAAAAAAACAGCTTGCACAAATACCGGCTCCAATGCACTGATTAATTAATGGTAAAGGAAACAGGTCAAAAGCCCTTATCAGCATGCACGCATATGGCCTGCTGATCTTAAGCAGCCAGATCAGCTGGGCTAAGTGAGCATGAAACCACACTCTGCCACTTACGTGCATTCCCCAGGCACTGAGCAGCCTCCGTGAATCAGATTACAGCCCTGCTTACAGATTGCTGCAAAGAAATAAAGACAGAGCGAGAGAGAGAGATGGAGACAGGGGAGAGAGAGAGAGAGAGAGAGAGAGAGAGAGAGAGAGAGAGAGAGATAGGATGGGGTTGGCAGAAAGAGGACAAGAAGTAAAATGTCAGCCATGTTTGTTTACATTAACCCATTACAGACATGAGATGATGGAAGAATTCATGGTGCTCCCTTGACTGGAACACAGGACATATTTATGACCCTACATTAAAAAAACAAACAAACAAACAAACAAAAAAAAAACACCTTTGTGCCTCCCCATCACCCTATCTACCTCCTCATACCCTTATTGTTCAAGACAACATGGTGATTTAGTGTTTAACAGCCTCCCTGCCACCCTCCAACACCCAATCCACAGCCACAAAGAAACCAACCATTCAGCTCTATGATTGTTTATAGGACGTGGTGTAAACGACACCACTTCCTGCACAAACTGAGCTAATGCGGCTAATGGAAAGTGTGACTCCAGGTTTGTAGAGGTGTCATTTACAGTACATCTCGCTTCAGGCTGAGGAGTAAAGATTACTGGGCTGTGAAACCGCCAAGAGCGGCAGGCTTCTTTACATGGTGCTAAAGGTCATCGTTTAACAGGTTTCCTGCGTTCAAACATTCATGTCCTAATAAACTAAAGCGTGTTATAACCAATTCACAAAGTTATGTCAAAGGCATGTTGGATTCTACTATGCATCCGCAACTTGACATGTCTTACCAGTTCGACAGTCTTGTCCCATCCATCCCTCCAGACAGACAATGTTTCCAGAAGGATCGCAGCGGTAATGCCCAAAGTAGTCGTCACGGGGCCGGCACTGCTTGTTACACTTGGCGCTGTAGTAGTTCTCGTCGCACTTGATGCGGACGCGGTACTCCAGGCGGGCTACGGTGCCAGGATGGACAATGACCTGCCATGGGTCCCCAGGGTTTGTCATGCCTGTGTGAGCATGTCGCTCAATCAGCAGCTCCTCACCTGAAAGGTAAGCAGTTAAGCTGTGCATGAACAACATTAAATCAAAAAGCACTTGATGGAAGAAAATGCGTCTTGGTCCATTGTATCCGCCCCCACAACAGTCAAGCACAGGCAGATCTTAAACACACACACAGTCCACTTGCACCAACAAGGAGGCAACAAAAGGGAGATCACCATGTCAGACGAGTGCAGGGGCAGACCCCCAACATAAAGCCAGAAATTCCCAACCTACTTCAGTGACTCAGTCTTTCTTGCCCCTGCCAACTCCCTGCCTTACAAGTCCACTTGTCTCATACAACCTCATAACATCTAATAAATTCAGTGCCAAAGCAGAACTGGGTTTTTTGGACTACACTGATTTCAAGCAATGTGTGTCTTGCTGCATTTGTACATGGCCTGGTGAAGAGATCGTGCTGATAGAGTGGTATAACCAAGTGCTGTTACTAGGGAGAGCTGAGCAGAGACAGGAGGGGATGGACACACACACACACACACACACACACACACACACACTGACTTTCACATTGCAGTTTTTAGTCCTTGAAGGATTTATACATTCCACCACACCTTCCTTTTAGAAAATTCAGCTTCGTCCTCTGGTTGCATGATGGCACAAGCCTCAGCAAGATTCTCACCCATGCCTGTGGGCACTAGCATTAACTCTTTCTTTTCACCATGCTGCCAAATCCAACAAAGAAAACAATCTTTATCATGGTGGGATCAGAGACAGCAAACAATCACAATGGAAGTGGGGGCCTGCGATTTCCTGTGGCCTGACGCTTTGACTGTAAGCCCACCCTCCCTTTGCATTTAGCTACACACACACCTTCCTCTCCATTCACGGACAACGTCAGACGAATTAAGCAACGAAAACAGAAATAGCCCTGGAGCTTCCAGATAAAGAACAATGGAGTGAGCTTTCTGCTGGTTTGCTCTGCCCAATGTCTAAACACTACCCTGTCCAGATCCCTTCCTGCCATGTAAACACAATGCAGTGGGACCTTTCCTGAGGCCTGTGGGGCCCAACGACATGCACACGGCACTTACATACCATGTGCTCAATTTGAATATTGTGTCACTCTTAAAAAGACACTAATTTTCCTATATATGTTTTTAGCTTATTATCTTAATAATAATAACAATAATAATAATAATAATAATAATAATAATATACAGCAACAGGGATTCGGATGCAGAATTCTTTTAGCTATGCAAAGCTTTCACTTTAGCTATACTACTTTCCATTTCTAAACATACAGGATACAACCCCCCCCCGCCCTCCCCAAAAAAACAAACAAAACAAAACAAAAAAAACCCCCCACAAATCTGAGAAGACAAATTTTACCATTGACTCTCTGACGCATAGAAGAATGTGCTGGAATGTGTCCAGTTTGAGGAAAGCAGAACATCACACAATGCGCAGGAAACTCTGTCCCTTCACAATGCATACTAAACACGCATGATCAATCAGCATTAGAAAAGCTCATTACAATGCCGCGTCTGGAGACGCTGGCGAGGCTGATTTTTGAAGCTGGACAGTAATGGCAGAGAGTGAGTGAGGACACGACGCAGCAGTGAACTCCCGCTAGGACAAGACTATTACTGTCTGGCACAATGCAAGCGCTCAAGTCGGCTTCTCAAACAAGTGATGTACATGGCCGTCTCTGAAATCTGAACGCGGAGGTGTCTGGAAATTTACACCAGTATCCGGCTCTTTACTGTAGCACCATTTATGCTCTCAGAAATAAACAGGTTTCACCAATTTCAAGCATGTTTCCGAGAAGTCGGCAAATGGCAACGTGTTTCCATTAACTACTGTTAGGCAAATAATCCAAGAAGTTCATGAAAAGATTTGAATATGGAAACAAAAGCGCGCCAGCCAAACATCATGGACAGACTGGAAGACCTACTTTTGACATTGTTCAGCTAAAAACAAAAATCAGTTTCCGCCACATTTACTGCACCTTATGTCTATTAATGAATAGAAGATAGACCAAATAAAGTATGTGGCTCTTTTTCATTGTTGCATTAGAGAGTGGATGGAAACCCCACTAATAATGTCTGTAGACTGTGAGTAAGATTAGAGATGAAAATCTATTGGGCAAATATTAGTGTAAATGTACAGAGAGTTGGGTGGCATCCTTAAATAAGATGCTAACTACGATAATCAAGGAGAAATCCAACTTGAGATACGTTTATATTGAAATATTTATCCCGATACAGGCTTCACGAGACATTGACACGAAATCATAGACAGAAATAACATATTACATTTTAAATACATTTCTTTTGAGAACAAATCGAAAACACTGCAATATCTATGCGTCTATCCATCCATTTTCTGTACCGCTTATCCTACACAGGGTCGTGGGGACCTGGAGCCTATCCCAGGGAACTCGGGTCACAAGGGTTCCAACCCATCGCAGGGCACAATCGTGCACACCTTCACGCACTACGGACAATCTGGAAATACTGATCAACCTACAGTCTTTGGACGGGGGAGGAAACCGGAGTACCAGGAGTACCAGGAGTACCAGGAGCAAAGAGGAGACTAAATTTGGAATGGGATATTCAAAAAGCACATATAGGTCATATAGAGTAAGTGATTTTGCTGTTGGTGCCTACAAACTAAAGAACAAGAGCTTCTTTTCTGTCACCATTTTCCAGCGATGTTCAATATAATAATGATTAGAAATCCAACGCAGAAGTAGTGGAGATGGCAAAGTTTGGACTCAAATGCTAGAATGCAACGCAGCTAAAAAGGTGCAGTTGCTGCACAGGCTCGGCTTGTCTAGTTCACCGAGCTACAACATGACAATCACAACGGTGTTGATAGAAGGCGGTGGTATTAGCGTGAAAGTTGAGGCTTTGGAAGAGGACTTGTTTGAGCAGAGTGTACAGATGAGGAGGTAAGAGACGGACACAAATTTGAAGCGAATTTAAGCATGGGATAAATATTGTGCACAATTTAAGATCACATTGATTCTAAATATTGACGAGTTGGAAGTCATTAAGGGCGGATTTTTCCTTTAATGACACCTAATCCGCTTTATCTTCAGTGTGGTTAAAGATACATTCTGGACAGCTGCAGGAATGACATGACAAGGAGGTGAGAGATATTAAGATGTAACCTCTGGTCCTTCCAAGTCCTCACCCTTGTCAGGGAGACACTCAACTACTCAGCAGCTGCTGGAAAACAAATACCGTCTGTAAGTTCATTTCAAGGCACCTGCTGGGCAGCCTTCTAATATGTACATTGTAACACAACTCACTCCATGCTAAAATAAAAACGTCCTGCAGCACGATGGTCTGAAATGCCACAGCGTGGATTCTCAGCACCCACAGGGGACAGGCCTACAGGCCCAGGATGAGTGTGAACTCTCCCTCTCTCACTCACTCACTCTTTCTCTCTCCCACCCCATTGTCTTAAACTTCTGCCTGGGAAGAAGCTGGAGAGAAAAACAGGACATAATGACTTCACACTACAGGAGAGGCGCATGTTTGCATTTTCCAGAGGCCGGGATGTACAGTCATCCTACCGATCACATCCGCACTTCAAAGGCCACCCCCCTCTGCCAATACATTTCTTGCCAACCAGCATCCACCTTCTCTCGCATAAGTTAAATTCTTTCGTTGGACCCCCTTCCTCCTGACAAGTCCTCATGCGAGACAAAGGCGGTGGAATCAGCAGCCGGACAGATGAAGGAAAACAGGATACAGCTGCAGCCTGATGGCGCCCAGGTCCACTCCAGAGTCTCCATATACTCCAACCCAGAAGAGAGGCCCTCAGACTAACCTACACACTACAACCAATTTGCCAGCAAATTAAAAACTAAGACAACAACGGGTCGCACATTTCAGCGTACTAACAGTCTGTAATCCACTGCGCGACTATTCTGACGCGGTCCAACCCATGGAGACTGTAAGCATTCTTAAACCACAAAATAACCAAAAACAGCCTGAATCAGATTAATATTCTGATCACTGATACACTCCTTAATATTTTTCTAACCAAAGAGAATTTGAGAGAACAATTTACTTATACGGCCACATCTGTCTAATCTAGTTAGGTTTTGACGAGTTCTACTTGCCATAACAATGTTTTCATTGTTGTGTATACTATGCTGAATTCCATACAGGCTAGTAAATAATTAGGAAAATGTTTGGAAATGCCAACCAGTTCTGCGATACATTCTACCACGATCCTGCTAAAATGTCTAAAACAGCTGTTATATAGTCTGGTACACTATATGTCCAAAGGTTTCTGGACACCTGACCGGCACACCCATATGTGGTTCTTGCTCAAACTGACACAATGTTTGTAGCACATCATTGTAAAGGATGTCTTTGTATGCTGTAGCAGAACAATTTCCCTTCACTGGAACGAAGAATCCCAGTTCCAGCATGACAATGCCCCTGTGCACAAGGCGAGCTCCATGAAGACATGGATTCCCAGTTGGGTTGGAGTAGAAGTACCTGACTGGCCTGCACAGAGCCCTGACCTCAACCCTACTGAACACTTACGGTATGAAATGAACAGGAACGCCAGGGCACCCGCAACGACCCGGCCACGAAGTCAGTGCGTGACCTCAGTAACACTCCTGTGGCTGAAGGAAAACAATCCCAAAAGCCACGATCCAAAATCTAGTGGAAAGCCTTCATTGAAGGTTGGAGGTTATTAGAGCAGCAAACAGAAACTAAATCTGGAATGGGATGTTCAACGACACATATGGGTATGATGGTCAGGTGTCCACAAACTTTTGGCGATCGTTAATTAATTTCCCATTTAAGTGCACATTTCAGTAAACTGTACCGGACAATTCTTCGACAGAAACAGGGATCAATTTATCTCGTTTTAACGTTTAGAAATTGTAAACTCAGGTCTCGGGTCTACTCCTTCAACGAGCCTGATGCTATATAAACATGATCATAAACGCCAGAGATACACTGCGAACAACGGTCTTCGTTTACAGGCATGTTCATCACAGAATCGTGTGATTACACTTAATGTGGGGTTGATTTAAAGTTTGCAATTAAGTGTTAAAAAAAACAACAACGTGTCAAAATATTAAGCAACTGCATAAATTAACTAGCTGCTAATTATGGGATAAGCCATAACATATACCCTTATTTAACAAAATAAAAAACTTCAATAGAATGGGATGAGTTAACAAAGTAAACAGTGCGTGCGCACTACTGTGTAGTGTGTTTCACACGTCTGTCAAAGTTACATCTATAACAATGAGGTGCACCCGCAGATCGCTATTGATAAATAATTAACATCTAAATTAGCCCTATTGACTACAGTACGGTTTAACATTACTCTATTACTCTCTGGTGCGTTTTGATGGTGTACCGATTCAGCCATTTTAGAATTCTGTTTAAAATCACAAGCTAGGTAATTCTTTAAAGTGTTGACGATGATGTAGCACATGAATTCCTCATGGCTTGACAACCTCTTCGTTGCACTGTAATCAGAAACCGGAACAGTAACGTGATCAGACTGATCGAGCTTCAATGACTTTGGTGAGTGTAGTCGAGTTTGAGATGACAGCCCCTTCTGAAAAACTACCAACACTAGTACTGCTGTTCTCATTACATTTGCTGGAGGTTGTAGTGGAGACGTAATATCAGCAGTGGAAATGATTCTCAGAAAGTTACTACTACAAATGTTTACAACCCCTGGTGTGGGTGTGTGTGTGTGTGTGTGTGCAATCACTGGACTGTTCAAATGGAAGTTCACCTGTGCAGGATTTCGATCTGCCTATAGGTTGCTTCTTTTCTTTAAGAAACTGAACTAATTAGCAGAAGTAATGAACATTGTATATGTATATTGTTACAGCATTGATCGTCTGGTTTCCTGACGAGAAGTTGACAGTTATACTGATATTGAGCCATCCCACTCCCACCCACACAGCACACACTGCTCTGCTCACACAGCTCACAGGAAGATTACTGTTTATGAATCATCTAAAAGGAGGATTTCTCACAGGTTTTTGTTCACAACAAATTTCCCTCCTGGCAACCCTCCTTCAACTGTTACAAAACACAAGTCTTGAGTACGTCTTTTTTTTTTTTTCTTCTTCTTTCTTTAAGCATGTGACAGACGGCTCTGTTTTGGTCTGCGACATCACTTCCTCTTAAATACAACCTGAACTGAAAAGTTCTTTTGAACCTTGTTAATAATCATTGTTCATTAAGCATTCACTATTCATCAGTTCCAATGCCAAAAAGTCTTGTTATTCTACATTCATCCATCAAAATGGAACTGAACTACATAACCATGAGTGTATTGGTGGGGGAAAAAAAAAATACTATCATGTGTACTCCACATCTATGACTTCGTGCTCATTTTAAAAACTCTGCTCAATCCCATCACATCCCGACGCCGCACGATAATTCCCAGCATGAGATCCTGCTTCATTCTGTAATGCACCGTTTTATGGAGAGAAAATGTGTCGCCTTGCACAGAAAGGAAAAAAAAAAAAAAAAAACACACCACAAACACAAGCCCAAAATCGGTATGATTACAAAAAGAACATCAAGGCTAGCACCAAAAGAAAATACCAGCCCAAACCCAAAAAAACAACCACAAAATAACAATCCAACTGATTATACATTACAACACATGCTAGTTCCTGCTATATAAAAACAAGAAGGAAACTGTACTCACTGCTTTGAGTGGTATTGTCCCAATCCCAGGCCTCCACGATGAGAGTGTAGGATCGCTGTAGAAAAGTAAAACAAACACATACAGTCAGCACAAGGCATGTATAAGAGACGCTACAGAAGGCGGAGGAGGTTTTATAACATCAGTGATGGGGCAGAAATAAGGGTCAGGTCCCAAATGCATCCAAGAAGGAGACACAGGGAGATTACACCCACCATTCCTATTAAAGCAGGAAGGCAGAATCCATAAGAAAAGGGTCAGGTTACAGAGAGAGAGAGAGAGAGAGAGAGAGAGAGAGAGAGCGAGAGAGAGAGATCAGAGGCTGAGACACATTGTAACACTGTACACAATCAAACAATAAGTATCTCTGAGAATCAATTAAAATAATTTGAGTATATAGATTTTATTCTGAGTCAGAGTGCTTAAATATACTCCAGAAAATTGTAGATCAAAATGAAATTAAGTGTCCAAATCTTAATCTAAATTTGTTCAGCCCCACACTGAATTTTAGGTTCCTTTCACTTCCTGTGCAGTGAGATGATCCTCAAAGTTCTCGTGTTCTCCCTGGAAACAGTATTCAAAGGACTCCAGTGTCAAATGGAACGAACCCCCACAGAACCAACTGAACCAGTGGTGCTGGCACAGTGCACCTGTCTGAAAGGATGGCACAAAGAGAAGCTGAATCATGCTGCCATGCTCTTTAATGAAGCCATTTAGTGCCTGCTGCAGCTTTGATGGCTCACCTCCAAATGGACCAAAACAACTGCTTCATGACTGACTCCAGTGGCTGGCTTAGGATGGAAATGTGTCCTGTACACAGATGGTTTCTGAGATTTAGGTTAGCAACTTTTAACCTTGAAATCTGTTATGTATTGGTATGAAGTATAATATCCATCCATCTTCTACACCGCTTAGTCCATTTCAGGGTCACGGGGAAACCTGGAGCCTATCCCAGGGAGCGTCGGGCACGAGGCGGGGTACACCCTGGACAGTGTGCCAATCCATCGCAGAGCACAATCACATACACATTCATACGCCCATTCATACACTACGGACACTTTAGACACGCCAATCAGCCTACCATGCATGTCTTTGGACTGGGGGAGGAAACCGGAGTACCCGGAGGAAACCCCCGCAGCACGGGGAGAACATACAAACTCCGCACACACACAGGGCCACGGTGGGAATCAAACCCCCGACCCTGGAGGTGTGAGGCGATCCACTAAGCCGTCCCACTCTTCGTTTGAATGTGGGATGGGAGGAACCTTGAGATATAGAGGCAGTCGGTGTGGTGGGACATACTAGCTGGATGGTCTGGATGATGCAGGATAAGATTAACAGTGTCAGCACAGGTCTGTCTCGGTCAGAACGGCGAGGCGGTGGGGGAAGGGCCGGGAATATCTACTCCAAGCATCCTTGCCGATGAGCATTACGGATTATTTGACATGGATGTGAATCATCTACTCAGGGTTCTGCCCTCCCTGCCCATCCTCAAGCTAATGTATGAGACTGTATTAGCAAGATCACAATCCATGGGATCAGGAAGGGGCTATCTGGAGAAGAAGTGGGAAAGTCACACTGAGTACAAGTGGTGCCTGGGACAGTCCTGTTCCCATATACGGGGTCTCCGATTAGCTGGATTATGTGACAGCTGCCCCCCAATGACTGGATGAGGATAAAGGGAATGGGGGGAGGTGACCATTAAACAAAGGCTTCTATCCAAAACCCGGTCCTGAGACAACCCATCAACCAGAGTCTCTGGACTCTCCAGACACATTCTCATAGCAACACACACACACAACCTCAAAATAGACATCATTACAGACTTGTGAGGAACACAAGCCATCTCTCACTTAAAAAGGGGCAGTTTTAGACATCTGTCTATTTCAAGGAGCCTGATAATGAAGATAGATAGACAGACACACACACGCACACACACAGAACAAGCTAATACAGAATAACTGGAATAGATGCACTCCAATTGGTACCCTTACCCGTGACCTCATCCTATTATTACACCATTTTGTCTCTGTACTCTGCATACATGCTGGGGTTATAGTAAGGAACTCAATTTCCACATGCTACTAGTGGTTAATAGCACAACAACCATTTTTTATTCCAAGAGTGTGTGTGGTTCGACAGCAGCAGCTTGCTTGTAGGGTAGAGACTGCTACTTTAGCCGACACCACCTGTACAAACTCTGGTGTACCATATTATTCTGAAACTGTGATGGAAACTACGGAAAAGGATAATATTGATCAGCCATGCATGGTGTTTGTGGGTGTGTGTGTGTGTGTGTGTGTGTGGTGAAAGGAGCCACAGGTGCAGCTTCCCACGGTAGGGGGTTGGGCTCTGCAGAGGGTGGGATAGAAGGGTAAAGCTGAAATTAGAGGGGGTTGTAGGGAGTGAGGCTCTCGCTGACCCCTGAGACCTCTCATCAGGGATCTCATCGGCTTCAAAAAGCCTCCCATGCTGCAGTGCTAACCTGCACATGCACACACACACACACACACACACACACACGCACCCAATTGCAACACTCCCATTCAAAACTTTTGACATTTCTGTGGAGGAAACAATGATTTACGCAAGTCATTGTTCACTCTGAATCAGAAACATCAGCTCCAAAATAGCATGAAGCTACTGCTTTCTTAAAAAAAAAAAAAAAAAGGCAAGGTGCTTTCACTCTGGCACTCCTGTCACCTCCAAGTGACATCCTGTTGAGCACTTCTCACCATGGTGACTGTGTAAAGGTCATTCTGATCATGTTGGGCATTAGGTCAGGCGACCCAAGAGCTTTCCCATGCCCATATCCACAGCAAACCTATAACCCAAACCCACAGACACTGAGAGGAGAGGGGACTTGCATAAGTGGCATACGGACAATCTTTAACCGGACAGGTGGGAGAAGGAGACATTTCACAATATCCGAGTAACTCTTACCAGGGAGACAGGAAGAATGGTTCATTTCCTGTCTTCTATTAACAGGAGGAATTGTGAGAAGGGACACACTTCCCTTGGCTGACAGATCAGGACCCTACTCTCCTCCCCTCATGCTCCACTTGGTTGCACCTTCCCATAACACCCTAGAAAGACTGAGGGGATTCGCCAAACTTGCATGGGTAATTTATTTCCTATCCAATGGGGGACAACGACTCATGTCGATTACAAGCTCATGCTCTAACTGGCAGAGTTACACTCTGCCTCCAGTGACACCTATTGATAGATGGCCCACTGAGGGCCAGCATGCAATTTATTCATTCTGGGAAGAGTAACCGCAGCATGTAATCTTCATTAATCCGGGACCTCAATCCAGGCTTTTTCAAATTCTCCTCTACCCACTGACACAGACTAGGTGGGCCACCCTGAGCCGAGAAAGCCACTGGCCAACATACAGCAATTACAGCCAAATGCGTGACACCACCACGCCAATTACAAGCCGCTGAAAGGTTTTTTGTGTCTTGTGCCCAGAGATGAAAACGTTCCCTGTTCATTAGGTTGTAAGCTGTTGTGAGACATCCTCACAATTACGTTCTGGCAATGCAATGAATTTTTCTTTTCTGTTTCGAAATAGTGTGATGGACCAGATCCAAATGCTGGAGGCTGGTTTCTTAAGACCACAGAAGATATTGGCCTTGAGGGCTAAACCCTGGCTTAAACCAGATCTAGGGAAGTAGGCTGTTGAGAGCTACTCAGAAACCTATCGGATCAAACGTAGTAAACGATCAGGGCAAACACAAGTCCCTTCTTCCAATACCTCTATGCTCAGACGGAAACCATAACAAGGCTATTATTTGTGTACTGAGCTCAGTGTATTGTAGTTGGTTCATTTAACACATTTAGGGCAGAACGCCCATCTCTTTTGTGGAGCAGACTGCCATTCCCCTTAGTGGAAATTTATGGGGCTCGACTGGAACAGCCTACAATGACTCAAGTCTGATCTCTCTGTTCATCCTGGGGAAAAACCTAGCCTGTATGCTAATATGTACAATTTGTGCTCACTGGCCTCTAGTGAATGTCATGAAGGAGGCGTGTCAGCCTCTCAGTCCAGCACAACACCATGGTTGTGTCTGTGGAGTTGAGACTTTTTGCATGAAGAGCAAGGCTAAGGATGTCAGTGGGGTCATAGGTTAGCTCAACGTTGATGACATTATATCTTCAATGGTGGGAAGGGGAGGAAGATAACGGCTTGCTGTAATCAATCACTGCGCCGAGTAAAAACGTCATCTCCTCCCACACACAGGCACAGAGGTCCCAAACATGCAAGGGGCAGACAGTTTGACCTGACATTCATCTTCGAGGAACCAGAAAGTAATAGAAGGTGCTATCTTCCTAACCATCTTTTATTTACCAATTCCAACTCTTTCACACACAAACCCAGGTCCAACGTTTTCACATGAACAACCCCCACATATTCTCCAAGAAGATTGCCTCAAACTGGAGCAGCCTAATTTATGTGTCTGCTTCAGAGGGTTACTACAGCTCAGGTAATAATAGGGCAAGAGCAAGGTACAGGGATGGGGCCACATCAAAGTAAATGGTAGACAGAAATGGCTCATGTCAGTCCTATGGGAACCATGTGGAAAGAAGGGCTATATACATAGTTCTTGCCCTTTTCTTGTGAGGAAAAATCCAGACATTTTAAGACTCCGGCATCTTTCTATCTTTGGTTTTCTTGCCAATTTAAAAAAAAAAAAAGAGGACAAGTGAAATGCATTAGAGAAGCTTTCTTAGTGCAGAAAATAATGCCTAAAGACAACAGATTTGATTAACGAGGTCTGGGGTTTATATTACATTGAAAACAGAATATACATCATTTTCCAAAATATTTACTGGATTTTCATAGGTTTCCCAGGTTTGACAAATGAGCACCTATAAATTTAATACTTTTCCATACGTTCCAGACCTGCAGCAGATTCCAGCTTCACCAGGCCTTCATTCACAGGCCATGAGAAGAACCATCAGACACCACTACCAAAAATCAAAACATCCTTTTGTTCCTGTTATCAATCTCATGGTCTCCTTCAACGCTGCCAACATCTCTTCCCGAAGCAAATACCCCCAGGTGAACAGCTGTTTCAAATCAGCACTGGATGCCCAGGCTTATTGGACTATTGGAAACCCTCGTCACACAGCCTAGCTCAGCAAAAAGCCACTGACCCCTCGGCAAATGAGCTCATTTTGCTGTGACTCCTGTTCCGACTCGGACAATTCCCATTTTCCACAAGGCTTCCAGAGCACAAAGGCTGACAATAGCTTTGTTAAGGGGCTTTGTGCGCCTGTGAGGCAGGGACACACAGCCTGACATGTACTTCGGGCCCTGGAGCTGGTAAATGATATTCGTCCATCGGAACCACCCTTCTTTCAGCTTGCCCCTTCGTTGGGGTAGAGTTCCACTGGGAACAATACAGAAGCACAAGGCCCAAATACAATGCATTTTGTTAACCTCACACACATCCAAGTGAGTGCGAGTTTATATTATTTAAATGGTGGGAGTCTGAGCCAACAAACAGTAGGCAAGTATTTTACCAGGCGATGGTACTCTGTGTTTTCATGTACGTGTGTATACACATATGACCCATCTAGCATTCCGCTACTATGCCAACAAGACCATTGGCAATGCTCCGACAACACAACATACCCCTCCCCGTCTCCTAATTAAGCAACAAAGGCCACACACATGCACGTATACAAAAAGGTGCCGCAAAGTTCTCAAAGATAAGGAGCACTCTTGAGACAAGGGCACAGTATAAACAGCAGAGCACACTATTCTGCTGAGTGTTAGAGCCAGACTAAATGTTTAGAACCTACTAGAATAATAGCGTGAGACAGAAGAAATAGAGATGCACAGAGATGAGAAAAAGGAGGGTCATTTTCTCTCAATGGTAGTATTCACAGCACTTGAAGTGGGCGTGACCTCAAGCTACAGAAGAAACAACAAGCCGAGAGCTGTCATGTCCCAGCAACCAGCCTATAACAGTGTGCCAAAATTTAAAATCTAGCATCAGAAACCGAACGTGGGATGATGATAATTCTACAAACATTTAACTGGCAATCAGTCCTTGGATTACTACGCGCACATCCGCTACCCGACGCTCGTGAGAACTAGCTGATGATCAGCTCATGTTCTTGCGTCTGACAAATCGTTCCAGCTGTCATTTTACTCATTAACCTCATTTCTGCATCTCCAACCAGTCCAGAAACAAACACCTCCATCAAACTTGTCTCCCTGGCAAAAACCTCCTTATTGCCACATGCCAAACTACCTGAAGTCTTAAAAACTAGCGGCCTAGTTACAGTAGCTTCGAGAAGCCTGGTTACAGTCACACCGACGCCAACCAAAGCTCCATTATCATCATTATCATTTCCAGCAGGTTCAGGGGTCAAGTGGGAATTAAAAACTGGCCGTGCATTAATGCACTTTAATTACAGCAGCACACCTGCTCGGGGTTCATATCCCCACAGGAAGCATCACACGCATGCATTAGCTGTGCACAATCACAAGCATATTCAGACTATCTGCATTAGCAAATAAACCCAAACAGACACGGCAAAACAACTCCAGTTCACCCAGAGCATGCCAATAAGTGGAAAGTAAAAAACAGTGCCAAGTTAAAGAGAAAACACCTGAGCAAGCTCCTGCAACTACTGCATTCCAAGCAGGAGCTATACAAACTTCCAACTTCAAACAGGTCTTTGCCTAATTAGACCTGAGGAAGCAGAATGCCACACTGTAGACTCTCCGGACAAGAACTAGAGCAGCATCAGAGCATAAAATGACTATTGCACGGTGGTCAGCCCTCACTCCCACCTTCCACCGATTGCCACATTTCCTCACCACATGTTTTCTGAAATGCACATAATGAAATGTTAGGTTCCTGGAACATTTAACACAAGACAAACATTTCTGAAGAATGCCGAAGAAGGTATCAGTCATATAGAGGAGTTCCCAGGTGATGGTTTTTGATAGAGTGTAAAAAGTACTTCTGTACAGTGAATAAGAGTGCCTGCTAAAATGCTATAAATGTAAATGGGACTGCATCTCCATTCAATCTGCCTCCCTGGCTACTGGTATACGTGACCAATGGAGGGACTAAATTCCTGCCTATCATTTCTTCGAACACCATGACCTTGTAGGAATCTCTTCATGTTGGATTTTTCTCTCCTAACAGCAATATATATTGCTGCCTAAATTAACCGAGACACCACTTAATCGATTGACTGTGTTCTGGCAAGGACTTGGAATACATCCTGCCAAAGACGGTCTTTAAAAGGAGAGTGTTCTTTGTTTTAAAGCGCACACCATGTAGGAGTGCTGGAGTGGGAGGTGGCTGGCCTGTACTCTTCCAAAATACTCAAACATTCTTGCTTTCCCTCTTTCTTTACTTTACTGCTTTAGGAGTGTTTTGGCTGGAGACCAGAAAACCAGACTGAAAGTACTGATGTACTGCATGTGTCTTTAATATACACAGTTAAAGATGAAGAGGCATCAGAGGCCCTAAACCTAAGGTAAAGAAGAAAAACCATGGAGGCTGTTGAGTAAAAAAAAGTCACCCTTGGGTGCATCGCCTCCTAATTGGCCAAATCTTTCAGCTCCTAAAAATATTTCTTCCATGACTGAAGCATTCAGGGGCAGAAAAATGCTCCCGTTAATTGTCCTTCCCTCCGTTCCGTGGAACGACACAAAAGCACCACAGCCTCTGGTCACAAGAAAGAAAATGTTTACCGAGGTAGTAGAACAAAAACCTAATTTGTTCAGGGCAAAGAGAGAGAGAGAGAGAGAGAGAAAGATGAGCAGAAAAAAAAGCACCTTAGATGAAGTAATAGATTCCTTCTGATCTCAGACTTCCTGTTAAATGACTACAGTAAGTCTGACAAGAAAACAAATCCGTAAAGACTTGTTTTTGTCTTTAGCGCACAAAAACTGAACAAAAATAGTACAATATTGAAGAAACAATGAAGCACTAAGTTTAGGTTGATTTTATATATATATATATATATATATATATATATATATATATATATATATATATATATATATATATATATATATATATATAAATAAAAATGTGTGTGGGCTGTCCTGGCTGAATAAATATATTTTTATGTTTATAAACAAAAGTTTGAAACAACATATTAATATAATCCATAGATGTGTTTTACCATCTATTCATTTTCTCTCTCTCTCTTTTTTATTTTTTTTTTGTTTTAAAAGTTCAACATGATTTTAAAATGTCTTTCATCTTTACACAAAAATAAGTCATAAACAAGCGTTAAGCATGCTCTTATTATCTATACCAAATATGTCCATAAATAATACGCATAAGGAGGATATTTGAACGAGGTCAGCGAAAAGGCTGCCACGGCAAGTGAGTATTCTCTAAAACTTACTGAACCCACAACCTCTAAGCAACTTCCATCAGGAGCCACCTGCTTTAAATGGACAATTATGGCTTTTTGTTGACTGAAGATGTAGCCAGCTGTGACTGGCTAATTGCACGGTCAATAGTGTAATCAGTAGTATGGCTTGAGCCCTTCTTTCCCAGGTGAGGCCTGAACAAGTGTCTGTACTGAAAGACCAGTTAAAGGGGGAAGGGAGCACCATGGGCCGCACATAATTGTTTACTAAAGGCCCGTGTAGCCATCTCCTAGCAACCACTCAGCAAGCTCCCAATCAGGTCTAGCCGATGCTGCCGTTTTAGCCCCGATTCCTGGCAGCCCAGGCGACTGTAGCTGCTGTTCCCAACCATGAAGTTAAGTCTCCGTGGAGACTGAGATAAGAACTTGCATTGCTTGCATTTCGATTCCATGGACACTAATGAAAACGGTCATTGCAAAATCACCACTTCTGTCTAATAGGTGATCAGTGAAAGGATTTTAAACCCACAACTAAGTCAGGATAAAAACAAAAAAAACAAAAAACAAAACACAAACTCCCAAATTCACACTGCCTCACACCTCTTTGGTTACATGCATCAGTTACGGTATCGTCTTACAAATTTAGCCATCCATTAAAGGAACAAGCGAGTTATTGGGGAAATCGCATAGCCTTGTCTGAACGCTCATCGTAGACTAACCCCAGGAAAAAGCAAATAGTGAGAACGAATTATCTCCTACAACAGGTGGCGGAGTCACTATCCAAGCCTAAGCGAGGTGCTTCATATCTCTTTACAATACAGAGGGGATGCAGTTACACCGGGCACACATCGATTGCCTTTCCGGATGCGGCCGAACTGGAGACCTCATTCAACTTCGGGGCGTTAGGGATCGGCCGGAACTGCAGACGTAGCATGGAAAGACTGGAGCACTTAGTCAGGTCTATACAACCAAATACATTTATACATTTCACACAAACACAAAAAGGGACTGAGATCAGGTTCTCAGGGACTGACCAGCGTGGGAAACTGACCGAACACAACACACGTTAGGGAAGGTACACAAAGCAAGATGGCGGTGATAAAACCCACATCGAGTGGTTTGATAGCTCGTTACACATTAACTTACACATTAAGCATGAGGATGGGAGCAGGGGGAAAAGTTGGCCAGGTGTATTAAGACGCAAAGATGTCTGAGTAGCTGTAAACAGGCCAGTTCAAGTCAGCATGTTCAGGGAGAACTGAGCGATTTCAGAACGTCTGGGCATGTGGCCAAACTGGACAGCCAATACTACACGGTGTGTTTGCTTTCTTTTTGTCGTTTCAAGGTGCGACACCTCTCTCATCTGATACCCGAGATGTGCATGAGCACCTACTGTTTCAGATATTCAGACACACATAGTAAAGTAATAGATCAGCATCACTTAGTGCGTGCTTGAGGGGAGGGGCAGGGGCGCAGGCGCGCGCTCAGGTGTAGCCTACCAGGTGTGTGCTGCTGCAGAATGATGGAGGCTCAATGGGAAATCATAAGAGACACGTATACCTACAGCGCATCTACCCCACACACACACACACCTCGGAGCGTCACTAGTCTCGTATGATGAGCGCAGTATAACTTCATTTTCATTCAGCGCTTGGTTCACACACGCGTACACTGGCCTCAATCAGGGACAACACCTGCCAGGGCTGCCTGAAAATACTGAGGCTGTCATCACAGTAATTGCATCTGCATCAGCTTCTCCGAATAATAATAATAATAATAATAATAATAATAATAATAATTGTAAAAAAAATTCATCCGAAGACCGCGCGCGCACTTACCGGCCATGCAAACTGGAAAGGGATGACGATCTTCCCGGCGTCGCTGATCTTGTTACTGTTGCCCTTAGCGTTTTTAAAAGAGAATATATTTCCACCCAGCACGCCGGTAGATCCGCTGCCGAAGTTGCACACGCCAGAGGTGGTCACCTCGCTTTGATACTCCTTTAAGCACACTTTAAAGTACGTGTCGCACTCGTCGCGCGTGCACCGCAGGTCCAGCGAGTTGCGCGCGCCGTCGCAGCAATCCCCGTCCGACAGCTCCCCGTTTACATTCTCCACGCTCATCAGCTGCAGCTCGAAATAGCCCGAAGCCCAGGACACCTAAAAATAACACCAAAAAGGAATACATCCATTAAACAATAATAATAATTAAAAAGGCCTTCCAGCGGCGAACGCAATCATTATCAATTAACCGAATTGTGTGTGTGTGTATTTTTTTTTTTTTTTTTTTTACATTTTATTTCATTTAAATTAGCATCAAAACGCAGCGATTGGTTGGAAACGGCTCGCATTTCCACCGCGCGCGTGCATTACCGCTCAACAGAGCCTTCACTAATTTTTTTTTTTTTTTTTTTTCCTCGATCACTTAGCGAGATAATTCTCGCACAGAACAGATGGAAATGTCCCTCTTTTGGTCCCTTTCAGCGGCGCAAAACTAGGAACTGACTGTGTGGCGTACAACCAGCAATCCCTGATTTCTGAGGCATGACAGCAAAATCGCACACCGGGAGTTACAGCTGAAATTTCACACATCTGAACCTTGACAATCAAAATCGCACGATCACATGCTCCGTGCGCGCGACTGCGTAATTCAATCATCGATCACCGCGGACCAAATTCAGCTTCTCTCGGAACAGACACATTTTAGTAGCCCGGTTCCTGTCAACTTTCGTCTCGAGCTCGCGGAATTGATCCGAAATCGCGTCAGAATTGCAGCCAGCTTCTCACCTTGGTCCACGTCGTTAACAGCAGGCACGCTACGCAAAGCCAGTGTGTTATCCTCGCGCAATTCCACATGCCGCTGATTAATTAGGAGCACGCGCAGAGAGACGAAAGACGGGCAGCGGTCGATGACCGGCGACAGGATCCTCATCCGCTCCTGTCATGCAAAAATTCGCAAGCGTGCTGTTGAGTGCAGCGACAGTCCAGCTACAGCAAACACACACACTCACTCGCGCGCGCGCACACACATACACACATACATACACTCCCTCTCCCTCCGTCAGATCACTCCACGGCAAATGATTATGTTTCCCAGCTACTGCACGCCTGGGGCCGCCTGGCTGATTGGCAGCCGGATAAACCACTCACCAATCAGCGGGCTTACGTTCCCCAGAACGTCACCTTTGAGCCAATCACGGCGTGAAGGGCGGGGCTTATCTATATTAAAAGGAAAAAAAAAAAAAAAAAAATTCTGCCCGTTCCACTACACTGTAGAGGTGCAATGTTTCATAATTATTAACAAGTAAACATTTTTCTGTTCACACTGCGGTCCGTAAAGTCGAAACGACGACAGATTATTTGTATTATTGTTCTTCACGAACGAACTCTTTCTACTGTTTTTTTTTTTGTCAGAATAATTTAGTGTCTCAACAAGCACGCGGACGTAAACAACAGACTAACCAGAGGTAAACAGACGAAAGGGAGATTTCTTCAAGGTTGAAAAAAAAAAAACCCAGTTCTTCAAATATCAAAATGTTCCGTCGTTTTATTGCTTTCTTTTCCTTCAAATCAACAAGAGAAAACAAGTCCTGTAATATCTCTCTCTCTCTCTCTCTCTCTCTCTTTTTTTTCCGTTAGACGCCTGAGTGGCTGGAGTGACGCAGCTGAGGTCGCCCTCTTTCGGACATTTAGACCTTTTCCAATACACCAGTGTTGAGGAGCTGTATCTCTGTATAGGCTTCAGGAGAGGTTTCACCTTCATGACTACGTTCTTAAGTACATCTAACATGTACCTATACTTATTGGCCTTTTTAATCAGGTAAACCTACCATAAAGATGCACTTTGTAGGTTTACAACTACTGGGCCATTTTGTTCTATAAACAATCTTCACCCCTTACCCTACCTTGCCTATCACTGGAAATGAACCACCATAAACCCACCAGCACTCAGCAGACACCATGATCTCTTAGTGTAGTGGATCCTTGCTGAAAAAAAATTAATTAGAAACCCTTGTAGAATTTGTAATGGTTTTAATGGTTATAATGGAAATTTTATTGGTTTTAATGGAAACTGTAATGGGGCGCACGGTGGCTTAGTGGTTAACATGTTCGCCTCACACCTCCAAGGTTGGGGGTTCCATTCCCACCGTGGCCCTGTGTGTGCGGAGTTTGCATGTTCTCCCCGTGCTGCGGGGGTTTCCTCCGGGTACTCAGGTTTCCTCGCCCCAGTACAAAGACATGCATGGTAGGCTGATTGGCATGTCCAAAGTGTCCGTAGTGTATGAATGGGTGTGCGAGTGTGTATGTGATTGTGCCCTGCGATGGATTGGCACCCTGTCCAGGGTGTACCCCGCCTTGTGCCCGTTGCTCCCTGGGATAGGCTCCAGGTTTCCCCGTGACCCTGAAAAGGATAAACGGTATAGAAGATGGATGGAAACTCTAATGGTCCCTGCATGTCTTTAATAGTAATTTGTTGCCTTCTATTGGTGGCATGTTATGTCGAGTGGATACCATTAAGGCTTAATAATGGCAGTGGTAATAGTTTTAATGGTTATCCGATGGTTTGTAATGGTATTTGTAGTGGAAACCATTCGAATGTTTGTGCTGGTTCCTGTTTTTGTTGTTGTTTTCAGCAGGGATCTCGAAGTTAAAACATTTGTTACAGTAGTGGAAATCACAACCCACCATTATTATTGTTATTAAGCTTCTCACACTGTTCTCTCCTGTACAACCAATCATTAGGAACACAACAGCGTTATGTAAGAAACAGGACAGTGTTGATGTATCACAGTACAGACATGACTGAAGAAACGTAACTTAATCCAAGCCTCAATAACACAAAACAAGGAGGTTTACAAATAATCTCACCTTGGACTTAATGTGTTCTGTCAGTGGAAAGTTCTACCAGAGAAAACACTACGGCTCGTGTGAATAGGTCAAATATTATTGTACACATTTAAATAAAAAGCCTAATATTTCAATAGTTGGATTGGATTATAATATACTATATGGCCAAAAGTATATGGACACGTGAACATCACACCCATATGTGCTTGTGAAACATCCCATTCCAGGTGTAGTCCCCCTTCGCCACTATAAAAACCTCCACTCTTCTAGGAAGACTTTGCATTAGATTTTGGAGCATAGTTGTGGGGATTTACTCCTTCAGCCACAAGAGCATTAGTGAGGTCAGACACTGATGTCGGGCAAGGAGGCTTGGGGTGCAGTCAGTGTTCCAGTTCATCCCAAAGGTGTTTAATGGGTTTTTAGATCAGGGCTCTGTGCAGGACACTCGAGTTCTTCCACTCCAACCTTGTTAAACCATGTCTTCATGGAGCTCGCTTTGTGTACAGGGGTGTTGTCATGCTGGAACAGCTTTGGGCGGCTTAGTTCCAGTGAAGGGAAATTGTAATGCTACACAGCATACAAAGACATTATAGACAATTGTGTGTTTCAGACTTTTTGGCAACAGTTTACGGAAGAACCACGTATGGCTGTTGTGGTCAGGTGTCCACATACTTTTGGCTACATAGTGCATGTTCATTTAAAATTTGTTGGTCCCTGTTTACATTTAAGGCACCCCTTGCTGCAAAACATATCTTAGTGGCATGGTGCTAGTATGAGTGTATCAATACAGTATCATTGCTCCATCTGATAGCTCATGTTTATCCATGCACAATTTGTTAATTATCCTTAAGTCGTTCATCATTGTCAGTTTTTGACCACGGGACCACAGTTGGCTGGCAATTTGTGTTTGGTGGATCATTCTAAATCCAGAAATAATACTGAAGTGTTTAAGCCCAGACGATGCTGCTTTACTGCATACACCCCTACCAGCACCACACACACAACTGTGATAATATCTTTGCCAAGCTGATAAAGATCCACCACCTAAATTAGATCTGGCCACTGTTAGTCCTGTGGTGGTCTTTTCCCATGGAAGATGGATTAGGAGAGTGGTTGACACATTGTTCATAGTGACAGATGGGTTAGTGTCAGTAATTGTGTATCTGCGCTTAAATGGTGGGTTTACATGATTATTTTTTTCTTTACACTGTACATCAATTGTGATTCGCATCTGATGAATCACCGAAACACTACACTTATTTCTGCTTTGATACTTTTCACACGCATCAATTACCACTAGCAGTTCATTTGAAAGATATCCAACCTGATCCGCTTTAAGAATGCACTCTTTCCAACTGTAAACCTGTCCATCAATGGCTAGATGGCTGGATTTAACAGTTTGTGAGTGTGGCTGTAGGTGTGTATTTACATTATGGAAAAATGGAGGCAATCCGATCTGACATTTTCTCTCCCACCAGTAGACATGGGATAAATAAGCTCATGGCTAAAGCAGGCAACAGGCTCACTTAAGTATAAAATATTGGATGCTGTCATAGCAGCCTACTTCCAGCCTGATGACAGCTGGAAAGCTGGGTTAAAAGAGGTAAGAATTCTGGGTGCACATAGCAAGAGAAGGTGGGGGGGTGTTGGTCAGAGACAGACGTGGGCATGGTGGGGGAGGTGGCTCTCAGGAAAGGTAATGTGGATGCCTCTCCTCATCCATATTTCATGGCTTTCCGTTGGAGGCCTCACACACAAACATATAGGCAACCAAGTCATTCCTTTTCATCCTTAATCATCGCTTTGACCCATTTTTGTACCTCACACACATTGCTGACATCAACCAAAACAGTTAAACATAAAACCAGAAACGAAAGGTACTGATTAGAAACTTTGTGGCATATGCAAAAAACACAAGGCATAAAACATGACCTTACAGAACAGAACGTTAATCAATTCTTAAGATCTGTTGCCTTGTATATATTCTCTGCTACACTCGCTGTTGTATGGCACCACTATAGTTGCTGCAGGGGAGTCTGGTTTCCATAGCGATGGCTCAGTGATTGTCTCTACTGTAAACCAAGCTCACTGGAAATTAATATTGATATAATAAGCCCTCTCAATGATGACGATTTATTAATGTCATGTACAAGTATGTGCCATCTTGGTATAGGTGTAATTTGTCCTTGGGACCTATTTTTTTGCAGTCTGTTGAAAATCTTGTAAAAGCTTGTGGCAAAATTCTGTCCAAATATTTGCTAAAAACATACCGTCTGGTGTGGTATGTTTTACAGCAGATTACAGGTTTACTGTCCTAGCCTACATCATTTTACATTTGAAAGGTGGGAGGAAATGGCAGAAGTGGAGTGGGAAGGGGGTGAGTCTGAAATGTGAGTTATGTAAGTTGTAATTGAAAGGAAGCAAACGTTGTATTTGATAGTTTTTTTTTGTTTGTTTGTTTAAATGAGTGCATAGGGTGAATTTATTTACAAAGATATAAAAACACATTGGATCTGTTAATGAGTTTCTTTTATGGTTTACACGTGCAAGTTACCGTTGGTTGCATTTGAGTCATGAACTCGTTTGCTCAAATGGGGCAAATTTTCACCCCCGGGCGTAGTTATCCTACATAAGGTAAGCTTATCAAGAAGGTTCACCAAAACACTTTTGAGAACACCATCTAGCACGGATAGTGCATGGATTGTGGACTGCTTCAGTTGACCACTTAGCTTGGGTCGTTTTGAAGCTTTAAACATTTGTATATTGAAGTTGCCACATAGAAAGTGTGGTAATATTGTACACTTCCCATAATGTTAGCATTGCAGTGTTTAGTTTATGATATAGATTTCTTTTAAGCTAAGAACCTGTTAGGTTTACATAAAAAAACTAGTAAGAATAGAATATCGTACAAAGGTCTTTATATTTTTCACCCCATTTTATCCCCAATCTGCAAATTCCGACCCACTAGCCAGCACTCTCCTATTACGTGACAGCTACCAGCCGGGTAGGGTGAAGGCTAACCCATGTTTCCTCTGAGACATGTGAAGCCAGCCAACCACATTTTTTTTGAACTGCTGCTTATGCTGCGTCACAGGGTGGCATAAAAGTCAAAGGAAAGCGCTATCTGCCCTGTTCTGCATACATGAGCTCACAGACACCCACGATTGGCTAGTGTCACTGTGATTGACAGGGGAGAGACAGTAATGCCTTCCTCCTACCCAGAGAACACAGACAATTTGACTCCCTTGACTTCTGGTCACAAATGACTGTGGCATCATTAGGATTCTCCTGACGATAAGGCAAATGCTTCTCTGTTGCATCATCTGAGAGCATCAGAACGAAGTTATTTTAAACTAAATTATTAGGAACTAAATTACTAAGAACTAAACTAAATTGTTTCTGTAGAGCAGAGTGGGTTCTGGAGATCCCCAGGGGTCCATGATGCATAACACTGGGTCTGTTATTATTATTATTATTTTTAATTAAAATTGAGTTAAAGCAGTGGATAATTATCATAATTATTATTGACTGGTCACCTGAATTGAACAGATTTATTCTAAACATCAATATTTTAATACAACACCAGACCAACTAACAAACAGAAACCCCTCAGATAAATAATGTGAACTTGGACCTAATGTGTTCTGTTGAACGCATCTTGTTTTTTTTATTTATTTATAGAATATACCAAAGACCAAATGGGAAATATTGTAGGCTACTATAATCATGGACCCAGAATGAAATATATAGTCTAGGTTCTTGCTTTTGAGGTCAGTTCAACTCCGTATTTAGAAAGACTTTGTAGTGTATTATGATTGTAACTATGTAAGTAAATTTCAACAAGTTTGGCACTGTGTTACCTGTTTTCCGCAAGCTTTAGACGTTTTTTTTTTTCTTCTTTTCATCCAGCCATCATCCTTGTCTCCGGCATTTTTCAAAACAAAGTTATACCAATAAATCCTGGCCTCCTGTTTCACAGACACTGTCATTACATGAGCCCAGTATTATAAGTTTCTGTCTGGCATTCTGTCTTCACCCAGACAAACCCTCATAATGCTAAGGTCATAATTGTTTGTCGCTCTCCTTCTCTCTTAGTTTTATGGTTGAAAAATGATTGTGGTAACTTCCATAATTATTCTCTGCTGCTCAGGGAATCTTTGGGATTTACATGGATATAGCAAAACTGTTCCAAACATACTGTATATGTCCCTGTGAAAGTTGGCCCACTAACAGCTCAGCTCTGATTTAATGCCATTAGACCCACCACGAGCAGAAGACAACATTCATCAATCAGTGTGATTTAAGGCTAAATCACTCGGTGCATGAGCCTAAGCCTGGAGGAATGGAAGAAAAATAGGCAAGATGCTTACAACTGCAATTTTAAATCTTCAGTTGCAAATCAGTCAACCTGACAACATCAGTACCTCTAGAGTGTGCGCAAAGGCAAGTCGCAGCGGCATTAATGCCATTGTTTCTGCTTGATTTTAGCTTTGTCTTTCTGGCCAAACCTGAGGAATTGACAAATCCGGTTTGGTTCCTTGGCACCCAGCCTGAGGCATTTTGCACATGTGATTGACACGTTCACAATTCAGCAGTGTGTCCAGAAGGTGTATCAGATTTTACTATGACACTTTACTACAGCTGTCTTAGACTGATCTGCACTCTGTGATGGCATTCTCATGATGCCGTTAAGTGTTTTACTTCAATTGCTCATGGGCTTCATTATTACAGGCCCATAATGAACAGCACTATACTGTGTTGTATATTTAGAGGCAGGGGTAGATAATACTTCACCTAGAGGAACAAACTTGTGCCCTCATTTGCATTCAAAGGTAAATATGAGGAAGTGACATAGCTTAAGAAGAATCTGACTCTTCATGTTCCACCTGTGGCACACGATCGGCTTCAATCCTGCATTTTCCTGTGGCATTAAGTATGACCTTTGCAAAATGCTGAAGTGTCAAACGGTCAAACGGTCTTCAACCCAACCTGTGCGCCCGGTGAACTGTTTATTAAAATGTGTAAAATGATGGATTGCATGTGTCTCTCCATTACTGCCTACACTCTTAACTGTGCATATTTGTAGTGAAGCAGAACATGAGGGCATCCAACACCTGACCAAGCTCAAACCCTGGCTGCTCAAACCCTCATCTTTGCCCGTGCTTCCTTATCTCTGCGGAAACATGGCTTCCTCTTGCCCCAGAGATCACAAATAGATTCATCCTAGAACAGTGTGTGGCCCAGAGTGTACATGTGCAGTACACTGTTGAATACATTTACATTAACATTCATGGCTGACATTTGGCAGACGCACTTATCCAGAGCGAATTACAATTATCTCAGTTTTTTGGAACTCACAGAAGTCCGACGTCCAAACCTTTGAGCTACCACTTCCCACGTAAAAAGTCAACCATACTGCCCAGGACATTAAGTGACAGCATTCTAGATAACAGGACTGTGTCAATTCTGGCATGTGGACAGTCACAGAAGTTAACTGGGACCCTTCACTTTCATTTCACTTGTACCACTATTCATTTTCATGAATAAGAAGTATACGATAATGATAGGACATAATAAAGTAAAAGTAAATGTAAATTTTAACCTCTCATCAGAGATTAAAAAAAAAAAAAGATCTTTAGAGAGACAGCAGGTACACTGAGATTTGAGAAGCATATAAACCCGTTTGGACATGTTGTTTGGGTATTCTTCAGGTCAGCTGGTGGAGTGCTTTGAGAGCTGAAGCAGGTTAAGTTGTCCTTGCTAACACTGAGGCAACACCAGTAAACTGTGACACACTCCTGGCCTTTCCCTTCCATTTTCTCTCCACAGGAGCAGGTGCAGATCGCTCCACACAATAATCTTTACAACTAGAGCTTTTACAATGGGCCCAATCAACCTTGACTCCAGGGCCAGAGAAGGGTCATTCCAGAGTTTAGACAAGCGTTGGGATGCAGCAGAACAATAAGTCAGAGTAAAACACCCTCAGGAGAGAAATATGTTTCCATCCTAACTTTATCAAATATTATTGTAAACTGCCATTTTGTTTTTTTTATTGATGATATTTTTTGCTAACCTATTCTGGATTAAGTTCATTATATGTACTACATGCACATTTACATTCATTCATTTAGCAGACTCTTTTATCCAAAGCGACTTACAATTGAGGAAATACAAGCAAAGCGCTATGTCAAGTAAGACAAAGTACTGTTTAGTTTTACAATGTGATTATTTCATTCTGTCACGTAATAATGTTTTCATACAATCGAGTGCAAAACTGTGCATACCCTTAGGACAAAATAAAGACGGCAAAGTAACGTAGATCATAGCCACAAGATATTTAGTGTGTTTGGTTTCACAAAGGTCAAAAGAACACTCCATGAAAAAAAAATCAGTTTAAACATTTGAATCTCCTTCTCTGAATGTGATCTTTGCTCTACCACAGCAGCGTCGAATACTCGATTCTGATTGGTCAGGTGTTGATTCATTTTCTGTAACAGCACTGCTCTGAGTAGCTCTAGCTGAAAGGTTTATATTAATGTGCTCGTTCTAATACATTATCCGTTCTACAGTAACAACTTGCACAGGGACTTGTATGGGGTACACTCCACATAAACAGATTTAACGAACGTATACAGTCATTCAAAGTGGGAGATTTTCCATGAGGAGATACTTATTTAACATTTTTCGGAAGGACTCTCCAGTGCCAATGCTTTATAACATACAACAGTAAGCCTTTTGATGAATGTGAACGTCTGCAAGACGGAGGGCTTTGTAGTTTGTTGGTAACATGACAAGCTGGTGGTGTTGCCCCTAGGTGTGAATACAGTAAGTGTGTGATTGTGTGCGTGCTTAGTGCCCTACCATGAACTGGCATCCCATGCACCCAATTTTTTGCCATAGTCTCCGGATCCACCATTGTCCTAGTCGGACAATGCAGTAATGCCATTAATGCGTACTCGGTAGATATCATTAATCAATACAGGAGGATACAAGAGGAGAAAAGAAACTTGTGAAGAAACAATTGTTTATAGCTATTACAACAGGGATTCAACTGTTTTGTGGACATACCACAACATTACTATAAATGGATAAAAAGTACACTATTTCATCCTTTAATTTAAAAAAGGCAACTTGTAATCATTGGAAAATTGAAAAATAATCTACTTCAGGATGGTAACACGTCACACAAGCTAATCATTGATTATTTTCCTGTAACAGCATCATGTATTATTCCTTACATAACTCGTATCTCCACACTTGCCTTTGTAACTGCCTCCAAGCTCTCGGCATATTCTCGGAGCTTTTGGATGATTAATTTTAGTATTCAGATTGTACCGTTTGCCTGTGTTCTTCCTGTTTTAACCTCTTTTTTTTTTTTTGACAGATTGCTTGGCAAATCTTTGGCTACGCTTCTTAACTTTAGGCATCTGTTAATAATAAAGTGTTTTTTCTTGTTTAATTTTTTTAAAATAGAACATTTCTGTTGGTTTTGCCTCATGCTTTAGATTGCTGTATAGGGATACATGTACATTTCACTCTTGGAATTCTTTTTCTTTGAGGATATTTTTATTTGTAGATAGATCTTGCAAGATTGTACCTATATATCTATTTCAAAACCAAACGCTTGGACACTCTTGCATTCAACTGTGAGAACTGAATCCTGTATTAATATTTCTCAGAATCCCCGTTAGTACTACGGAATTACTCTAATAGTATGCCTGATGTGAAATGGAAGTGTTTGTATATGTTAAAGAATTGTGATATGTAATTTGCTCTAGTTTCAATGTTTACGAGGCACATTTCATGTAGCCCACCGAAGACGAGAGAGACAGAGACATTGTACATTGACATGCTACAGCGTCAGTAACATTACTCAGCATTTTGCTGAGTGAATGCCGAACCTCTTATTTCATCCCATTAATTCAAGAGTGAATTAGCAACCGCAGAGCTCGTCACACCATTAATGCATACTCGGTAGATATCATTTGTCATTTCCCATGATTCCGTATTTCCTGTAAAGATACTTTCACCATGCTGAGTAGAGGAAAACGACATTATTTGTACTCTCCTTGAGAAATCGCAAGAAGAATCACAGCAAACTGTAAGTAGGGGCATCCATTGTCTTTTATCTGTGGGCTATTTTGTCCTGCTAACGTGAATACACAAAACACAGTCATAACATCTACTCTTGACAAAACTTTAAGATGGTATTTTTACTATCACACACTGAACACAGCTAATTTTAGTAAAAGAGGATGTCCGTCCTGTGGATGATATCACACACCAGCCTAAAGAAGTCATGGCGTTCACTCTTCTAAACTGCAGGGATGAAACTCCACATGTTTTGTCTGCCCCACAGCAATCCCATGCACTCATCCAGGATATCCTACTACAGAACCGCGATGGTGGCTCTCCGGTCGGCTTTGCTTGTTTTTCATCCTAACCAGTTCCAAGCTCGACATCCGTCCTGTGGTTCAGAGAGAGTTCATTAAGTCAAAGGGTATAAGCGCACATGAAGAACGCCAGAGAATCAGCCCTTTCAGCTCTTAATGCTAAGACTAAGAGTTAAAGAGAGAGGCGGCCCCTGTGGAGATCTTCGGCAGGGAAGAGTGGTTTGTGAATCATCATAAATATCTGTAGATAAGCAAAGAGGAGCCTGTGTTCTCATAGCAGGTTCTTTATCCCACTGTAAATCAGAGCCTGGGTAATCTTCTGTAGCATTTCTACAAGAAAATCCGATTTGGTCATTTTTGATGTTTGCATTTTTCTTTGAGTTGGATTGAATACAGGGAATCAGTCAATCAATTGTGGATGGGGTGTGCTGTGATATAAAACTAGAGGACCCGTACATTAATTATACTGTAGAAGAAGAACCGGTCCACAGATCACATCACAGCTTATATTCACCATCTGACCATGATTAGCAGAGCAGCCACTTGACCGTCCACTTATATAGACCCTTGTTTCTAGCGTGAAAGGCCTGCAGGACAGCGAGTGGGCAGTTGGTTCAGGTTCCTCCGGCCCCATATAGGCACCATGCTCTCATTTGCATACAGATGGACAGTGTGGTGGAATCATATTAGGTGTCCTCCCTCTTTTTGTCTGCGGGTCACAACTCCAGTGGTGGGCACAATGCTCAGTGCACTTCAAAGGTTCGGTCACACCTGGGAGTGCCGGGAGAAAGGGGGCGGCCGCCCGTGGCCAGCCGCACAGATGGCCTCTCACGCTGGTGCACAATGGCCAAGCTGTAAGTGGTCCATGTGTCAGATTACACATAAAGCTTCTCAGCAGCCTCCGGTAGAATTTGTGCTCCAGGCCCTGCAATTTCATCATCATAATTTCATCTACATGCTTATTTGTGGTATTGCCATTTGTTAGCAACGCTTAAATCAATTTAAGATAAAAAAAAAAAAAGTTTTAAGAACAGTTAAAGCAGGCATATGCACAAATAGACTCCTCGAGCCCCTGCCCTTCAGCCTTAAGACTGTACAAGTGCCTTCTTGACTGACACGAGTAATAATAGCATCTTACACTATATAGCCTCTGTATGGCTCAGTGAGCTCAGAGTGTTCCTGATGGGTCAGGCCTGAGCACTGGGATCTTTTGGCAATGTTGTAAAAATGTAGATATTATAGTCATCGCCTTTCTTTCTAGTAATCATTCACTAAAAACCCTCATGAACACCCAGCATATGTATCAACTATTCATCATCATGAAGCTACAAAATAACTGAAAGGGTTTAAGAGAAAGGCTTAAGCAGCACAAAGCGGAACTTCTCGACACTTTTATAAAATGACATTTTGTCCACAATTTGGTCAGCTCTCCCATATCGTACGGCAGCTACCAGCCGCAGAGGGTTAAGGCTAACACGTATTTCTTCTGAGACGCGTGAAGACACCCAACAACATCTTTTTGAACTGCCGCTCATGCTGCATCACAGGGCAGTGTAACACACTTGGAGGCAGTGCTATTTACTCTGTTCTGTATACAGGAGCTTACAGATGACCACACTCAGACGAAAGGGCTATATATACCGTTAGCACAGCAATTACTCTCTAAATATCATTCCCTTGCATCTTCAAATACATGCTGATCTATTGTGAATGGACTGGTTCACAAAACTGAATGTGGACTGCCCATATAACTTAAAAATGGATTAAAACGTTTCTTGCTTCTTGAGGAATAATTGTGTTTCAGTAGATTTGGAACATAGTCCATGTTACAGAATGAGATACCGAGTGGATGGTGAGGTGGTAACATCAGGAAAACAGCTTCGGGCATTATGTGCGTCTGGGTAGATGTGGGGGCTATCCTTTTTTAAAACCCTGCACATGGATTTACGCCGGTACTTGGGCATCAGGATGAGACCAAAGCATTTGTCCTGGAGGTTGCTGGAGGTTAGTATTTGCTTTTACTGACACAGAGGCAGCCAGGAAGATGTGCATCTTATTGAACAACATTGTGAGGAGGTGTGTTATGACCTGCTGCCATCTTGTTCCCTGGCAACAAGTCCTTCAAGCAGCACTATTTGGGGTTTAGAAATTTTGTGGAATGCAGTAGGTGCTTATAAGTCAAAACAGATCAAATCAGTCTCTTCCAAGGAATTTTCCCTCTGTGTCTGCTCTAATAACTGAAAGAAATGCATCCTTCAGAGAGCATCCATGCAGCAGTCAGTCTGAAAGACTTCACCACAAGGATTTGGCATCCAGGCAGATTTAGCTTACAGGGAGTGGCCATGCATGGTAGGATATAGCCAAGAAAAGCCAAATGAGGTAAAATAGTTAAGGCCATGAATGATGACTAAGCTCAAGTTTTATATCAGGTTTTTTTTTTTTTTTTTTAAATCAGTTAAAAGCTCAGCAGCAATTGGCAGGCGATAAGCCGTTCTCTAACTATAATATGAGAAAATAATAAGCAGATAGAGCAGTCCCTTGACACTTGGGTGGTATTATGCAGTTTGTAAGAATTCATTTCTGGCAGCATGCCCTGACATCCCCTGTCAGCATAGAGTTTCACTGGAACAAACTCACTCCGCCTCCTTCTGACAAGATCTTACCTTCACAAAATCTTACCTTACAATTACAAGCTTCTTTCTATTAGCATCTGGATCTAGGCTGGTATTATTTACCCATCCATCAGCAAGAGTATTATAGGTTTCAAATAATATGCCCAGCTTCGTCTGGAGCAGAGGTGTATTCATACTGACAACAAAGCAGCCAGCTGACGTATCAAGAAACTCATTGATTCAGCAGTTCCAAACAAAGCTGGCAGGAAGGAATAATAATGGTGCTATGGTGTACCAGTTGCTAAGTTGAAAACCAATTTAGCCCCGCTAAATGAAGCACTACCAGTCATAGCCTTTCTTCGGCATACATATAAAGCATTGTATCTATTGACAAGGATTCTTTAAAGGAAAGGAAAAAATGGCTGGTAGGAAAAAGGCTCAAGCACACAGCCAGTCTCCCGCTATTACACGACTCCCTCAGGATATGTTGCTACTACCGTGAAAGTAAAAGACTTTCTGGAGTGTGCCAACAAATAAGCTTGATTTACTTATCCAGAGTCTCAAGGCTTTTACTTTTTCAGTCAGTAAGACCCAGACGAAATGTGTGCCTGTTGAACATCAGTGGAATTGTGTGCATTACCAAGCAGGGCTGATGGTCGGTGATGATCAGTCAGGGTTTTCAGAGATAACCTGTGCAAACACAGAGGCAGAAAGCTGAAATGCAAAGCCGTCATCACTGACGTTAGAGCCTCTTATTAAAAAAAATGAACACAAGCCTCAACTTTACACCATTATTGACATGCCACTGTCATTTGAAGTCAACTACTGTACATATACTACTACATAAGAGCTATAGCTCATGCTATGCTTACAACAAACAATAGTGGGGAGTAGGAGAGAACTCAAGAGAAGCTGGGCAAAATGAGTACTTCTGCCTTGTATAGATCATGATAGTTGCAAAGGTCTCTGGATAAATCCAGCTAATATCAGGTTCTCAAAGCTGGAATATTTACAATTTAAGCATCTATTATTCAGATGCCGATATGAAAACAGCCAATGGGGCATACAGACGACCTTTATGAAAACCAGCCAAGCTAGTCAAGTATGGGGAAGGTTTATATAAAGCTATTAGGTTTCTTCCCTAAACATGTAAACTAATTAAGCTAATCAAGACTGGAGTTTACTTTTGGCATCCTGTCCAACGTAATGAAAGTCAAATTTCGAAACAAACAATGCATAAACGGCCTTGACAAAAGTTACGTATACATAGTAAATAATAGTGAAGCTCATTTTTAAAAGAACAAGGACACTCAGCAAAGTGGAAAATAAATCAAGCAGGCATAAGAGACATGGTTAAGTGCGCCTTTGCCCTCCCTCATGCACACTCATTGTGTGACTTGTTTTGTGCCGTGCTGTTGCTATAGCAAAGTCGTGGTACTTGTACTTAGTTACTCGATGCTATTATTTGTGTCCCTTCTCCCCAACCACCTGTCCCACCCCCACAATCCTTTGCTCTGGACAGCCGTCAGTAACACAGTCTAATGATTACCACTGTGCCTAATAGAAAAGGGCTGAACACAAACATCACCTTGACGACTCGCCCTCTCTGATAGGTCCTACAGAGAGAGTTCAGAAACACAGAGCTTCCTCTAAGCCCCAGGACAACTATGCTAGAGGATGGGGACCTGACAAATTGGCCCCGTTTAAATTAAGACAACATAGTAGAGAGGCACATGGGTAAGTCATATGTCAGCAAATCTTCACTTTCACATTGTCATCATGTCCTGGTAGTAGACTGCAAGCAAATATTTCGAAATGTTTGGGTTACTGAATAAAATACACAATATGGATTCGTACATTCATAACAGGTGCACTAACAGGCCTTGACAGTAAATGCACAATTTATAGTTTTAATTCATCAGAGTAACTCGGTATGTAGACTTATTCGTCTTTATTTATGTACACTCCATCCAGATTAATATACACATGGAGCACATGCAAGACATCACAATACAATAAAAAATTCAAATGCATAGGATACATTGAATGGAAAAAAATGAAACCGAACATGCAAAGAAGAAAATACAATTTTCATGTAAACACTTCTTTTTTTTTTTTTTCTTTCCTCGATGACATTAACATTAACACATTAAAAGTAGAAAGAACCACTGCTGTACAATATTAGTAGGATTTAATTTTATTCTCTCAAGTAAAAGCATGTAGGAAACAATCAACAATCACATAAAAACAGGATAGGATCAGAGGCTTAGAAAGACATCACTATGCTTTCCAGAACACAAATCTTCACAACTTTTGAGCTTTTCATCCACATGCATTCAGTGTTTCTTTAGCATATAATATTTAGGTAATAATGCTAAAACAATGAATGTTGATAGTCATAAATAGTACCATCCAGAAGCTTCGTTAAAGGTATTCTATGCATTCTTACATTATGTAATTTGATGTTTTTATTTTGTACATTTAAATTGTTTTTTATTGCAAAGACAAATTCAATCAATAAGCAAAGTTACTGATAAAAATGTAGGCTTTTTTTTTTTTTTTAAATATACAAAACCTTAACAAAATCGTACATAGAATATCTTTTAACTAAAGGAATGTATTTTAATTAGATTCATATCTCACATGTTCAAATGGCTTACTTGTATTCGTTGCCACATAAACAATGACTGTTTAGATACAATGAAAATAATTCGCACCTATCCAGTAGCTGAAGTAGTCACTTTAACAGTATTTTTATTTTCTAACCGAAAATCTAAAATCGCTGAAAACAGTCAAATAGACGGTTGCAGTGTCAAATGGCTTATGACCTTTTTTTTTTTTTGTCCCAGAAAATGTACCAAATAGGCATAGCGTAGTAGAAATATCATCATCACACGTGAGATAATAACAATATAAACATTTAAATACCTAACAAGGTCAGATTGAAAGAGAAACCTCAGATACAGCATGTGCAAAATACAATAAACACTACGTATGGCCTTCAAGTATTAATTGGTAATGACGGTCACAAAGTTAGTTGTCATGACTGAAGAGACATTTATAACGTCATTATAAATCGTATTCTGTGCTCAGAGTAAATCATTATTACTTTAGTATCAGCTTGTTTTAAATTTATACTGTATGTAGGATATAAAGTGTTCCCCAGGTGAGCTCATGCAGCTCCAGCATATAAGAATTATACCAGAGTCGCTTTCTAATTTTAGATGATAAAGAAGAACCCACAGAGATGATATTATAAGTTCTAATCACTTTTATATACTTACTCTACTATATGATATCTTTTATTACGCTTATAATGGAGCTGCAGTAGTGATTGTTGTAATCAAATGGTTTCTAAAAAGCTATTCAAGACTAGCGGTAAGCCTGGATGTCATGTCAAAATCAATGGGCGGGGAAAAAAATGATAAACATGGGATTGCTTGAATCGTGTGCACCGATTTATTGTGTAGCAGGCCCCAAATATTTCTTGTTCAATTTTAAATGAGGACTCTTTAAAGAAATGCCAGTTTGATGTTAAGAATTGATAAAAGAGCATTGCCTCGAACCCTGAATGCTTCGTAGTTTGTGTTAGACCTGAGATGTCTGCAAATGCTTGGCTAGTCTTTGTACAATTAAGAGAGAAGTTTGGTAGCTGCCCATTAGCTATGCTATGTAGCGCATTACACATGTAACAAATATCTGTCATTTCTGACAAATCTGGATTTGCTTATTATATATATGTATATATATATATCATACTTGCCCAAACCTCCGAAATGATATGAACAACGTCCTCTTCTATCCTCATCTTCAAGCTTGTATAGTTTTACCAGCCATTATAAGATTTCTAAAGAGCAGTCAGATAAATAAATAACAGACTCGTTAAAAGCAAAGCGTTACCATTTCGTGACACAAACTCACAATTACTATTATTGTGTTCTGCAACTCATCTACTACCAAGGAGGAATTATGACTAAGTTTGAGGCAAAGTCTGAAATAGGACAATAATTAGAGTAAGAAAAGAGGAAAGCAATTAAGAACACAGTATTCAATTCAATAGGTACACA
Source organism: Ictalurus punctatus (assembly GCF_001660625.3). Lineage (NCBI taxonomy): Eukaryota > Metazoa > Chordata > Actinopteri > Siluriformes > Ictaluridae > Ictalurus > Ictalurus punctatus. The sequence continues at coordinate 6,937,125 of NC_030440.2, forward strand.
AAGAAATACAAGGTTACATACAGGGTGCTTCAGAAGGTTGGAAGAAACAGAAGCTGTCATCCATTACACATTAGTGGAGATTTTATATTTAGGTGCCATGTTGCTATGAAACCACATGAAGCTGAAAATAACACCCATGGTTTTAGGGATGCTCTCGTCATAGGCGAAAGTCATGGCCTCGTGCAGGGGCACTTTGACCACCTCGATCAGCTCGCCTTCTTGAGGTTGCCCACCACCCTCGCCAACACGGTTCTCGTCAGACACCTCTACGTAGAACATGGTCTGCTTGGCTCCCATAACTCCTACTCCTGACCTGTGGGGTAAACAGCAATTGCAGGGAATTGCCATGTGTCACAGACATGTTCTTTGCATGGAAATAAGTGATGGATAACAAAACAGAATAAAGGTAGACTGCTGATCATTTCACAATTCATTCATTCAATGATAATTCATTCTTTATACTGGTCATGGTCTCAGAGATTCCAGAGCCTATCGTAGGAACAAGGCAGGAATACAATTTAGAGGAGCCAATCCAACCACCTATATATGGTTTTGGGAGGTGGGAAGAAAACAAGGAGGGAACCCAGGGAGAACATGGACAAGTCCAAAGACACAGAAACCTTGAACTATGGGACACCAACACTACCTGCCGCGCCACTGTGCCACCATCCTTAGGACCAGTGTTACATAATCAAATGCTCTTATGCAACCAAATGCTATTATTATTGCTACTAAATGCTATAGGCTACTATTCAATCTCTTAAAGAAGAACTGGAATGGTGTTGAATATTTTCTATCGCGGTGGAAAAAGCCCTGAAGCGCTCTCTATACAACAGAAATTCTCATCTCTGCAGCTGTACACAAAACTGGAGTCAACCAGTCAGGTTGCTTCTAGACCACAAGATGATTACAGTGCATATAGGCTTTTATGGAATGAAGGGTTCGACCCAGTCAGTCCTTCAGGCCTTCAAAGATACTTCGAAGACCACAGATGGTGGTGATAAGAAGGGCTGTGCCTGAAGCGTTGCCTCACCTGAGACTCTGTCAAGGAGATTTCACTATGGAGATCTCCCATAGGGCTTTGCGATGGAGCCCAGAAGGTATCTGAGAAATGTTGAGACTGGAAAAACACTTCCTTAGATCTTCCTCTTCCTTAAATAGTATCTTACTTGCATCTGAGATAATAAGCTTAGAAAACATGCAAGATTAAAAATCATACAGTTCTGCCCTTTTCCAATGGAGAGGAGTACACAACTACACTCTGACACAAGGAACACACCTTCTTTTCCAAGTTAAATCTAACCAGAATACAACAATGAATACATGAACACTGCAGTTGAATTTCACAATGTGTTTTATAGTTGCTCAGCATGACCAATCCAGAGACTGCAAATGAGAGAAAATCCACTGCCCATATACGCCTTTCTAAACATCGCTATAATGGAATCTAATTGTTTTGGTAACTGGAAGATATTTTAAAGATAAGTTTTTAAAAAAATATCCCAGAATTGAAACCATGACCAAACAGACGGGTTTGTAAGAGCCTGCACATGTGAAGTCCCATAAGTGTACTATGTAGATGGTACTGTTTAAAGGCACATATTGGGTACTGTTACATGGGGGTATGGGGGTTATGGTTACACCCACCTCTCAAGAAGGGACGGCAAGACACAAAACAAGACAAGACAGATACTGTACAAATACTGCAGATTCCCATGAATCATTTGCCAGACTTTCCGAAGGCACCAGAGGAATACAAATTTTACATTTTACATTAGCAGCAATAAACCAATGAACATCGAACCACACCAGCACACAATCAACTCCAAAATAACTGGCACCATTTCAAGCAAATGGGCATAACTGGTAAGACTTGGGTGTAGATAACAGTACTACTATGTTCGACTGCACAAGTTCTATTAGTAGCTCAGTGCTTAAGATGCTGGAAACTTATGAGCGACGCATGACCAGCAGAGTCATATCTGAATTCAATATAGTTATAACTTAAAGTCTATTGTATCGAATTAAAGTTATTAACTGTTCAATGATGGAGATTTGGGTGCAGATTGTTCTTAGCAATTGCAGTCCTGAGGCTATCTAATGAAGAACATCCACAGCTATCTTTAAGGTTTCTATGTGGTACCATCCACAGAAATCTCGTGGAGAATTTCGACTAGATTAATATTAACCATATGAGCCATTAGACTGGGTTCAATGGGTTTAGAACCTATTAGAAGGACATTTGGATCAGTGTGTGCATGTGTGTGTGCGCGCGGGTGTTCAGCATAGGCTAGCATAGGCAGGGCTGGACTTAGGGAGATGGGGCCCCTGGGCTTGAGTCATTTTCAGGCCCTGCCTACTCTACAAATCACTTTAAATAAAACAAGTACAGCATCATGCATAAGCCCAGTCAAAAGCGGAATCATTTATTTATATGACAACTGATTGAAGCTCGAAAAAACTTTATTATTATTATTAAATAAATAAATAAAATAAATAAAAGTTCAACGTGATCATGAATTTTGTGCATTGCAATAAACAACTGTTTATCTGGCACAACCGGTAGAAGGTGAGTAACCGGTAGCAACCATTCTCTGAGCAAGAACTCACCATTTAATGCATGCGTTTCAAATTAGCTTTGTAAAACAATCTCTTCTGAAGTTTGTAGTGTTATTCAGAGGCTTTGACATTTGCACGATTATTCTGACAGGACTCCGGAACTTTCCGCGCCCGGTTAGCTCGCACACTCATCAATTTTAGTCGGTCGCTAAAGAATCTTTAGTACTTGCAGGACTATCTGGTTCAGTGGCTGAAAAAGTTGCCATTTCTTCCAACGAGCTAACGGCTTCTGACTGAAGAGATGATGATCCATTAATGGACTGCCCTGCTCGTGAAATCAGATCCGCTCCAGCGGTTTCCTCCAGCAGGCGGTTTCCGCTTGCACATCAGGCTGTGGTGTCACAGGTGTGAAAAATCCAGTGATCGTTTTCATTTTACTGAGTGCTTCCTTTTCGCATCGTTATCTCTCATTTTTTAGCTTTCTTTTAAGCGTGCCACTTCGATACCGCTTGTCCGCCATTATAACAGTGACTACTACAGACAGGTTTCAACAGCGACGCATCGTCGTAACCACCAATAACCAATCGGCACACATCAAGATGACTGACGTATAATTTAGCGAACTAAATGCCATCATTCCTTACACAGGGCGGGGCTCACCAACCATGCTAGACCAATCGACAAACTTAAATGAAAAATAAAATGACCGGCATATAACTTAACAAATCAAACAAACATAAACTGGCGGGCCCCCTAATGGGCGGGGCCCATGGGCTGGAACCCAGTCAAGCCCAATAGTAAGTCCGGCCCTGAGCATAGGGCACTGAAACTGCCGATTGCAATCATGAATGCGGGATGTGAAAGACCATTAGACAGGCAGACGTTCTGCGGGATGTGCTAAGACAATCAACTAGTATATCAGCTTTGTTATGCATATGAAAGGAAATGAATAATGGTTTATGAATTCAAGTTATGCTGATACATGAGTGTATGTACCTCAAAATATCTGGACTGTTGCAAAGCATTAGATCATACCATTTTGCATTAAAAAGGCCTGTAGGTTCACTTGTTTTTTGTTCTCTGGGATTTTATTCATATTCATATTATTATTATTATTATTATTATTATTATTATTATTTATTTTTTACATTTCTCTTCATTAGAACCTTGGTCAAAACATTCACAACTTAAATTGGGAAATCCAAACAAAGGTTCATGTCCTAACAGTGTGGGTCACATCTTCACCCTGCATTCCGGTACCTACCTGCGCTACACAGACATAATCCAATATAGCATCATATAATCAGAATTACCCCGAATACACATGGCAGGTGTTACATCAGACTTGCAGGTGCACATGATGTCCCAAACAGCAGGTGTTGAGCCCCTGTGTGTGTGTGTGTGTGTGTGTGTGTGTGTGTGTGTGTGTGTGTGTGTGTGTGTGTGTGTGTGTGTATATCTGTGCTAGAGTGTGTTTATGATAGCATGTTGGTCTGAGGGATTGTTTGTGACTCCATGTAATGACACACTGGATTAGAACTGGGTGGGTGAGGGTAATCATCAGAGGCAATAAGCAGGTGTGTACGCTCCTTCTCTCTCTCTTGCACACACACACACACACACACACACACACACACACGAACGAGACGGTAAGGGTTTATGACCGTCTCCTCATCCAAGTCTGATAAGAACAATGTCTCTTCCTGCTGCTCTAGACAGTGTTAGAGAGGTGTGTTTAACCCCGCACTTCACCTATATTCGTTCACATTATGGCTCTGTGAAGTGCTAATACTGATGGATTACTGAGGGAGCGGAACATCAAGTACAAGGAGCAGAGTTCTTTGAACACTATTAAGCCCAAGATATCCGTTATGTTGTTTGATGCGAAACCTTTCAGTCAAATGCGCAAACATAATGGATCAGAAAAAAATAATAAATGGTTTTTCTGTGATTATAGGTTGTATTAGATCTTTATCTCAGTTGGGCAAGTGCATGGGTGTGTGCCTGGAAAGACAAGTTACGCTACTTTTATTTCTCCCCACACATATAAACATTAGCGGTGTACTGCAGGCAAGGTATAATTGTTTATTCAAGTTATACCACAGCACCGTTGATTTCACAAATCTGATTAGTCAGAAGGTGCTGACTTTGTGGTTAATGTTCTGTGTTAACAGCGCCTCTGATAGCAATTCCAGCTGCAAGGTTTATATTAACGCACTTGTTCTAGCATTTCTACAGTAACAATTCAATCTCAGGGACTTGTATGGTGGATTCTCCACATAATCTAAGACTGATAATAAATGGATTAAGAACATGATGTTATTTAACAAAGAAAGAAGTGTAAATGTTGAATACGGTGAAGTTGAGGTGAGGGCACGGTGAGGGGACGTTTATTTAATATTTAAGGAAGGGGTGCAGCGGTAAAGTCTATGAATGGCGGATGTTGCAGTCTGAGGTTTCTCAGTAACAAGCCGCATTGTTTCTGTCATTAAATTCAAGAGAACGTGACGGATGGATGTTGACCACAACATGTAGCTGTAGCTGTTTATAAACAGATCAAAAGTATGACGTGCAGTATTTTAATAAATTTGAAAAAAATTGTAATTTACAAAAAAAAAATAATTAAAAAAACCGCCCCCAGATATCCATCCATCCGTCTTCTATACCGCTTATCCTTTTCAGGGTCACGGGAAAGGCCTATCCCAGGGAACATCGGGCACAAACCGGGGTACACCCTGGACAGGGTGCCGATCCATCGCAGGGCACAATCACATTCACACACTACGGACACTTGATTATTTTCCTATAACAGCACGCTCTGTCACGTGACTGATTCTCCCTCTCGACTCGTCTCGATTAATCTAGCTTTGATCGAACGTTTGTACACGCCTGTTTGAGTGAACAATTTTAATAATCTTACTGATATGATGACCTTAAGGTGAAAACTAGCTTTGAACACAAATATTGAAGTTGAGGTCTACTACATGTACATTTTTTTAAATGTAAAATAAATAACAAGTACTTTTCATTTAGCACTAAAGAAAAGCAACCAATAATCCTCAGCGTTTGTGTGAACAGCTTTAAGACTGCTGGAGAAGCATCCTGGATGACTACACCAGACCTGCTGAGAAAATGACAAGGCTATTTTCAAGAATCTAAACTTTGTCTTGTGATTGGTCGTGTTTGATCGCTGTAGAAATTTGTACGTTATTTACATTTATTCATTTGGCAGAGGTTTTTATCCAAAGCGGCTTACAAAAGAGGAAATACAAGCAAAGCGATATATCAAGCGGAGAACAATACAAGTAGTGCTACCGTATAAGATCTTTTAATTGGGTTCTAGAGAAACAATGTGTGCAGAGTAGAGGTGTAAGAGCCAGAGTAAGGGTAAAATGTTTTTTTTTTTTTTATATATATATAAGAGGGGAGGGGCAAGTTAGGTGTAAATAAAGTGCTCATGGAAGAGGTGGGTCTTTAACCGTTATTTGAGGATAGTGACGGATTCTGCGGTCCGGATTGAGGTTGGAAGTTCATTCCTCCACTGAGGGACAGTCAGTTTGAAGGTTCTGGAAAGGGACCTCGTGCCTCGCTGAGTAGGCACTACCAGGCGTCGGCCGTTAACTGATCGCAGCTTGCGTATTTCACTTCTTCGCTTGAATGTCTTTACTATTATTATTAAATGAGGAAATGGTAATAGGCAGCCCGAACCTTTCTATGAGATAGGTGCAGCTAAACATTTGAGGGGTAACGTATAAGCATATACGCAGGAATTGATTTTATTTCCTCCAGTTTTTAAAAATTGCGAATCGCTGGATGTTTGGGCTTGTGTTAAACAGTGCTCAAACCAAATGCAAACAAAATTCCCCTAGCAAAAAAGCCAGTTCACTCGAATGAGAAAGGACACGAGAAGTGAAAAAGAAGTCTCTGCTATAGGTTCTTTTCACTTTGCATCAAGGTCATCTGAGTAAACTTTGACCTGCAAATTTGTCAACATCAAAAGTGTGAGCCCATAGGCAACAAAAGGGTAGTGATCTTTCTGTAAAAAGCAAAACAGGGGAATCCCTATGTATCACACTGGACATTTGTTTATGTTACCTGGTGCACATTTAAAAAAAGAAGTAAATAAAAATTTGCTAGCTATTATTACTTACTAATCATGACAGCACGGACGCTGTACACGTTTGACCTGTAAACGCCTCATTTAGACCTCTGCTTTAGAGTTGATTTCAGTCAGGGCTCCCTGCGCTAGATCCACACACCTGAATGTCAAGGTTTAGATAAAATATTAACACCTGCATTTGTCGAGGGTGTGTATCCGCACCTGAATGACGTGATCCTCCTTAGCTTGGCGACAGGAACTTCATAACCACACTCCTCCAGCACTTCCTGGCAGGCGATCTCCTCCAGGGACAGATGCGGCTTGTCTACTATGCCGGCACACAGCTCATACGTCACGCCTGCTGAAGCTGGGGGCTGGTGAGGGCGGTTGGCCTCCTCGCTTCCCTCCTGCTCCTCCTCTGGGGCATCCGTGGCACGGCCCTCGCCTCCCTGCTCTCCTTCTGGTTCAGCGTGTGCAGGTTTCATTCTCTCCCACTCACACATGTACACAGCTGCAGAGCGAGCACATAACAGGGTCACATGCATATCGACAGGTAGCACGCTGAAGGATAGAATGTACAGCAGTGGGAAGAGAACACAAGTGGACCTGGAGAGTAATCAAGCTTATAACTAGACAAATGGACTGAATGACTGAAAAGTTGAAAAACAAAGAGAAAGAAGAAGAAAAAAAAAAACCCCAAAGAGGAAACCCTTTAACTGAGGTAGCGTTTAATTCTGTATGACTGCCTCCTTAATCCATTTCAAATCCCATCAAACAGTTAGACTCCTGCAACTCGAGCAAAAGACATACAAGATCAAGAGGCTTTGTTCCAACACCATTACCTCACACAAAACACCAGCCTTCTCTCCATGTATTGTTCAAAACATAAGCAGAAAGGAGGGGAAAAGGAGAAGTCGCATTCAATGCAAGACCTTCCTTCCATTCTGAGGAGAAGGGCGCCATCCCTGGCTAGCGCGTTAGAAACAATAGCGGAGCGGCACGGAGCAGGGCCATGGCCTCACGCACTGCAGAACAAACTCTACACTCACATGACCACTTGTGACTTGAAAAATATTCCATTACGAGAGAATCACTGATTCCAAAGGCCTTTCATATGGGTGTACACGCACCTGTATCAGGGCCTACACTGTGATGCATCAACATATTTAATTATCATATGGAATTCATCTACAATTTATTACAATTGCGTAATCGTAAATGAATTTACAATACCTTCACAATTACATTTGTAATTACTTTTTATTATTTTATTTTTTTTACAATTACATCAATTACATTTTTGTTTTATTGTGCAAAATATAACACGAGATTTAAACGTTCGTCAGGTTAATTAGCCTAACGTTGGTGCATAGCACCACCTTCTGCAAACAGTTATAAAAAGATAACGGATGCTGCCAGGTGGCTCATTATTAACTGAACTCTGACATGCTTAGTAACGGACCCTGCACGGTGGATTTAGGATGCGAGGTTTAATCAGATAAGTCAAGGCTGTAAAGGATAGCAGTTTTCTGGAGGAAAAAAAAAAAAGTTTTAGGTTACATAGTCAACTCCAGTATAAGAATTAATGGCACCCTCCAAAAGAATAGGCAATATATATATATATAGGCTGAAGATGTGACCCACACTGTTAGGACATGAACCTTTGTTTGGATTTCTCAATTTAAGTTGTGAATGTTTTGACCAAGGTTCAAATGAAGAGAAATGTAAAAAAAAAAAAAAAAAAAATTAATGAAAAATATTACATGCAACTATTTGGACAGGAACAATTCCTCAAACAAAAATCACTCATAATTCAAAACAAATATCCATCCATCTTCTATACCGCTTAATCCTTTTCAGGGTCACAGGGAACCTGGAGCCTATCCCAGGGAGCATCGGGCACGAGGCGGGGTACACCCTGGACAGGGTGCCAGTCCATCGCAGGGCACAATCACATACACATTCATACCCAATCAGCCTACCATGCATGTCTTTGGACTGGGGGAGGAAACCGGAGTACCCGGAGGAAACCCCTGCAAAACATGCAAACTCCACACACACAGTGGGAATCGAACCCCCACAGCACAGGGAGAACATGCAAGCTCCGCACACACAGGGCCACGGGAGGGGATTCGAACCCCCGACCCTGGAGGTGTGAGGCGAATGTGCTCACCACTACGCCACCGTGCGCCCCTTCAAAACAAATCTTTTATTATTTAATTATATGCGCCTCTAAATACTACTTTTATGTTCGTGAAGGGTGCCAATAATTCTGGAGCTGACTGTTATGCAAGACATAAAAGTAGCAAATCCATTCAGGCTTGGAAGGAAATGTGGCGCAAAAGGCTGTAACAAATGCAGACGCAACTACAAGACATCAGAGTCCAAATACATGTGGAAGGTGTGGTAGATCTCAAGCAGCAGTCCTGACATGATTCTCTGCTGATTCTGCCTCTTTAAAAAGAGGGAGGAGTGCAGCACGGAAGACTAGAATCTCCTCGTCTGCATCCGAATGTAGAAGTGATCCTTCACAGATGGCTTTATTAATGTGACCTTTGCCTGACATTTTACACCGAGGATTGCAAGCAGAACTGATCTGTCTATGAGTGAAAAACACGTACACACATTAAACATATGAACAATTGCAGCATGCTTTTGAACTGTTCTGAGGTGAGAGTTGTGAGGTTTATTTTAGTAATAAAAGATGAGTTTTTATTTATTTATTTTTACCTGGGCGGAACTGCTTGACCAGGATGAAGCAATGAGAGGTGGTATTGAAGATCAGCACAGAGACACTGAACAGAGACAGAGAGGAAGGAGGGAAAGAAGAAAAAACAGAGCACTGCTTATTAAATGTCTTAAGTGATGAACAACTATAATGAAAGCAACAATGATCAGTTGTTCTAGTGAAAGCAAATCGAACATGTCTCAAGACGAAAGAATGTTGAGCATCTGACATCAGACTTTCCCTAAACTACAGTGCCCTCCACTAAATATTGGCACCCTTGGTAAATATGAGCAAAGAAGGCTGTGAAAAATTGTCTTTATTGTTTAAGCTTTTGATCTTTTGTTTAAAAAAAAATTTCACAAAAAATACTCTGCTCTCATGGATATCAAACAATTGCAAACACAACAAAGGTCTATCAAAAATAAATAAATCTTTGTTAAACATAGGTGTGCAACAATTAATGGCACCCCTATGAATTCATATGAGAAAAATATATTTGAAGTATATTCCCATTGATGTTTTACTTTTTTTTTGTACACCAGGGTGACTAGGAGCAGGAAACTGTTCAACCATGACTTCCTGTTTCACAGGGGTATAAATGTGAAGTAACAGGTAATAGGCTAAATTCCCTTAGTCATTCATAACAATGGGTAAGACCAAGGAATATAGCTGTGATGTGTGGCAAAAGGTTGTTGAGCTTCACAAAATGGGAAGTGACTATAAAGAAAATAGCACGAACATTGAAAATGCCCATTTCCACCATCAGGGTAATGATTAAGAAGTTCCAGTCAACTGGAAATGTTATGAATCAATCTGATGAAACCAAAATAGAGCTTTTTGGCAATAAACACCAGAGGTGGTTTTGACGAACACAGAGAGGTAGCCATATGGAAAAGTACCTCATGCCCACGGTTAAATATGGCGGTGGCTCTTTAATATTTTAGGGCTGTTTTTCTGCCAGAGGACCTGGACATTTTGTTAGGATACATGGCATCATGGACTCTATCAAATATCTACAGATATTAAATGAAAACCTGACTGCCTCTGCCAGAAAGCTTCAAATGGGTCGTGGTTGGATCTTCCAGCAGGACAATGATCCAAAACATACATCAAAATAAACACAAACATGGTTTACTGACCACAAGATCAAGGTCCTGCCATGACCATCCCAGTCCCCTGACTTGAATCCCATAGAAAACCTGGGCGGTGAACTGAAGAGGAGAGTCCACCAACATGGACCTCGAAATCTGGAGAGATTCTGTATGGAGGAACGGTCTCAGATCCCTTGCCAACCTCATCAGGCATTATAGGAGAAGACTCAGAGCTGTTGTCTTGGCAAAGATATCATGCCAATAATTGATGCACAAATATTTAACAAAGATTTTGGATAAACCTGTATTTTGTTTGGAATTGTTTGATATCCATGAGAGCAGAGTATTTTTGTGATTTATTTATTTTTACATAAGATCAAAAGGTTAAACAATAAAGATCATTTTCACAACTTTCTTTGCTCATATTTACCAAGTGTGCCAATATTAGTGGAGGGCACTGTATGCTAGGTATGCTTATTAGAAACATAGAGCTTGGAGGCCCTTGTATGCAGCATTTGATCATGAGAAGAGGCCCAGTGTCAGTGAAGATCTTTCAGGTAAGATGAGAGCTAAATCTCTCACCAACAATTTGTTCTGTGTTTTTGTTTAAGGAAAAGGAAAAGGAAAAGGCAATGTGCATGGGCCCAAACCTTTCCCCATCAAGCTCACATGTTCACACATTATTAACACTCTGGCTATTGTCCTGCTTCCTCACCCTAGGTCTTACCTGCATCTATGGAATCTCGGTATAATATTTCAGCAAGCTAAGAAAGGAAATCTAGCAAAGCATGCTGGGATAGCCAGGCATTTGTTGGAGAACTGAGATCAAGCTAATCACTCTGTGGAGCAAGAGGTCAAACCATCCATTCATTCAGAGCAACTACTCTCCCAAAGCACCATTTATTCTGCCCATCCAGGACCACCAGCTGCTTGAGGATTGGCCTAAGAGCCACTTGTCTCCTTGAGAAGGTTGTTGAGAAGTTAGCTGAGCCATGACTGACCGGGTTATGTGTCCGTGTGTGTGCGCGCATTTGTTTTGAAGGCTGTGGAGACACATTCCTGTACACCCTGTTGGGAAACCGGATAAGTGTCTATAGAAACAGGAAGCCCTATCCTGATTTTTTGGATATTACCATCCGGCCTGGCTCCTTCGAAGCATACAGACGGATTTCACCCCTGAATACGTGCTCTCCAAAGACCAGAAGCAACAGCTCAGAATATGTAGGCTACCCACGAACAAGCATATACATGCATGCAGACACGCACAATTAAAGAGTCTGGGAGGAAAGCCCATTATCTGGAGACACCATGAATCATTTGTGCCTGTGCTCCTTACTAAGAGGACCAGGTTCCATTTTAAGAGCCTCTTTCTCACTTGACCAGGTTTTTACCCTCCTGCCCCTTCTCTAAGCAGGAAGAACTGCTGTTCCCAGCACCCATGACTCCCTCCCGCTGTCTCTTGGGAGAGCTTGAATACAGCTGACCCGCAGTGACTGTGCATCTGCTGGGTCAGTGCACCGGCGCGTCCCGGCATGTCCCAGCATCCCACACCACGCTGCTGCACTTGGCAGAGGAAAGAAATGCTTCTACGGAGGCACGCAGGAGATTTCACACATCGTTAAACCTGTCCTCCATTAGCACTCTTTCACTTTTGTTGCACGAGATGAGAGGAGAAGAGAGATGAGTCCGAGTGACAGTTTGAGCTGTGCTCATATTGGTTGGGTTATCTGATCCACCTAGTGCCCTTGCATTTACATAAGCAAGTAGATCTGAAGATCTCCTCTCTCTCACCCCTAAGGCTCAAGGACAATTGACACCAATTCTCTGGGCTTCTTACCTCCAAGGACCAGAAGAGTGTTCACAAAGGACTGCAGAAGGGACACTAATGACCCGAACAGATGCTCGTCTTAATGGCTTTTCCTTTCAATTGCAGCATCCCCTCTTCCACCCCTCCACCTCATGTCTTTCTCGCAAATCCACAACGCGCACCAACCAAAACAAACATCGACGGACCAAACAGTGCAGCAAAACAATGCATTAAATACCTGCATTATTTACAGTCTTTATGAACTATAATATACCAAAACATACTGATATTTATGCAAATGACTAAATGCCCCTGACTACTAGAGTCATTCCCCTTCTGAGTTGCTCACTGAAGATCTGTAAAACTGCTGTGAGAAATCTGTACTTTGTATTTCTATTCATCCAGGCAGTCCTGCATCTCTGGTTTAGTGCTTTCAACCTTCTCTCACAGGCAATGTCTGTAGTTTTCTTTATAAACTGTCAAGGCCTACCCCCGGCAAATCCCTATACCTGAAAAAGTAATAAATCACTTTCTATAATCAGTCAGTCCTCTCTCCCACACTTTATTCTAGCCCCCTCTTTGTCCATCCATCCATCTTCTATACTGCTTATCCTCTTCAGGGTCACGGGGAAACCTGGAACCTATCCCAGGGAGCAACGGGCACAAGGCGGGGTACACCCTGGACAGGGTGCCAATCCATCGCAGAGCACAATCACATACACACTCACACACCCATTCATACACTACAGACACTTTAGACACACCAATCAGCCTATCATGCATGTCTTTGGACTGGGGGAGGAAAGCGGAGTACCCAGAGGAAACCCCCGCAGCACGGGGAGAACATGTAAACTCCGCACACACAGGGCCACGGTGGGAATCGAGCCCCCGACCCTGGAGGCGTGAGGCGAACGTGCTCACCACTGCGCCACCGTGCGCCCCCCTCTTTGTTTCCTTGAATAAACAAAACTCCTCACCTTTTCATATGAAAATACGTCTGTAAGCTCTGATATACACTGTCCACAGAGTAGCTTAGCCCAACTTTGGGAAGAAAAAAACAAAACAAAAAATACAAGCCCCATAAGAGACATCAGCCATGATATCTGGTAGCACCAGGAGGCTCGTAAGTGCAACTGCCCAGGGGCAACCAACTGCAGGCTCCTCTGAGTGGAGTGGCCTCTATTTTTTGTGGGAACCAGGATCACAGTTTTACTGCTAAACAGTTTATCGCATCTGGAGGACTCAAAGGAACCTTTATCCTGAAGTACAATAGCTAACTTCCTCTTCTAGCACCGAGGTGAGAGATTCCAGGACCCTGCTGCCGCTTCTTATCTCTTGGTTTATAACTAACGGTTTGCATAAAAATCCTTGATGTACATTTGCAACAATAAAAGCAGCAGCACTATAAATCAAACAATATGGTTAAAGAGCCAACCAAAACCCTCATTTCCTGCTGACCAAAAGCATAATGAGAAGAGGGCATGATGGCGAGTGATCACTCCTACCTCTGTCCTCAATGAAATAGTGTTTTGGGGCTAGACAGAGGGCAAGCAAGGCTAGGTGCAGTCCCTCGTGTGACTGTGGTGATCAACTTTTAGGAATAAAAGACAATAATGTTAAAATGATATGGAAATACGCATTTATTCCAAGATGCTTTAAACGGAGGCTTCGAACACACTTCAGTCTGTGCAGTATGCAAAAGGACTTCACGATGAACACTTACCTGTCATGAGTTCGCATGAAATCCCACGACTTCTTTGTTCCATTCTGTAAAGGTAAAAACAACAACGTCAACATATTTTTTGTGTAAAAATGAACGACTGGAATACTTTTTCATATTTTGGAAAGGAAATTGGTTCGATATCAATAAACTGATTCTCCTGCGGTTATACTGTTATATTCCTCATACAGTGGATTAAGATTACATTTGGTAAAGAAAGATAAAAGAAATATTTTGATCACACCAGTGTTGTATTGATTAAAGCACCTACATTAAACGTATCTAATTCTCTGGTCAGAATACACATAGAACGCACAATATAGAAAAGTCATTTGTGTTTTGAAATGCAATCAACAATCATGCCGCCCTTATTATCCTTCACCTTGCAACAGTTGTTATTCATGAAGAAATGAATAAAAATACTACAAGTTCCAAACTAAAGTACTATTTGCTTAAAAGAATGATCACGCTTATTAAGAAAATTTTTTAAACATCCCATAGCATGTTTTCACACTTGGTCCATTTCAAAGAGTTTTCACCTATAATTCTTTTTCAATGAACCACACCGTTCACTGTTCAGCTGTTCAAGTGGACCTGAAAGGGAACTGGCTGCACATGACCTCAAGTGCTGTTGGTGTTCACAGCACAGGTGCATTGATGAGATCTCAGACCACTTCTAGTTCACACCACAACTCCTGTACCATAGTGCGATAGCTGTGTAGCACTGAATTATGGAGTCATTCAAAATGGTTGTTGTACATGATACTATCATTTGGTTGTGGATGTGCTGAACCATCAAAAACATCTCATGCTTCTTTCTATAGAGCTAATGACTGTTTACCTTTTGTGAGTCACTGGCATAGATAAAATACATGCATACGCCGCATATAATCAGTCCCTCCAGGATTTAGCGATTTTTATGATCACGGGAAATTAATGCAAAATTAACCAACTCCGGAATATTCGGAGGAGCTTGCAATTTTTCGAAATGACCTCAGATTTTCCGCAGGTTTGGACCGAGACGTGTCATATGACGTGCACTCAGCCAAAGCCCTCTTCGATTCACGTGCGTCAAAACGGTTTTGTGCAATCGGAATTTCACCAATTCGAGTAGTTTTAAAATCTCCGCAAGCTGCATCGCACATTTAGAAAAAAATATGCCACGGAAGCAAGCATTTTTGGCTGCAACGATCACAAAAAAAAAAAAAAAAAAACCTGCGAAATACAACGGTAATATTCAGCAACTGTCGCTGTCACTGACTACATTTACATGGACAGCGGTAATCTAATTATTGACCTTATTCTGAATAAGACAATATTGTGATTAGGGTGTTTACATGAGTCGCGTTTAGAATACTCCTCTCATGTTCCTGTTCCGTACTTGCCTACCATTTAGTAGCCTAAATACATGTATTTCACCTACTATATAGCAGATAAGTATGTGGTTTCGGACGCAGCCGTGCGCTCTTGTTTGCCGTCAAACGGTCGAGCACTGCCATGTGATCGTGTCCTGTCGCGAAATGCGGTGAAAGCGCCCACACGATGTTAATAGTGTGATTAAGGTGTGTACATGTCTGTAATACACGTCGATAATGCGACTAAAACAGGAATACTCCACATGTCTTAATTCCATTAGTGTTCACTTCGAGTATGACTTTAGTCGGATTAAGGTAATAAAAAATCGCTGTTTACATGCTAGTTTCTTAATCAGAGTATCGTCTTAATCGGGTAAATATCAGATTATTGTTGTCCATGTAAACGCACTGACTGACACATTACTATTAATACTGCTGCCTACTTAAGCTCTATAGTATAACTACTAGTGCCACGGTGCCTCTATTAGGCTATTTCTCATGTACCTACCGAACACTGCTGACTTTGTTTGGGGAACCCTCGGGAACCTTTCTTAATTTCCGTTGGGTGTCATAAAGCTGGAGCTACGTATGTGCGGTACAATGACCCGCAACATAAAGCAAAATTTGAAGGGAACTGAATTTTTTTTTTTTCTTCATAATGCACAAATGATGTGGACCACAACATGAACCCCAAGCGTTCACTTGTGGGTCGTTTTTAAAGAGTTCTGGGTTGTATCTGTTGTGTGGGCAAAATTGCTGAGTCATTGATCTGAGACCACTTGGAACACAGTGTTCACACTCTGTTCGTTTCAGCCTATTTAAGTGCACTCGGTGCTTTTCCTCCTTGATCTGAGCCGTATGTGAACGCTCCAAATGAACTCAGACCCACACACTCAATGCCCAAAGTAGCTCAAGAAAAATGACACAAGAGGTACATGCAAACGCAAGACCAATTAAGACGGTCAGGATAGTCAGTTACCCACAAATCTAAGTGTCTATTGTTCCAAAAGTAACGAGTGAATGAGTGGAAACACCCTCATTCCGTGTAATAAGTAAATTATTAAAATATGAAGCGTTTGGTAAGAGTTGTTTTCATATGCCAAGCCTCACATTGAGTGTGGAAGCAAAGTAAATGTGCATGACGCACTATGCTTTGATTAAAGCTAGTGTTTTAAAACTGGGACTTTACTGAGTGCTAAACACAAACATGAATAAAATGTCAACTCCATATGGCATTTAGTTTCGTCGATAAAAGTCCTTATTCTAGCTTATCTTAACTGACAGAATAGAAAGATCCTAAAATGTTTATCTGTTGCATACACTGATATAGTGAACACGCTACACTGAATGTAAGGGCGAAAAGAAGAAAAGAAAAAAAAGAAACACCATGCTCACTCTTACTTTCTGTCCTTTGTAGACAAAATCTCTAGTATATCTAATCACTTTAATGCCTCGAGATATGGATTCAGCAAAACATGCAGGCCCACAAGAGCCGACATGCATGTAAAACTCTTTACTTTTGATAGTCATGGATTTAGTTTGTGTATTTAAGTGTTCACATGGAAGTGTGTAGACAAATCACAGCTCAGCTTTAAGTATACAGTATAGAAGTTTTCAGCAAGTCATAGTGCGAGTACAGAGGAAGCATTAACGTTTCTCAGTGTTCACTGTGCAGTCTAACACTCTTACTAGTAGTAAGCAGTGTTGGGTAAATTACTCAAAACACACAATCCACTACAGATTACTAATTACTACTGTAAGATTGTAATCTGGTTACACTTCTGATTACTGCGTGTAAAAATGAACCGGATTACTAATTACTTTACTTTCACGTTACTTTCAAAACCTATCAAAGCTATGACAGGATCAGAAAAAGTTGAATTTATAATAAAACCTGCCTCAGGTGTTGTCACTGTTTGTAGAACTGCCAGACTGATATAATATCAAACTTTTATCAAAGTTTAACTATCGGTATCTGTATCTTGCATCTTGAGTTTTAGGTTTGAAGTGTGTACAATAGATGTTTTATTGTCCGTGGAATTTTTACATTATTATTGTTATGGAGTTACTCGGTTACAACCTTTCATTTTAGAGTGTTATGGGTATCTTGTGTTATGAGTGTTATGTTAGCCTGTATTTTCCCTAATGGTTATAGAACTAAGAATGCTAGTTACTAATATATAAAGATAACTACACTATATAACCAACATTTTGCAGACACCTGACCATTGCACCCATATGTACTTGTTGGACATCCCATTCCAGATTAAATCCTCCTCTGATGTTATAATAAGCTCCACTCTTCAGGGAAGGCTTTCCACTAGATTTTGGCTGTGAGGATGTGTCCATTCAGCTACAAGAGCATTAGTGAGGTCGGGTACTGATGATGTGTGAGGAGGTCTGGAGTGCAGTCAGCGTTCCAGTTCATCCCAAAGGTGTTTAATGGGGTGCAGGTCAGGGCTCTGTGCAGGACACTCGAGCTCGAAACCTAACTGGCAAATGTCTTCACGGAGCTCGCTTTGTGCACAGGGGCGTTGTCACACTGGAACATGTTTATGCTCCTTAGATGTAGTGAAGGGAAATCCCAATGCTACAGCGTACAAAAACAATCTAGGCAATTATGTGCTTCCAGATAACAGTTTGGGGAAGAAGCACATATGGGTGTGATGGTCAGGTTTCGACATACTTTTGGCCATATAGAGTACATAAGATGTGTAAACACTGCTAACAAGAAAATCCTACCAAGCACGCCCACAAAAAAAATGTATTATTATTTTTAAAAACATTTTGAATAAAAGTGCTCATCAGTGGACGAATTTTTTCTCCAGATGTGCACCAAGCAACAGGAACACAAGTGCTTTTTTAACGGCCACAGACCACAGTTCAAAGTTCACTTCAAAATCAATTCAAAGCAAAAGTAACCGCTACCAGAAGCAAATAAGGCTTTCGTATCCAACAGCCCTTCTCGTTCAGTGAACGGGCTTTCCCTCCACATGCATTTTATTTGTGTTTGCTCTTACCACTGTTTTATAAAAAGCAGGAAAGCATAGTTTCCTGTGTCGCAATAGCAAGGGGTTAAAAATCATAAATCCTACGGCTAAAGTGTACATGTTGGCACCTCTGCTGCATTAATTAAATAACATTGGGCTTGAATAAGCCATTAAGGCAACTTCATTTGCTAATTCAAGTTGCCTAGCATTATTAGATGACAGAACACACCTCCATTTGCACTAATGACAGAGCTTACTAGTTTAAACATACCAGAGATTATTATTATTTTTTATTTTTTTTAAGAAAGAGTACATTTTCAAACTCATAATCCACAACCATTTTCATTACCAGTTCGTGCATGCATTCTTCACATAGAAAACAAGCACACTGGGCGTTTATAAATCTTTTATCTTGGGTATTAGTATAAATGACATGATTTGTATAAACTGTGAGTCAATAGTGAAGTAAATGCATACATTTATTTGTGTAAATAGGGTAAAACAGAGAAGTTAATGGCCATGTTTAAATTTATATCTGAACAAAAGAAATGCATTTTTTACTTAAAACAATTAAATTTAGTTCAAATAACCCCCCGCCACTTCACCCCAAACAAGCAGTTTTCATTCAGAACTTAAGAGACGCATCGAGGAGCTCGGGCTCTTTGGAAACTTTAAGGAAAGCCTCCTGGGTGAAGCTCCATCATGGAGTTGATTGAGAAGATGCCAAGGGTGGTGAAGCTTCGTCAGGAATATTATCGGTTAGTATGAAACCATTTTTCTCTCTCACTGCATAATTCCACATGTGTATTTCACAGTACTAATACCTTCATTATTGTTCTAAAATAGTACAAAATAGTCAAATACAAAGTAAATTTAAATAAATTACACGTAAAGCGCTTCACGGAAAGAAAAAAAAAAAACTATGACAATAATTCACACTGCGTGGTTTAAGCACAACAGCACTGCCAGCTGTGGTGAAGAAACATGGAGCTCTTGCATTAAGGACACGCATTTTTCCTTAGAACACTAAGGGATCATCATCCTTATCAAACACTTCATCTTGGCTCTTGTTCGCACACGTTTGTTTCAGCAGGAGCTTCTGGTCTGTTTCACTTTGGAAAAAGAGCTGTCCAATCATTTTCTTCGCTAGAGGCCTTCCTTGTCTCATCGACACTCTACGATCTTGGTAATCAAAGATTTAAAAGCTATGTGAATTTCTTTATTTCATTTGTGTACATGCACCGCAATTTATTTGATTTAATATCTAATTTACAGCGATCTAACCGGTAATATTCTGTTCATGTAGCTATGCCAATATTCTATTTATATCATTAAATGCAAACTGTCTAACCTTAGATTAGATGCGAATGATTAAATAATGGTAAAATAGAAGCAGCACGAGCATCAAGTCCGAGTCTTGTTCTGCATTTTACTCGGATGTTATACCAGTATAACTACATCCTTCCAACTCTTTAAACCACAAGTGACAATCAAAACCCCTCTCATACGTGTGATCCATACAGTAGAGCTGAAAAACATGGGTGCCTGCTCCAAAAAACTAATTTGCTTATTAGCAATTAAATCAAATTAGCTTACTAGCAAGTAAAAAGCCCTCTTCACGTGCGTCGAACATTAGTACAGCTAAAAGGTCTCATTTACCAACAAACAACACTGCGAAGCAATTTCATGCAGTTGCAATTTCCGCAAGTCGTTTTTCCGTTAAAAAAAAAAAAGCACAAAAAACCCTGCAAGCTGCATCGCAAATTTTTTTAAAAGCCGCACTGAAATCAAGCATTTTGGCCGCAAAAATCACAAAATCCCGTACGGACTAAATGCATTCAGCTTAGCTGAACAGCTCTTCATACATCATTTCACTACCTTAGCTACCACTTTATAGTGTTTATAAAAATAACCTTTTTTAGCCCGTATAAAAGCATTCGTATGTCACATGAATTGAACATTTGAAAATACCCCTCAATCCAGCAATCACGTGACTAAGCTGTAAATGTAAGTATAAATGCAAAAATCTTTCCAGGATCATAATAGTGCCTGAAACACAACAGTCGGCCGAGGTGGTTGAAAATGGCTGGATTGGTGAGTGATGCCTATTCAGTTAGTAATGGCTAGCTTGATTAGTAGGCCAGCAGGGTAACGCTAACAAAACATCTGTTAGAACACGGACAATTACTAAAACCTAACAACAGACGTTTTGCTATTCAAACAATGCAACCCCTCGTCCTGGCCTAACGCCCGGAGCATGACCTACACAATCAGAGTGGCAGGACAGCTTGGTTAATAAATACCAAATCTCCATTAACGGAAATGTTCATGCTTAACCCGGGGCACTGGACTAAAACAACAGTGCAGGGAGAGTGACTCTGCATGCAGCTTCAGTAAGCGACGTGCGGCCAGCCAGTGAGGCCCAGGGGGTCACTGCTGCTCGTGCTTGTAACACACATTCCGGCTCCAAAGCAGGCTCTTTTGGAGGGAAAATTTGCATATGTATGTCAGATGTTTGCAAATAGTCTCATTTGACATAGACGTGACCGAAATCCCTCGAAGAGAGCTTCACGGCAGCCGTGATGTTTTACACTGAAGAAAACTTTCAATCAACAAAAGTTCAATTATACCTACAAACTGTGATTTTCTTAATTAAAACACATCCCTGGAACCGGATTAAGCAGTGTTTTTTTTTTTTTTTTTTTAAAGGTGTTAAATGACAACACACATTTAAAAATAGCACACACACCTTTTGCTTGAGCTAATTCCCGTGCACCTCAGAGGCTTCTTGTAAGGAATCAAGAAGTATAATAAATGCCTGTTGTAATGCACGCCAGGGCAGAGGTGTTTACCCTGTTCCTCAATACTTCAAAGTGAGCCACACATTTTTGTGTAGGTGTGAAATCCATCATTTCTTCCAAGTGGGCAAGGTGAGTAGGGATAAAAACGACCCATCACTGGCAAGTGTGTACTTGAGTGCATAGTTGTGGAGGAGGAAGTAGGCATGTTCAGATAGGGGCTAACAATATAAGATGGCTGGTAAGCTTCCAAGTGGGCACCTCCAGGTCCACAGTCCACACGCCAACCCACAGACATACTGGAGGTACATGTGCATGCAAAGATGTGGTCTTGTGTAACTTATTCAGGCATTTCTGTATCAGTAATACCTGGAAATACAGCCGCATAAAACTGTGATGCAATCATGACTGCTTTTCACGAGCCGCTGGGATCAGATTCCACAAAAATGAAAACTATTAGCTCCCTCTAAATCTGATGATCGTGACAGCTGACCAGAGCAGACTCACTAGAGGGAAAGACATGCAAGTTCATACAGAGCTGGTGAGTCAGTAGCATGAAGGCACGAAGCTGACACGACACGCCCGGAAAGTGCAAGTGATGCACAGGCCGTCATCCAGCCGCATGCTCTTACAAGAAAAGCACAATCCGACTGAGGCCTTGAGGCTGAGAAAACAGTTTTAAAGTGGAACCTTAGGTTTACAGAGCTCCTCTATAATTACTGCCAAAGATCTTGCTGCATCATCAAACAATGCCGGAGCATTTCCAAGTATTTTCGCCTTTGGCCAGTGTCAAACAAGTGCTTCTGCTCTAAGCCCTAATCAACCCGTTTGAGATCACTTCACGTGAGGACAAATACTACTGTATGAAAACGTGCACTTGTGTCTGGTTCATCATAACAAAAGCTCATAAAGCTAAACCCTCATTTAAATCACTTGTAAAATAGTTACAAAACGAGAACAGAAGGTAAGTTTTCTGTTTTACAATCCAGCATAGTGTACGACAAGAGTTGTTATTTATTCTTTTCTTTTGAATTTGACTATAAATAAGAGAAACAAGATCGATCGAATAAAGATATATATATATATATATATATATATATATATATATATATATATATATATATATATATATATATATATAAATTGTTAGGAGGTATATTTTGGCAGACCTTATTGTTCAACATAACTGAATATAATAGAGTCATATTATGTACATAAAGAACAGCATTTAGTAATCCAAGGGCTTTTCAGAGATGCATTTTGGCAATGAGCGCAAAGTGAGAGGAAGCTTCAGAAAAAATGTTTAAAAATATACTGAGCCCTCCACTAATATTGGCACCTTTGGTAAATATGAGCAAAGACGGCTGCAAATGAACAATTGCCAACAAAACACAGGTTTATATTTATATATAAATCTTTGTTTTATATGTGTGCAACAATTATTGGCACCCTTTGTGTCAGTACTTTTTGCTATCTCCCTTTGCCAAGACAGAGTCTTCTCCTATAACGCCTGATGAAGTTGGAGAATACATGGCAAGGGATCTGAGACCGTTCCTCCATACAGAATCTCTCCAGATACTTCAAACACTGGTGGACTCTCCTCTTCGGTTCACCCCACAGGTTTTCTATGGGATTCAAGTCAGGGGACTGGGATGGTCATGGCAGGACCTTGATCTTGTGGTCAGTAAACCCTGTTTGTGTTGATTTTGATGTATGTTTTGGATCATTGTCCTGCTGGAAGATCCAACCACGACCCATTTGAAGCTTTCTGGCAGAGGCAGTCAGGTTTCCATTTAATATCTGTTGATATCTGATAAAGTCCATGATGTCATGTATCCTAACAAAATGTCCAGGTCCTCTGGCAGAAAAACAGCCCAAAAACATTAAAGAGCCTTCACCATATTTAAACGTGGACATGAGGTACTTTTCCATATGGCTACCTCTCTGTGTTCGTCAAAACCACCTCTGGTGTTTATTACCAAAAAGCTCTATTTTAGTTTCTTCTGAGCATAGAACCCGATCCCATTCGAAGTTGCAGTAGTGTCTGGCAAACTGAAGACGCTCGAGTTTGTTTTTGGATGAGAGGAGAGGCTTTTATCTTGAAATCCTTCCAAACAACTTGTGGTGATGTAGGTGACTTCAGATTGTAGTTTTTGAAGACTTTCTGACCCCGAGACACGACTAACTTCTGCAATTCTCCAGCTGTGGTGTGTTTGGCCACGCAAACCATCCTCTTCACAGTGTGTTGAGACGATATAGACACGCGTCCTTTTCAAGGTCAATTCATAGCATTCCCAGTTGACTGGAACTTCCCAATTATTGCCCTGATGGTGGAAATGGCCATTTCCAATGTTTGTACCATTTTCTTATAGCCACTTCCAATATTGTGAAGCTCAACAACCTTTTGTCACACATCACAGCTATATTCCTTGGTCCTACCCATTGTTATGAATGACTAAGGGAATTTGGCCTGTGTGTTACCTCATATTGCAATACAGGCATATTTTTTTTCTTACTCATTATTTTGGTATCGCAATACACAGGACATTGCTATCAAAGTCAAACTTTTAGTATTGTGACAACTCTATAGGACATAAAATTGCTACATAACAGTTCATCAAAAACAGTTCTTACATACAGAGTATAAACTGACATGAAACCACTACTACTGTCATTTCCAACCAAACTGCCCACGGTCCATGCGAGGACATCGGTTTGTCTAGACAAGTTGATCAGTATAACAACACAATGTTACATCACTGCTGAGGAACTCTAGCCTACAACGACTTGCTGACATACCAGTTTCTTTTGTAGGCTATCCTGTTTATCCCCATGCAGGCCAAGGACTGTGCATGGTGCACGTGCAGATGGTAAGGCTCCTCATTATCAGGGCCACTCACTAAGTAAGTGTGAAAAGCCCTTTGGGACCCTGGGAATCCCCAAAGACATTGATTACGACAGAGATTAGAAGGCCAAAAGGAGGGGGGGATAAAACCTCAAAATTAATGTTCTTCCCCTGGCCCTACTCGCAATAAAGGATCAGAAGTGAAAGGGGATGGCGAGGTAGGCCTTGTACTTTTGGATGCTTAAAGTCTAATTACCATCAACTACCAGTTTATAATGCTGTGACCCCAGCAGCTGTCATGAATTCAATTGCCAGCATGCTGCCGTTTACAATTAGGGCCTTTAATTCCCACCATGTGCTGTACAACTTCTCAGGATTTAAAGCCCTCATCACGCTCCGTCCCCACCAGGCAATCACACTCAGCCAGTATTAGAAATGAGTATTCATGGGGGTAGAGATGCAAACTGAGTGTGTGGCTGAAGAGTGCAGGTGGCAATTAAACCCCTGCAGACATTACGCATGAGAGGAAAGATGGAGCCGCTGATGTGTTCAAAGCACCAACTAGAACACTGTTGGATTGCCTCAGAATTTATAAAGGATAAGAGCAGATGATAGTCGTCAGACCTGCATTGCATTATGATCTGTCGCAAACCTATAATGGACAAGGGCTGGGAGTCATACCGCTACTGAAGTGAATGCTGGTATAACGCAGTGCCACGTTATTTTACCATATCGTGGATACCGCACATCAGAAACATCCTCAGCACGAGACAAAACAAACATGAATTTGTACAGCTTAAATAATTGGTAGAAATTTACATGCAGTTTCAAAAAAGCACTATTAACAGTTTACAGTGATGCTGCACGCAGATTACTATTGCTGGACAACATGTATCTAACACTACATTACCCAGGTGAGTGGTAAAAATTAGAGATGCACCGATACTAAATTCAGAGTGATATCGGCCGATACCGATACTTCTGCCTTTTACACCTTCTTTTAAATTAATAATAATTAATTCCACAATTGTGAAAGAAATTTCAACAAGTTGTTTCACAGTAATTGGTCTCTGAAGATTAAAGTAAGCTTTCTTAACGTATTGAATGTTATTCATTCATATTAACATTGACTGAATTGTTAAAAAAAAAAAAAAAAAAAAAACCTTCCTGTTAGTCTCACATTCCCTCACCACAAACACAAGCATTTTTACTTCATCACTGACATCAAACTGGCAATATATAATATCAAATTTTTTTGATGATATGAACTCATATTAACATTAACTGGATATAAAATATACTACTCTACAAATATATTTTCCTGTGCAATATTTACTTTTGTCAACCCATCTTCATTTAAATCTTTCAACGGCGTACTGGAGCTTTAATTCAGAGCTAGCAGCGTGGGGAAAAAATAATAAATTAGACTCGACGCTGAAACTCGCGCTTCACTGCTGCAGCGTCCGGTGTAAAATTTCAGCCGTGCGGAGATTACGGAGGTTACAAACTGCAGTTTTGTCGTCATTCCACACAAGAGACATCGTCTTTACACACAGCACGGGATCGATGTGTTTTCCCGCCCTCTTTTGATTGACAGGATATAATCAGCCGTGATCATCGGATGTTTTAAAACTATCAGCCGACAGCGTGAAAATTTGCCTTTATCGGCCGATACGGTTATGGGCCGATACATCGGTGCATCTCTAGTAAAAAACAGAGCTAGCTTTGCGAAACTTCGCTAAATTTAGAACGTGGAAATAAGCAAAAACGGGGTAAACTGAAGAAAGAACAAGTAAAAGAGAAGAAGACCAAGAAGTGTTTTGAACTCTCCAATATTAAAAGACATTTCTTGATAGCCCCGCCCCCTACTCCATGACTCGACACGTAAACTCGTGCTACTGCTCTCGACTCGTGCAGGCTCCCTCGCGTTCTGTAAAGGTAAATGGATAATTATTTGAGTTCATTAACATGAAATAAAACCTATCAATGTACGTTACACTTAGCTAACATAGTGATAGTTACTGTAGAAGATGATTAAAATGCTGGTCTGCTCTCTCCTGCGCTAGTCACTGCAGATGTTCAAAAACTTTACCTTAAGGTCCACCATCCAGCTGAGTTTTCATGATCGCTGCAGCTCCCAACTGCACAGCTGGTTATATTATTATGCCCTCTTGTACTCTCCTTAAACCCAAAATGGTGGAAATGCTTGTTTTCCTGTCTTTTTATAGGCCGTTGGTTCTGGACAATTACATGATTTATCACAATATTTTAAAATGGAAAACCACACGCAGGAAATAATCAATATCACACAACCATAATGTGAGCATTTGCTTTCTTGTACTGGTTTAGTATAGTTTAGTGTAAACATCTGTATTGACAGTCAGGTTATTATCAACATGTATTACCACTCTAATCACTCATTCATAAAGTCTAGATTTAACCGACGTCAAATATAGCCACTGTGCTGTTTAGATTATAGGAATACGCTGCAAAATATAGCATAAATCTTATATTTTGTAGTTTTATAGCTTGAACCCGGGCAAAATAAGCTTACTTTTATTTCAAATAGCGGTGTACAGGCATGTTGGACGCAGTGCCTCTGCTGTCTGAGGCAAAATGAGCTTAAAGGGCCGCAAACTGAACAACGTCTAATGAATGACATTTTAGTTTAGTTTCAATTATTTATTTAATTTTTTACAAATATTCCATAAATCAAGTTCACATGCAAAGAACTACAATAAATGTATACAGCGAGATATACAGATGGGTATATATACAGACTGAGTGATTCATATAAATATGAGCAATATTTTTTTTTAAATGTGCAATATGAAAAAAATACGAAAAAAGATTATATACAATATATATATATATATATATATATATATATATATATATATACACACATACATACATACATTATATATATATATATATATATATATACATACATACATACATATACACACACACATACACACAAATATAAATATATATACAAATTCTCTTCTTCCTTACAATGGACTGTATCAAGGAGCAAAGCAATTGCACATTTCCAGACAACCACACCAACAATGGCACACACCACCTCACTTGTGTGCACAGGTTAATAACAGACTGTGCACTGCTTCAGCATAAACAGTCCAAATCACTAAGGTAAACAATACAGCTTTAATGACATCAAGTAGCAACCAGTGTAATAGAACCCAACAGCTATCAAACAAACCTCTCACTGTATAAACAAGCAGAGGACGCCTCCTTACCGAGCACAAGCTGCCTCTACAAACACACGCACTCAATGTAGAAATTAATAAGCACTAAAGTACAGAACAGAAAGGAGTTTACCAAATGAGGGAAAAAACATCCAGTTTTTCCTAAAACAAAATAAGTGTGTGTGCTTGTAAATTACATAGGGAGGCTAGGAAGAGCTTAAAAGGGCTTTGTGGGTTTAAAACCTCAACTCTTGCGCACCAGAGAACAGAATCGGGAATAAAAGAAAGAAGAACAAGACCGAGCAGAGCAGAGGGAGTTCAGTCTGTGTCCATCTGTTGTCTTTACCACCACACCCCCCTAAACACAACCACTCTCCTTCTACACCACCCTACAGGTGTAAATGCTCAAATTAGCCTTTTATCCTCTAGCCTTCATACACAGCATGGTGCAAATCAACAGCTTATGGCTATTAGACCACCATGTCTAGGCCCTTCTATGAGCTTGCTGCTTTCTCTGCCACTTCCTAACAATTTAGAGCCGTGGCTACAAGAGGCGTGATGAAAATATTGATCAGTTCTCTTCCAAAGACACTTTAACTTACAGGAAAAAAAAACTACAAGAACATTATTCTAAAGAAAGACAACTGCACTTTATATTACCATGTGAGTGATTTATGAAGCCCCTAAAAGTCATTGTTCCCATGAACAATCCATAATCTCACAGGGAAGTGATACACAGGACATAAATACAATGCTATGAGTGGCAAGTGAAAACGCCCAGCTACAGCACTGAAGCTACTCCTCGCAGTGGGAAAATGTTCTCCAACTAGTTGCCACCCAGCTCTCACCATTATATAGCTCATAGATCTCAGACAGGCTCAGAGGAAGTAGTTTGAGGTTACCAGCAAACGAAGGCCATACAATGTTGGGAAATAAACATGGCTATTTTATTCACTCGCTCCCATAAGATGGGTGGTAGTGCTACGGCGCTGGCGACACGTTCCCCCTGCAAATCCCATGAGAAATCCCATGAGAGTAATAACTAGGCCAGAGTATGCTAGAAAAGGCTGCTACTACTGATAAAGCAGAACACACATGATGCCATACAATATTCCATGCGTACTGCCAAAACAATAGAACTGAAACGCATGTCTGTATCGCACCTTTCCTTCACCACAGCCGATTAGTGGAGTGTCAACAAAAGAGCACATGCCCTATCATCAGAAGAGGTCAAAGGACATCATTGAGCTCACTGACCACCTCTGCAGCCATCTGACATAGAATATCATCCACTCAGGGATCACCATCAGCTGGAGCATACTATTCTTTTTGTTTTGTTTTTTACTTATCTGTGAAGATGCGTAAACTGGCTGACATGCAATGCTTTCAGAATGGCACCTATGGGAAGATGATCTTGCTCAGTCTATCCTTTATATTGCTCATCAGGATCTGATATTTTAATCACCTCTGTTCTTTCTCCCAAACATCTGCCCATTACGAACACCCAGCGATCTGGTGCTTGACCAATGACCGTCACATGTTTCCTTGTCTTCTTCACCCTTTGCTCACTCCAGCGTGCCTGCCCCCATTGTTCCTCATTTGTTCTTCCCCACCAGATCTGCACCATTGTCCATCCGCCAGCCCCTGTCCTAATCCACCACCTCCTCCCACCTCTCCACACCATGCTCTCTTTGATACCCCTCCTCTCTGGCTCAGACCCCTGTGGCTAAAGCAGCAGGTTGGCAGCTGGAACCGTTGACCGTGTTGGTTCAGCTGCTGGCTTACAAGACATGAACGAATCCCAGGTTTGCACGAGAACCACTCTGGACACTCTGTGCGATGTGAATTTCGTTATCCAATTTCTCGACTAATCAATTAGGGCTTAGTCTACCAGTGGGTCAGCATTTGATGACTATGGTAATCAATATTCTACAAAGAGAAAGGCCAATCAAACTATCTAAATTTGGACCGGGCACAGGTCAGTAGATTCATAACTATTTAATTAATTCAAACACATAGTGAAGGTCCTTGAAATGGATGTGTGGCAGTGGATTTCCACTGTGTGAGAAACAGCTAATTTGACAACCTTAGATGTTGGTTGACTTGCCCCCAAGTGACAAAAGGTCCTGGATATCTGACGGCAGTAGAACCCAACTGAGAATGCTGTGTTCAGGTGGTCCAAGCAGTGCACATAGTGGTGGTCATATGAAGAGCTGCAGTTTGTAAGGAAGTTGGTGGCAGCAGTCTCCTGATACACAGTGCCAGCAGGGACATGTGGGTGGCACAGCACACTGACTCAGTGCTGCGGCTGCTGTAGCTGCTGCAAAATCTAAGGGGAGGGGGAGCTGCCACTTATCTAATGCAGCTCCTAAAAAATTTTTTTTTTTTTTAAAGACTATGCAAGGCTATTTGAATTTTAGCTTTTAAGGCACCTTTTCCCTCCTTTTAAGCTTGGTCTGTGGTATAGGTGACATGAGTGAACTAAGTGGATAATTCCTGTACAAACCAAGAGATTAACTGTATGAGCGTGTTGCAACATCGCAGGGTGACAAATTTTGAAGGTGCCAATCATGCCTACAGCATGACCAAGGTCAGAGCCAGCCCTGCTCTTATCAACTATAAAATATATTCAACTTCAGTACTCACTTTATTCTAAACAGGGTCACAGTGGATCTGAAGCCTATCCCTGGAACACTGGGCGTGAGGTGGGAATACACTGTGGATGGCGCTCCAGTCCATTTTCGGGCACCATGAACACACGCATTCACACACTCAAAACACACCTACTGGTATGTTTTTGTAAAGTTTGAGGAAAGCGGAGGAGGAAACCCATGTGGACAGAGAGAACGTGCAAAACTTCACACAGGATCCGAGCTCAGGATCGAACTGGGGACCCTGCAGCTGCGAGATGGCAATGCTAGAGTACCTGTGGCACCACCCAGCTATAATATTGAGAACATTGTTTTACTTTAAACATTTGCCAATCATGACTAAAATTATCGTGCTCAAGTGGAATTAAACAAGTACTAACTCTACTAACCTAAAACAACTACTACTAACTAGAGAGAACAAACGTAGTTTCTTAGAGGTCAATGAAATGAGCCTTCTTTTCTAACAACTGAATGACACAGGTCTTATTTTGATACGGTGACAAGCCATTTCACCCTCCATGTGGCCAGCTCAAAGTTTTACATATTATACTTTCAATTTTCACTTATGAATATTACAACACATTAAAAACTCAATATACTCTGAACTTCCTCTGTCTTTTACCTTTCGCAACGTTTCCATTTTTCACAGAACTGAAAATACCCTCATCATATCGTGAGCCGATTACCCAACGTTGTCTCAACAGGGTCTGCCCCAAGTTTTGCTAATGACACCGATCTGAAATTTTGCTCTTCCAGGACACGTGAGTTGTCAGTGGCCTGAGAGTGATTTCCCCACGCAACATGCATCACCTCGTCGACTCTGCGTTACCGAAATGAGTGAGAGTCCCATGAGCATGGAGTGGGATTGCGCCATGCATTCTGTCCATTCCGGCACCGAGCACCGGATGCGCCTGACTAAGACGTCACGCAAACAACAATAGGCCTAGACCTGGGGATTGCCGCTTTAACTTTACAGGAAGCATTACTACATAGTTAAAAATGCACATAGTGCCAAGCACAGATGGAGAACAACAATCAGAGAGGAAGCGACTACAGGTGCCCTGTGAAAACCGAGCACTTAATGCATGTCAGGACAACAGAAGGAAAAAAAGACGCTGTATCAGGAAATGTTGATGAATTTGCTGAAAAGTTTACTGCAGCTCTGACATCCGGTAGAATACAGAGGGAGGAATAAATTTGTTAACAGTAATGCATTCATGAATAGATGACAAAGGTTACAATGACAGAAAAATAGCCTATTATGCGTAAGATTAAGGTTTAGTTATAATAGCAAACATCTTTGGGGACTTAATGACAAACATAAGAGAAAACCCTTGCTGCCTTATTTCAACGAGAATGGCCGAAACATTTGCAAAACTTTTATTTGTAGAAAGTAATAAAGAAATAAAGAAATAACGAAATAAAAATACACACCGTCATGGAGGAAAGGATCCACAATGTGTTTACAGACCTTCTGCAAACGTCATGGAGTCATCTGTAGTATTCAAATAATTTAGGAGCTTTCTGTTGTTGTTGTTGTTCTCAACATATTAATACACTTGCACCTTTTCTCATGCAAATGCTATTTTTCCACGTCATTCACGCAATTTTTCATATTCATTAAGTCCACGACTCTCACAACTGGAGTCTGCGTGTAGCCGTAATGGCATTTCTGTCGTTCATCTTTTTATTCTCATGAATTTCATAGCAATAGAGATCACGACCTACCACTACCAAAGTTCCTATAGTCGCAACAGTTATTATTTAGCTATTATAAACCTAACTCGCAGATCACTACCATCGAAAGGGTTCGATTATAACCTTGAAAACAAGCAGAAAATAATCTCTCTGTTTGAACCCAACTGTGACTGTACTCAAACTAGAATAAGAAATATTCTTCTTAATGCATAATATGCTGTTTTAATGATTGTATATTAAATACACTACGATGTAAACTAAAGATGTTGAATCTACAGTGTGTCCAAAATAAATAAACATGCATTATGATTATTTGATTAAACAACTGTGCTATGATCATAAAGGGATCTGAATACATACATACACACACATACATATATATACACACACATATATATATATATATATATATATATATATATATATACACACATATATATATATATATATATATATATATATATATATATATATATATATATATATATATATATAAGCTAGCCTGCTTTTAAACCATGTATATTGGAGAGCAAGGGAGAAAGGGATTCCCCCTGTAGCTTGTTAGCATGATGCTAGCCAAGCTACACCTCAAGGTTTCTTGTTTATTTTCAGCGACATGTTTACGACACACACACTAACACACACACACACACACACACACAAACAAACACACACAAACAAACACACACACACACACACACACAGTACACTGCGCAAAATCAACCGCTTGACCCGAGTTAGACAAAATATGACTCTGAAGCACGAAGACGCGGTTAACAGCAGGGACATGGAGAAAAGGAGAAAGGGAGGATGGGAGAAAGGGAGGATGGGGGAAAAGGAGGATGGGAGAAAAGGAGAAAGGGAGGAAAAGAGAAAGGGAGGATGGGGGCTGGGCTATTAGCCGGAAAATGTGCAGTGTGACAGATGACAGCATGCGAGTGAGCTTTATTTCCGACTCACCTGGCTATAATGCACCGTGAACGGTTTCAGATAATTCGAGCTGGTGCACGGAACCACCTCAACATTATTAATCTGCTCCATGGTTCACGCACACATGCACACACACGCGCGCGCGCACACACACACACACATATACATATATACACACACGCACACACACACACTTCCTCACCGGTGTTCCTCAAAACAGAAAGCTGAACCGCAGCCCTACTCCAGCTAATGTGATGTCTACGGAAGCCTGTGAAGTACATAATAATAACGCTGTTACTTGCTGTAAAGCGTGCGCGTGTCGTGCTAGTGCTCATTTAAAGCGTTCACAGTGTAATAGGGTCTCATTCTGAGGCCGTGGATTTGCAAACCGAACCAAAAACAAAAACGGTGTTATAGTAAACATTTTTTTTTTCTCTCACTGGTTCCGTAAACTGAAGTGAAAAAGCGGAGCAGTTATTTTCCCGCCCCGGAGTGAGACCTGAGGCATTTTTGGCGCGCTAACGAAGCAGCGTACGGCTCGTGCCTTCAGCGCCCCGCCCCCTCTCCCGCCAACACTTATACACTTCTTTCAGGTGTCACGTAACACCACCACACCAACCCTCTGAGTGATGTTAATGCATGTTCTACATTTTCTTTTCACCTAGATTGTTTCTTAGTCATATAAGCGTGCATGTCAGTGCTGGAGAACCTTGGGGCGTATTCGTGTGAAGAGTTATGTTTATGATTTATGTGGAATTCTTAACAAATCCAAATATGGTAAATGGTCTGCACTTATATAGCACTTTATCTTAGTGGTTCCAAAGCGCTTTACACTGTGTCTCATTCACCCATTCACTCACACACATTCACACACCAGTGGTAGAAGAGCTGCCATGCACAGCGCTAAGTTGCCATCTTGGAGCAACTTGGGGTTCAGTGTCTTGCCCAAGGACACTTCGGCATGTGCAGTCATGTGGGCTGGGAATCGAATCGCCAACCCTACGATTAATGGATAAGCCACTCTAACACCTGAGCTACATACATTAAATATGTAAATAGATTTCGAACAGGTTTGGATTTGTTCAGAGTATCACATAAATTCCTTTATACTTAACTCTTTACACTCTTTAACTAATACTTAGTTAAAGCACATTTTGCTTGTAATACAGCGTTTTATGGGTAAGCGTCTACCAACTTAGCGCCTTATGATTTGACGATTTTATTCCACTTTTTCCAAACTGTAAGTGGATCGACTGTGCACAGCCCTACTTCAAGTCATCCCACAGGTTTTCAACAGGATTTAGATCGGCACCATAACAAAACATTCATCTTCTTCTTCTGAATCCATTCCTTTGTTGAATTGGATTTGTGCTTTGGGTTCTTATTGTGCCAGAAGGTAAACGTTTTCTTGGCTTGTGATTTGGAGCTATCCATGATTCCCTCTGTGTTGACTAGCGCCTCAGTCCCAGCTGAGGAGGAGCAGTCTCACAGCATGATTCTGCCAGCACCATGCTTCATCATGGTTTTGGTGTTCTTTGGGTGATGAGCTCTATTGTTTTTGCACCAAACATATATTTTAGAATTATGCCCAAAAAGTTCTACCTTGGTCTCATTAGACCATAACACATTTTGCCATGTTTTGGCTAAATTTAGGCAGCTTGGATGTTCGTTTGTTTTTTTTTCATGAAAAAAAGCTTTCATCTTGCCACCATACCCCGTAGCCCAGACATATGACAAATACGAGAGATTGTTGTCACATGCAGCAGTATATATTTCTGCAGCTCCTGTAATGTTGCTGGAGGTCTCTTGGCAGCCTTCCTGATAAGTTTTCATTTTGTCACTTTGTCAATTTTGGTGAGACATCCTGTTTTTGGTTATGTAACTGTGGTGCCCCATTTGTCAAGTTGTCAAGTTAATGATGGCTTTTACATGTTCCATGGTACATCTAATGTTTTGGAAATTCTCTTGTACCCATCTCCTGATCAATAAATGGCACACTTATATTGCGCTTTATCCAAAGCGCTTTACACTGTGTCTCATTCACCACACTCACACACCAGTGGTAGCAGAGCTGCCATGCAAGGTGCTAACTTGCCATCAGGAGCAATTTGGGGTTCAGTGTCTTGCCCAAGGACACTTCGGCATGTGGAGTCACGTGGGCCGGGAATCGAACCACCAACCCTACGACTAGTGGACAACCCACTCTACCAATTGAACCACAGCCACCCTGGCTATACATTTCAGCAGTGAGTTCCTGTACATGCTTTGTAAGCTCTTTGAGGAACATGGCTTCAGCAGTCAGATGAAAACAAGAGGTCAAGAAAATCTTACCGAAACAGCTGATTTTTATTTGGGGTTAATCAGAATCACTTCACTGATAACAACTCTATGATAATTACATTCGTACATGAGTTTTACTGTGATTGATTCATTCAAAGCAAAGTCAAATGTTCCATTATAAAATGATGTTTTGAATCAGGTTATTGTATGTTTTTTCTTTTTTCCCCTGAAACTTTTCTGTTTGTTTAAATTTTGTTGGTTACCATATCATTTGCCTCGCTCTACTGGGGTTGGAGGTTCAATTCCCACCTCTGCCGTCTGTGTGTGGAGCTTTCATGTTCTCCCCGTGCTTCTGGGCTTACCTCTGGGTACTCCAGTTTCCTCCCCCAGTCCAAATACATGCGTTGTTGGCTGACTGGCATTTCAAAATTGCATGTAGTGTGTGAATGGGTGTGTGAATGTGTGTGCGAGTGTGAATGTGATGGGTTGGCATCCCATCCAAAGTGTTCCCTGCATTGTGCCTTGAGCATGGAAATGGTATGGAAAATGGATAGATGGATGAATGGTTGCTATATCACATTAAAGGGTGTGTAGACTTTTTATATCCACTGTTGATTGGGATAGAGGTGGTGTTTATTCAGACTCATAAAATACATAATAAATTATATCCTTATAATTCAGTCACAGTTTTAGTGTGATTGTCAAGTTTTAAGTTTAGTTTTTAGACAGCTCTGGCTTTTTTAAAAGAGTAGAGATAAGCGACTCCAGGAGTCTTATCTGACCATATGCCTTATGCTACATCAAAACCAGCTGAAGAAGCTTAGCCATTCTTTGTCATGCTATGTTTTCTCAGGAGTCTCTAATTCATTCACCTTGCAAATTTTCTCTCTTACCCCTGCTCAACCTCTTTTTTTTGTCTTTCCTTTTTTCTGCTCAACCTCTCAGAATATTGCATTGCCAAACACATGTTTTGGGTTCCACGTGTTAAATGTAGACTTCTGAAGTGCAGCACACTATGGCTTAATGAATGAAGAAATGAATTTAGCTGTTATGCCACATCAAGACACTTCATCTTCTTGTCCCTTTGAGGAAGAGCTGAAAATAGGTTTAACTGGCCCAGTTTCTGCCAGAGAACATTCAAGGTAGAAATCAAAATGAAATGAATGATGCATTTGGTACACGTTTTAGCCTGAAGGTGAAATTGTACAAAACCCCAGCTTATGAGCTCTAAAGTGCTAATATAAAAGGTTTGGTGATGATGATATCTATGTTTCATGTTTAGTAAGAAATTTATCCATCCATCTTATATGTGTGCAGAAAAGGTTTCCCCTTCAAATGCAGCTAATCACCCAAGACATGTTTGCTGCCTGGATTTTGTCAGTTACATTGGTATTATAGCTATAAGGCTAACATGGCTAAGTGAACATAGATCATGAACACAAATTAGCACCATGTAAACTATATGCCAAAATCATCATATACCTCAAATATGGCTCCCAGTAGAGCCATATTTGTCCAAGTTCTTGTCAGAACTTGTTTCTATTGATAATTATGGTGCTGACAAAAGTGCCCAGGATAGCCTCAGATTTCTGTTCTTAGCCAACAGGAGTGGAATCCATAGTGGTCTTCTGCTGTTGTAGCCTATCCACCTCAAGGTTTTATGTTGTGTTCATGCTGAGATGCTTTTCTGCTCACCACAGTTGAAAAGAATGATTTTTTTTGAGTTACTATATCTTTCCTGGTAGCTTGAAACAACCTTCCACCTCTCTTATCAACAAGGTGTTAACACCCACAGAACTGTCACTCACTCAGAGTTTTTTGCACTGTTCTGTGTAAAAGTCTAGAGACTGCTGTCTGTGAGATTCCCAGGAGATCAGCAGTTTCTGAAACACTCAAACCAGCCCTTCTAGTACCATCCATGCTACAATCAAAGTCACAGAGATCATGTTTTTTCTTCATTCTGATGTTGGATGTGAGCATTAACTGAATCTATTGAACTGTATCTGCATGATT
The DNA here is from genome assembly GCF_001660625.3 of Ictalurus punctatus. Lineage (NCBI taxonomy): Eukaryota > Metazoa > Chordata > Actinopteri > Siluriformes > Ictaluridae > Ictalurus > Ictalurus punctatus. The sequence goes on from NC_030440.2 coordinate 6,973,901, forward strand.
TTATGCATTGTGCTGCTGCCACTTGACTGGCTGATTAGATAATTGCATGAATGTGCAGGTGTTCGTAATATAGTGGACGGTGGCGGTGATCTTACCACCTAGTACCTCAACACTTCAGCAGCTGGATTCCATTTAAGAAAATATATATTTGTGCTATTCCTTATGACAGGATTGATTTGTATTATTTATTTACACACATCTTTTTTTTTTTAATCAAATGGGGTTCTTAAAATTCTCTTTGTTTAAATAAATGTGTGTGTTCTGTGACCATTTTTAGCACTGTTTCAAGATATCAGTCTTTGAATCAGTACAGTACTTGTTAAAGGACAGAGTACAATGCCTTAAGTCTACACATTACACTCCCTATCCTGCTCACTTAATAATGGCCAACTACCAGTCCTAACTTTGAAGGCTTTCTTTCCCACACGAACTGTTCCACCCATCCTCCTACTCACCACGATTTCTCAGCTGCAAGCAAGTTCTCATTTAATCCAAATGAGATCTTTTGACGAACACTGAACGAAAATGGCTTGTTAAGGAAGGAAATTAACTTGGTAGGGACCCTTGGGTGTGCCACTTTCCCCACATATTAGGGCTGACATAATATCGCATGGCACAGTTTTTGGGTTTGCCTATAATTATACTAATTACTGCAGTCTCAACATTCAGCAGCATGAACTGAGGATGTATAGAGGTGTTGAGTAGAGGGGAAGGTGTGTCACTGCCAGGATGCCTGGCCTTGGGGGAAAAGAGATGATGTCACTTAGATTGCAGTAGAGTTTTTTTGTCCACAACATTCCCTAAGCCACAATCTTCTTTGGCCAGTTTCCTTTTCAGCAGGCTGAGACTCCCACCCTCCATACACAAGCAGGATGTAACACTTTTGCCCACTGATTTACATCTAAATAAACACTGCAAAATGAAACAATGTGTATCTGGAAAGGAACATGGCTTTTCTTCTCCACCCGGTCAATTGATATTGGCCCGATTAACCCAGACTGTAGGCTCCGATAAGCGCTTTGGGAGGGGAGCACTGACCTTGAAGGCTGGATAGTTCTGGACATATGGAGCGGTCCATGGTGTTCTCAAAGAGGTCAAGGGAAAAAAGAGAAGGAAAGCAGTATGACCCAAAACGGGAATCAGGTAGCATATTTAGCAACATGTACAGGTTGAACCCCTAATACCAGTGTGCTGCTGGTATGTATGCCTGGAAATTTTGATCTAGATCTGTAGAATATCATTGTTTCATGCTAAACAGCTTCAAGAAATCAAAGAGAGATTTTCACAAAACATCGAATGCTACAGTATAAGCTGCAGCGGAGGCTTTTGACCGTAGATTTTTATTGGGGAAAGACCACATTAACAACGACATAGCCTCAAGAAAATTAAGTCAAGAGGCTATCACACCTGACTCCTCACTTATGGCTACTATCTAGTGAATTTTTAGAGTAATCCCATAATAGGCATTAATACAGTCATCCAGCGTACAGTGTAGCAGCTCGTTGTGAGCAGTGAAGTGCCTTTGTTCAACTGTGTTATACAGCAGATACAGCAGGTGCATTTTCCAGGTTTCAGCAAAAAAAAAATTATAATCAGTTAATATTTTGACATTGGAAAAGGTAGATAGACACCCACAAGGTAACCTTTTGCTCACGCATTTCAGATTGATATACATTATCCAAACCGTAAACCCCCTTTTCCAATCTTTACAATATACCTCACAAAAGAAATGGTTCCGTACACGACAGGCACATTATCATTTACATTTAAATCTGATTATTTAAAAATAAATAAATAAATAAAAATGAAGGTATTGGTGGTGATGGAGTATTTTTAAACTAGCCCCTTGGCAACTCACTCACGTAGTGCATGGAAACATGGTGCAGTGTGATCCCTCCCCAATGGGCCTCTATTAGCACTTGCTGAAGTTCCTATTTTTAAGCACTAGGTGAAGCTCCCACATGACACTGGTTAAGAACATGCCAAATGTGTCCAAAGCTTCATTAGTAAGACTATTAAGATTTGAAAACATAAAATAATTTTGATTTGTGCAACACTACTTGGTCACTGCATAATCCCATATGTGTTATTTTATAGTGGTAATTTCTTCATTATTATTCTAAAATCGAAGAAAATAGTAAAAATATAAGTAGGTTTGTCAGAGCTCTGGATCAGGGATTGACTCCTGAGCTTGGGTTACTGTCTGTGTGTCTTTTTTTGGGTTTCCTCATGGTACTCCAGTTTCCTCTCACTGCCTAAATACATGCTGGTATGTAGACTGATGACTCAAAATTAAATGAATGTGCAGATGTTTGCGTGTAATGCCCTACAATGGACGTCATGCCTTGCTTCATGCCCTGGACTTATCCACAGTGTACAGTATTACTGCTCAGTATTCCACAATTAAATGTTATGCTAGGCTAACAGGTACAAATATATAAACAAATTGGCGATGTATGAAAATATAAGGTACATAAACACATTATATATTTATGTTTTTGTCCAGGAAAATGTTTCAGGACCGTGCAACTTAAAATGCATAGTAAGTTATCCTAGCTCTGATTGTTACAGCTGACCCCTTATGAGTGCTGCTCTTTGTTGAGATATATTGTTTTTGAAATAGCACTGACAGTGACACTGAAATGTGACAAATGGTAGTATACAAATACATATATAACTAGATATCAGTTTCAACTACCCGACAGAAAACTAGTGCTTTAAAAAAGGGACTTACTATGCACGTGCAAGCTTAGTGACGGTATACTGACTCTTTTCTATGTGGATCAAAGCGATTGACCTCATGTTGTAAATGTCCCCGGTCTCCCATATGCACTAAAGGTGAATGACAAATAGCTTTGAGATCATAGCACCCAATCACCTGCAGGCCTCCTCATGAGACCTCCCATATCTTATCTTAAATATCGTTTTAGCTAAGGGATCCCAGAAGAATGCTAAGCTTGGACTCATGTGAGCAGCCCAAGACGATACTGTCCCTCTACCCATCCTGTCATTCCAAATTAGCTTCCATGGTGCTACAACGCAAACCAGACCATAGGAGGCCTTTCCACATTCAGGGTCATTGAAACATTCCTCACTTTTCTCTGTCTTTTTGTAGTCCCGTCTTTTCGACCTGTCTCTCACAGCAGTTTACTCACCGTGAGCTTATCAGTCAGGGTCAAGCAGGGATTTGGCCATGTCCATGGATAAGAGAAAGAAGGCCTCTGGGAATGCACTTAGCTGAGGTGCCTGCTGCGTTTCTGTTAGCGCTCCCATGGTGTCCAACTTGACATGACGTCCTTAGCAGACCAAGGTCTCGACGGCCAGTCGCCATGTCAAGATGTGAACAAATGAGGTCAAAAATATCACACCACTTTCAGACACTTAACTGTCTTCATGCAGTGTTCGTTTAAACTGTTGTTGCAGTTTTAACTGGCCAGTGATTCAAGGAAGAAAGATTGACTCATTAGTTAGTTAGTTATTAGTAATGAAGCTTGTCTGTAACGGCAACACAAATGACTAAGTGAAGCTTTTCCATTAAGTATATACGCAACAGATGTAACGTATTAAAGCACTAGTAATCGATCATGATCCAACTATGGTCAAGTTACAGTACATACTCAATTGATATGATACTCTATGGGATAATGTTGACTTTGCCAATGCATACTGCTGGCATCAGATTGACATAGGGACACATATATTTAAACTGTAGTTATGTACTGTATACTGAGCACTGTAACGGAAAAGGTTTTCAAAGGAGTAAGTGTAAAATTGTTCTATGTATATGATATGATGCAGGCAGATGTGGGATGTGTAGTAGGGGGCAGGATAAGAATTGCAGTTGCCTGTCACATCAAACGAGGTCCTATCCCTCCTCTTTTTCCAGGTAGGGCCTAAATAAAGGCAACCCGATCCGTGTGGAACTCACCTCTTGTGAATAGGCCTTCAAAGCGGCAGGCCTGTTGTCCATCCAAGGCCTTTGTAATGGAAACCTCTGCTGTTATTTTGTCCCTCGCATTTTCAGGCAGAGCTATTATTGTTCTCCCAGTCGCGGATGTGTTACCTAGACAAGGGTAGAAATTCCCGTTTTCGCCTCTTTATTTGGTGTAAGAATGGTTACCACTCCACCCAAGACTCACATTCAACTCATCAAGAACCAAATAGAAATGAAATAGAGTGCAATTAAGAACAGAGGAGAAAAATGTATATCCAGTGCAGGCTTGGGTGCCGTTATGATGGTGTACATGATATTTTTGGTGAAAGAGAGACGTATCAGACAGAAATGATAGCAGTCAATGGGGATTAAAGGGCCACTGAGCTGATAAGCCCATTGAACTTTGATCCCTCTCTTAGTTTACTCTGAGACAGCTGTCCCTTCTTTCTGCTATAGCGAGCCACTATTTTGATTGCCTTGAAAGTCTTATTTTGTTTTTTCTGCAGATGACCCTGCACAGGTATGCAGCCATGGTCACTAAAACTGTAGGGGCAGTTAGGTCAGGGCATAAATGGATGGCAGGCTTCATTCTTTGAAGTGTGTGTGTGTGTGTGTGTGTGTGGTGAGTGGTGGCTTATGTCCTGCATCACCATGGGAATGCATGTCCCCCTGCTAATTACTTGCTTGAATGGGTCTACAGAGACACTGTTAATGACACGTAACCCAATCTCCAAAAGCTGAGCTCCTCCATGGAGGGTGTAGTCTGCATACATGGTGGGAAGGGGTATAATGAAGAGGAGGAGGAGGAAGATGAGAGTTAGAGTTGAATAGAGGACCCGCAAAAGAACCATAGTATATAGTACGTTATGTGACACACTACACCAACTGTTCAAGTGTAGAGGAATGACAGTCATGTGAGCCCTGTCTCTAATTCCAGAGTCCATTATGTACCCAAGTTAGGTTTGGTGGGTTGGTGGGGGGTGGGAGTTTTTCATAGAAATGTAATCATATAAAGGGTTGGTGAATAGTGCTGTATATGAAGGGGGTTTGGGGACAATGACAGAGGGGCCTCACTTGCAGCTGGTCTCATTAACTGCAGCCTAGGAATAATAATTACTGCTTTTGTCAAGGCAGTGGTATGTTAATGACACACTCTACCACAGTCATGTGATCGACTGAAGATGAAGAGCTCTACATGCGCAAAGTCAGCACAGGTGCAGTGCAAGGGTCGTCAGCTTGCAGTGAATCTCTCCAAGGAGGTCACGCTATCTCAACTTGGGCTCATTTGGGGCAGGCTTCGTCCGCTTCCACATGCCAGTTGTTTCTTCTCGACTTGGGCATCAAAACAGCTTTAGACTGTTGTGCTCATTAACCAAATAATTTATTAAAGATGCAGAGATATAACTCAGGAAACAGATCTACTGTTAATCACTAAGGAGCTGGATTCGTTAGTAGTGTGAAAAAAGAGGTTCACACCTTTGATGATCTATCAGCTTTCATTTTCACCTTGAGTTCAGAGAGAGAGAGTGTCCCCTGGAGCTATTTAAAACACCCCTACAAGCTAAAAATGGAAGAAAAGACAGCAAATCTATATAGATTAGAAGGTGAGGAGGGTGGCATCAGGTGTCGAATTATAAGTTCGTGTTGATAAGTGCAAATTGATAAACACAGATTAGTTTGTCGTGTTATACAGGTCTCACAGGAACCACTGTGGATGTCACAGCCTTTTGAATTTAAATCAACTTTGAACACTGGTTTCTTTTTTATTCATAATGGAATATGTTCATTTTCAGTTCTTCCTTTGGGTTTGAGGAACAATAATCATAAAGCAACTGGTCATTTAGGAAAACTGATGTTTGGCCCTAGCACAGTCATTCCTGGCATTTACAATAAATCTTCATGGCCCAGTGTCTCAGTACTGAAGAAGAGACTATGCCATGATGAATGCTCTTCAACTCTGTGTTGTGCTCTGTTTAGCCTTTTAAATCTAATTTAAAGAATATGAAGCAAAAACCTTTGCAAACGCATAAATCGGTTATTAAAAAAACACATCTCTAAATTTATCTTTCCATTCCCAAGAATAATCCCTTTAGTATAGCAGCACAGAAAGCGTCATAAGATGCCAAAAGTGCAACAATCCACCAGTCTGGACAGCCGCAGTCACAAGGCCTTGATAAAAGCACAATGCGACCAAGATCTATTCTACAAGTCAGGCCATTTGGTCAGGCTGTGATTCCCGAGCTCTCCCATGGGTGCATACAGTATGCCAGTGCTCGAACGGCCATAAATAAAGGCCAGGGGTTTCGGATAACTCCTCTGGGAGCTCCCTCTCTTCCTGTGCCACCCGCTTCAGAAGGGCAATATTATTCTGCCCCCAGGCCTAAAGAATGACTCCATTGTGATAGAAGCAGAATGCAGCCTTCCTCCGAGCCCACTTTACAGCCGCCCGTGCTTTATTTAAACAGGGATACCATTATCTGATCTCCACTGTACGTGTCCCTGCTGTCAGCCGCCAGCACGGTGCACCATCCCTGATAAGGGTGGCGCTCTAGGCAAACACAGGCCAGTGCTAGGGCCGGGTGGCCAGAAGGAAGTGTCAACAAAGAGCGGGGAATTAAAAAACACTCAACATGTTTGATCGTTTCCCATGACGATAGGTGAAATTGTTGCTTGCGTTCCAGTAAAATGGCTGCTGTTATCCTTTAGAAATCAAATTTGTCTATCAGTCGCTAGCATTCTTCATTGTTGTATTGTTTGCAACATTATAGACTAGGAAAAGTACCATGTAGCAGGGTGGGACAGTGTGTGTAACTTCTGAATATACATTTTTCATTCATTGCACGTTTTTTCAACAGCTTCAATTCATATTCACAAATAAGTAATAAAACACAACAGGGCATGCTGTTATAGGAAAAGCATCCACAATGTGTGATGCAGCCCAACACAAATTTTTGTATTCCTCCAAAACCCAACGATTTGGCGAACCAATAAGAATACAACAGCACTGGGGTATAATTAAACACAATCTAGAGCACAAATATCCATGACTGTCTTACGATTAATGCCTGCATTTTTTGTACCCTGGGGATAGAATTGAAATCTTTTGTTCAAGCCTGGGTAGGTTTCCTATACGCCGTCACACCTGTGTGTGCCCACAAGTCAGTAAGGGGTCAGACTGCCTGCCCATGCCTGTCCAACATTCTTTATACAATCGAGCTACAGCTCTGATAATCCCAAAAGGAATGACTTTGTAAGGAGGGATCGACCTTAATCAAAGTCAACTGCTTTTAGTTTCTAAGGAGCATGCACACACTTGCACTGAGCTGAGCCAAATGGGTTCCAAAGAACCTCAAGCTACTTTTCTTCATAACGAAAAAGATATTCAATTTAATGTTTTAGCCCATTCTAATAGATAACAGATTGTGTTATTTGTCATAACTTATCGGCATATTTTGAATAATAACCTGTGACATCCGATGCTTAGGTGTTAATAGCTTACAATGAAATAATACAGCCACAGTGCCTGGCCATGATCAGTGTTCTTTGCTGCATCCGTACATGTCTTATCATTTCTGTGGGCTATAAGACGGATGCATTAAGTGATGCATGAAGTCATGCGTGATGTCTCAGCTGATTTGTAACATTTTCTTTACAAGTAGGGAATTGCTGACCCCTGACCTCGGTATGACTTATTGAGGAATGACAGGTCAGAAGGGGAACTTTCTTGATGAATAAGCATTTCGACACTGCGGGAAAAAACCAGGGATAAGTGGGGCAATTTCACATAAGTACATGAGGGCAGAATGGAATGAATCTGCTCATGCCTTTGTATGCTGTGGAAGAGAAAAGGGAGGTGTCTGACACATCTAGAGGCGTGCAAGCGTGGGCAGCTGGTAGGATGTGTTCGCTCATGCCACTATAGGTGCTGAAGGGAAGAAGGGAGGGAGAGTGTACGGTGGAGCGGAACTCTCTTCACTCACGGGATTAGCTCTGAGAGAACTTACGGTCCCTAATCCTCCGGCACGTTCCGATCACAGAGTGCCTGCACCTAACAAAAGGTGCACCACAGCAACCTGGAATAATCATTAACAAGCCCATCTGTCAATTTCAAGGTGGAGCAACATAGGAGGGTGTGTTAAAGTGTTTTTAACATCTAAAAAGGAAAAAGGGTTGTTGAAAATGTGTGGAAAGATGTGAAAAGGGGGTTATAAAAGTAACTTTTTTTTAAAGCTTTGTAGTAAAATGAACTCTATTTTCAGCTTGTCGTCACTGTGAAGGTCTTTCATGAATGTATTAATGTCATCTTGGTGACAGCATGCTGGCCAAGAGAGTCTGGTGTGTGCTTTAAATATATAAACTGTTTATCCTTTCATTGTACAGTACATTGGAACATAACGTGTTGTTAGCATAACATTCTAACTACAACTAATGTCTATACAAATGAGTAGATTTGAAGGAAATTGTATAATCTTCCATTATACTGGAAAGTTATTATGCAACTGTTTATTTCCAATATAATCACACCCAGATATAATCAGATCCTGGGCCCAGTCACGATTGTACAGTAACAACATTACATGATGTTTGTTTGAACAGCATTCTACCCTTGATGTAGGCATACATATATGTAAATGAGATTTGATTGTGGAAAGATTGAAATCCATTTTCCACCTTTAATCAAAAATGCTTAATGAGGCATAACATTCTTCTTCCAGTTTTACAGCTCAAAGAAACAGTAACTCTCACCAAATTATATACTCTAAGACTCTGGCTTGGACACCTGTATAGAATTTGCGCAGATCTAAAGTATATTACCCCTGCAGCAACTGTAACCCACATGCCATCACTTTCAGTTTGAGCATACCAAAATCACTATAAAAGAAGAAGCCCGTATTTCTCACATATACATTACAGCACAGTGAAATCTTTCCTTCACATATCCCAGCTTGTAAGGAAGTTGGGGTCAGAGTGCAAGGTTAAGCATGGTACAGCAGCCCTGGAGCAGAGAGGGCTCCAAAAGCCCAACAGTGGTAACTTGGCAGTGCTGGGGCTTGAACCCCCGACCTTCTGATCGGTAACCCAAAGCCTTAACAGATCATCCGAAAAGTATCTGCTGTGTCTGTCGAACAGAGGCTTTAAGACCACACAGAGCATTGTTGAGTGAAATAACTTAACAGTGTGAACACAAGATCCAAACTATACAGCTCAACATGACCACAAAAACACACAGCTTGGGACATACTAAAGGACCAGATCATTGATATTCATTGGTAGTCACACTGCAGATTGTCCAGAGCAGACAGAAACACGAGATCATAGAGAAAAGAAATTATTGAGCGAGACGGAAGGAAGGAAGTAGGGATAGAGACGGTATTTGAGTGGTACCACACTGGATCAGATTAACCCCTTGCCCCTTACGGCATGCATGTGTACAGTACCTAAAGAGATGTTTCTTTGTATCTCTTTCTCTACTAACCATGTTACAAATAACCTTGTTGTTCTTGTCTCCCTGAAAGCTGACTGAAACCTTTACTTCAGAGTTCACAGTAAAGGATATATATAAATAATTAAAAAAAAGATATCCGTTTCTGAAAAATAGGGATTCAGTACAAATCTACACTTGAAAACATCTTGCATACAGTCAAATCTATTTAGTATTTCCTATTGTAAGACTGAAATAAACTAAAAATAAATTATATGACCTATTTCATACTCATTTCAAGTTTTCATTTTTTCTGTTTTTCTTATTCTATTGGCAGATAGTTTTGCTTATTTCTAGAAAAAAAGTGCTTAAAATGAGAAAAATGACCTTCCAATGGAACATGACTATTTCAAGCTAGAAATTATTATTTAATTTATTTATTTATTTATTTATTTATTTATTTATTTATTTAAAAAACAGTCTAGAAGTAGGTTTAATAATCATATATTTGGTTCGTTTCACTGGCGAAGTTGTCATGTAATAAGTTTAGTGCATTTGCAGTATAGTCACAGCTGTCAGTGCTTTGTAACATAGCAAGTTCTCTGCCAAAGGAGACTTTGGAAGTAGGAGATATGAGCTGTGGGGTTCTGTGTGTGTGTGTGTGTGTGTGTGTGTGTGTGTGTGTGTGTGTGTGTGTGTGTGTGTGTGTGTGTGTGTGTGTGTGTGTGTATTTATTTTGAAAGAAAGAAGAAGAAAAGGATGCTAGTAAGGGAAGGGCGCTTTATACAGCACCTACTATAATGTATATATAATGCAAGTGATAACAGGAACTCAATTGCTTGTGGATGTTCCACAACATTAAATTAATTTAAAGTACAATGTGTCACTCATTAGTAAATAAAAAATAATAATTGTTGCTTCTATAGAAAAATAATCAACATCAAGGCAGTTACAGTAACTCCACTCCAACGTCACATCACACCACTTCTTCCTATAACAGCATGCCCTATTGTGTTGTATTCCTTACATAATGTTCTCTAACATATCGTCTAAAAACTATTCCAATAGTGTTTTAGTGGCCTTTGAAATTCAATGTTTCGTGTTGAAATTCCAATTTTAACATTAAGATACAGGTGTCTAGGTCAGTACAAATCCTGGCCCGCATCTTATTACAGGGCAGAAGGGTCAAGCAATGAGTTCCTTCTCTGCGGTGAACATTGACAGAAATGTACAGGACTGTAGTCCGTATTCTGTGATAATACTGCCACCTGCCAGTGAGACCGCACACCCTAGATGTCTTGGTGCTGTAGAAGACATGTTCCCACTGAATCAGATTACTTTTTGAAAATCACAATCACTATCTTATAATCTACTTTGCTTTACTTTTTGAATGCATTTTAGCAGAGTTTAGGCTAATATTTGTGAATACACAATTCATGCCATGTGATGTCATAACTATTACTGCGCTATTATAAGAAGGTACTTTGTGTATAACCAGTGCAGCTTTACACAGCTAAAGATAGGTCAGTCACTACACAAAGCAGCTTTGTGCAGGTTTCCCACGTTTCTGTTCAGGAAGATCTCATGAGGCCCAGCAAATATGGAATGCATGTGACTTTTATCTGCTGTTTAGCCCTTATGCCTGTTAACTTCCTGTGACCTCACATACACACATACTCTCCAAAAAAATGCAGACCAACACTCAATAATGTATTTTATTTTAAATATACATTTAAATATACACTTAAACATGTATGGTATTTCCATATGCACATGTGGCAACAGACACACACACACACACACACACACACACACAAACACTCACACACACACACACACACACACACACACACACACACACACACACACACACGTATATCCTTCTGAAACATCCTGTCTTGGCACTTTTGTCCTATCTATTTGAAAAAAAGAAGCCTGTTTATGGACCTAAACAGGAAATTGTCCATCTCCACAGAAATGGGAATTAAATTAATAACAGAAATTAGGTTAAGTAGATGGAATGGAGAGAGAGAAACTGAGAGAAAGAGAAGAAAGAGTTGAGAAGGATTGTGTTATGTGGTCACTGAAGGAGGAAAGGTAAAGACAGAGATGCATGTTTCCCTTCGTTGTCAAAGATACAAGAATATTCAGGACAAACAACTTGTTCCAAGATGGCATTGTTGCACTTGCTAAAACAAATGCAGAATTGTAATTTATTTTTTTATTTTTTACAAGATTTTCAAAATGCACTTTATATCTTGTCATTACTTCTAACACTAACATGATTTACACAGTACACTACCTGTGCACTGCACACTACCCTAAAGTGTTCTTCAGTTCTTCATAGGGGCACGTCTAGAGGAACCCTCTGTAAAGCCCAACAACTGACAGTAAAATGTCTTAAAAATTCTAGAAGATTTCAAAGGAATGCTTGAGCAACTTTTCCCCCTAAGTGTTTAATGATAAAGATGTTTCTAATTGTACAGTTAAGTATTACTCTGTCGAACGGCAAGGCCAATTCATTTGTTTTTGTTGTAGACTGAAGACATTTGGATTTGAGATCATAAGATGAATATGAGAACAGAGTTTGAATTTCAGCTTTTATTTCGTGGTATTTATATGTAGATGTATTAAACAACATAAAACATAGCACATTTTGTATCAAACCACCAAGTTTGTAGGCAAGCACGTGTTTTAAAGTATTAGAACATGTAACTGACAGGTGTTTCTTGTTACCCAGGTGTGACCTGTTAGATTGATTGTTTAATCAATAAATAGCTCTGAACATCTACTCTTGGTTTAAGCCTTCAGTTTCACCTGAAAAGACTGCATTTGTTGTTGAAAAGGATAAGCCAACATGAAGAACAGAGAGCTGTCTAAGGGAGAAAAGCAAGCCATTTTGAAACTGAGAAAAGAGTGAAAATCAATCAGAGGCATTGCACAAACATTAGGCATAACCAATACAACAGTTTGGAATGTCCTGATAAAGAAAGAAACCACTGGTGTACTGAGCAATAGACACCGAATGGGTTGGCCAAGGAAAACAACAACAGATGATGACGGAAACACTGTGAGAGCTGTGAAGAAAAACCCCCAAACAACAGTCAGTTACATCACCAACAACCTCCACAGGGCAGGGGTGAAGGTATCACAATCCACCGTTCGAAGAAGACTGAGAGCAGAAATATAGAAGGTCATACCACAAGATGCAAACCATTCATCAGCAGTACGAATCAGAAAGCCAGACTGGAATTTGCAAAGAAATACAGAGACGAGCCACAAAAGTTCTGTAACCAAGATTAACCTCTACCAAAGTGATGGAAAGTCCAAAGTGTGGAGAAAGAAAGGATCTGCTCATGATCCAAAACATACAAGCTCATCTGTGAAACATGGTGGAGGTAGTGTCATGGCTTGGGCTTGCACCACTGCTTCTGGTACAGGTTCACTAATCTTTAATGGTGATGGAACTCATGATGGTAGCAGCAGAATTAATTCAGCAGTTTACAGGAACATTTTGTCTTCCAATTTACAGAGAACTGCATCCAAATTAATCAGGAGGAACTTCATCATGCAGCAAGACAATGATCCGAAACACACTGCCAAAACAACAAAGGAAACAGTGGAGGGTTTTAGACTGGCCATGTCAGCCATCAGACCTTAACTCAATTGAGCAGGATTTCACCTCCTGAAGGAGACTGAAAAGAGAACCCCCTCGAAACAAACAACAACTGTAAGAGGCTGCAGTAAAAACCTGAAAAAACATCACGAATGAAGAAACCAACAATTTGGTGATGAGCTGCAGGCTTGATGTAGCTATTGCAAGCGAGGGATATGCAACCAAACATTAAATGTAAATTACTTTAATTTACTTCAAGGCTTATCCGTTCCTATACTTTTGCTCACCAAAATAATTGGGTGGTCTGATACAAAAGGTTTTATGTTTTGTGATGTTTAACACATCCAGAACATTCCACACTGTCCCTCAATGGTGGAATGAGCTTCCAAGCTCAATCTGGACCGCAGAATCTGTCACTATCTTCAAAAAACAGCTAAAGACCCACCTCTTCCACCTCTACCCCTAAAACGCCAACCCCACATTATCCTTTTTAAAAAAAAGGACTTTACTTTCTAGAACTCAATTAATGGATCTTGAACGGTAGCACTACTTTAGTATTGTTCTCCACTTGATATATCGCTTTGCTTGTATTTCCTCATTTGTAAGTCGATTTGGATAAAAGCATCTGCTAAATGAATAAATGTAAATGTAGGTGTAAATACCAGGAAATAAAAATCTAAAATCCTAAACTCTCATCTCATATCCATCTTTTGATCTGAAATACAAATGTCTTTGGTGTACAGCACAAACAAATGAATTGGCCTTGACATTCCAATAGTTTCAGAGGAGACTGTATATTTGTTTATGTGTAGGCAATGTATAAATACATTAATGCATTCAAATACACATAGGCTGATTTGTACCACAATGCTACTGAATTCTGTAATCTGTTTGGCTGGAAGGTGTTAATTAATTTCCTGTACCAGCAAGGCTCTGATAATAGTGTTGACTATAAAGCAAATCACACATTTTATGGTGACAGCTTACTGACAGGGACTTGTTCCGCAGTCCATATAATCTAATACGAATAATAAATGTATTATTATTTAACAAAGAAAAATGTCTCGATGTTGAGCAGATCCTTGATGTTGATATGGGGAAGTTTTCTGTAATGAGATATTTAACCTTTATCGAGAGAGTCTTGTGTGTCAGCACTGTGTAACAGGAAATACATTTTCCACCATGGGAGAGTCTTCAGGACTGGACTTGTTTGCGCTCGGATGCTGGAACAGCTGTTACAGCTGTTATAGTGTATGTGATAACAGAAACTAATTTGTTCCTGTGGATGTTCTACAACATTAAATGTAACCGTAAACTGATTTTTTTTTTTTAAAAAAGGATGCCTTTTCTTTCTTTAGTTAATTGATGTGGTATAAGAGGATTCTCACTCATTGGAACATATTATAGGAAAGTAATCGACATCAGGGTGATTTCATCTTGTTAATAAACCAGACTACTGAGGAGACAGTTCAGTTTGACTCATTAACACTTTGGACACATGGGTTGTTTTGAGAAGTTGAGATTGAATCGTCTTCTTCTGTTCTGAATAAAACAAGCTGTATTACAGTGTACAATATAGCATCCAACTGTAAATACAAGGCATTGGTATACATATCTATAGGGAAATGGTAGCTCAGTTGGAGAACTGATTAGAAGGTTGTGAGTTCAAATCCCAGCACCAACAATCTGCCACCCCCAACTGCTCAGTTATATAAATGAGATAAATGTAGGTCACTCTGGATAAGGGCATCTGCCAAATGCTCTAAATGTAAATAGAGACATGCTGTAGAGTGATTTGGTCTTTTGAGAGAGTTATGAACGCAGGGTGGTTATAACTTGCATGAAACATTTTGGAAACAAAGTAAATAAAATACAGTTTGAGTTACCCCATTGTCCATACACTGTGTATAGTAATGTGTATCAATATTAAAATGAATTATTATTATTAAAAGGAATAATGTTATGCATTTTCTTATTTAGTGTAGAGAAGCAATTGCTCCTGCAAATCCTCCCACTTTTCTCCCTGAATGTGTTTCTCTGTTCTTTTCTGCTAGTCTATTTGTCTGGATGTCATTCTCTCTCTCTCTCTCTCTCTCTCTCTCTCTCTCTCTCTCTCTCTCTCTCTCTCTCTCTCTCTCTCTCTCTCTGTCCTGGCTTATCTCTTTCTCTCTGGGCATCCCTTTGTTGCTTATGTATGTATGTATGTATGTCTCTCTCCATTTCTGGCCAACACTCTAAGTTATATAAGAAGCTGAAATAAGGATTATGCGCTTGTGTGTCCACATAATTAGACTTGGTGTAATGCAGAATATCATCTTTGCAATTTGAGAATCATAGGTCTAAATTACTGTTTAATCACTGCAACTAATGCTAGACATGTTATAAATAACACAACAGTAAGTAAGTAAGCATTTACTGATCATAGTTAAGTCATAAGGAAGCTGGAAGATAAGTTACCAGTTAGTAAAGATGGTTGACCAGCTTGTCCTCCAGCTAGCTGGTCAGACTAAGATGGATTTTTCAACAGGGATGTAATGTATCATTATATGCTAAAGGGTCTTTTCACAAAGGCAGGGGACTGGAATTGCTGCCAATTTAACTGTCCCATTTTCTTGAAGTGTACTGTGGATATACAGTAGTTAAATAATAAAATTCAATACACGTTAGTGTTCCCTGTCAGACCACTAGGTGGTGCTATTTGTTTATTATTCACCATTCAGGAATTTTCCCATAAACAGCACATGGTTGCCCAAGGTTATATGTGTACCTTTACTATGTGGTGATTCAGTGATTCAATACCTATGCTAATTATTGAGGATTAAACATAAATTAAACTTCATTATAATAATCTATGCGCTACCACGCAGTTCACATTTCACTGTATTAATCTGATAATCAATGTGCCTTCGACATTTCTTTATTAAGTATCAACCTAGGTAATATATCACAGCAAGAGCTGGGCAAAGGGCAACGGTGAGTGAAATAGTAAATTAGGCCCATAATTAACTGCCCCCAGCAACCAATCAGGCTTCCTATAGAGATCAGAGCATCCAATCAGCCACCCTGATGGGATCCCGTTAACCAGTCATGCACCCTGCTGGGATCAGAGCTGTCGCTGAAGGTCCAAAGGGAACTTCAAGCACTAATGCAGTCTCTCACTAATGCTCTCTCACTAACGGCGTCCTAAGCCCTGCTAACACTGGCTGATTCCTCTACTGGAAAAGTATCAAAGGTAACACATCCATGGTATTTCTAAAAAGTAAAATACTGTAGAAGTGAATATGCACCCTGCCATTTATGTAGTGTACACAGGCATTCTCTTCTAATGACTTTTATTCATTTGAATCAGAAAAGACAAACTGCAATCAATAACCTTCATTATGTTTATATATACAGTAAACACGTCTGCATCACTTCCTTGAATTTTAACCTAAAGCATAACATTTCCCACTAACAGTTTCACTGACTGACCAGACAGAGTAAAGTCTGAGGTATCAACGTCACTTTAAGTGCTTTATCTAGTCTAGTCTAGACTAGACTGTCATTCTGTCTTATAATTTGAGCAGTACACAACGGATACAATGTTTGCCAGTATTTTTTGGCTGAGTTTCACTCTAATAACAAATCAAAGAGGCTATATGATGTCGAGATCTGTCTTTCACACTAAGGACAATTGAGGGACTCATACACAACTACTGTATTACAAAAGGTGCGAACATTCACTGATGCTCAAAAGGCAACATGATACATTAAGAGCTACGGGATGTAAACTTTTGAACAGGATTATCTTTGTAAATGGTTATTATTGGGGCAGTGGTGGCTTAGTGGTTAAGGCTCTGAGTTACTGATCAGAAGGTTGAGGGTTTAAGCCCGGCATTGCCAAGCTGCCACTGTTGGGCCCTTAACCCTCTCTGCTCCAGGGGCGCTGTATCATGGCTGACCCTGTGCTCTGACCCCAGCTTCCTGACAAGCTGGGGTATGCGAAGAAAACAATTTCTCTGTGCTCTCGTGTATATGTGACCAATGAAAGACACACACATACATTATTTTGTCTTCTGGGAACAATGTAAATATCTTATGTAGCTTTTAAAGAAAGATATTTTCAACAAAATAATAACAATGTATTGTTACTGCAAATTGCGGTATGTAAATTTATGAGCACAACTGTATACCTCCCAAACTTTGAACACATGTTGCACTATTAAGTCCAATACCAGCAGGACATACAGTAAACCTTTTCTAACAGGGATTATATAATAACTTTTACTTTCGGCTAACAAATCTGCAGTCTATTTATGTAGCATTTACACGGGAACTTACTTGTTATACTATTTTTTGCTATACTCATGTCTTATACTTATTATTAAATGATAGCTTGCAAATGTGTTTGTAGACAGAAAGACTGACTGACTGATTGATTGATTCATTGGATGATTAAACCTAAGAAGTTCTAGAAAGTCCCAAAAGTGTAAAACAAGCAGACCTGCTATCTTCGGTGTAAGCCGTATGCGGTATTTTCTGGAGTTGAGCAAGGCTGCAGCGTCTTTGCCTGTACCATTGCAGTGTGGGAGGTAGAAGTGTGTAGGTGGCTGGGGAAAACTGTTATTTACACCCTACTCTGCAGCACTGACAACATGATTTTTATTATACAAGGGCCCAGTATGCTAGTATGCTGTATCCGCTGGGATAGACTCTTTTCTCACAGGTTACTCAACGGCTGGAAATGCTACAAGGAATTCTTTTGTATTCTTTTTCAAAAGCGGAGGCCAAAAATGAACACATAAACCTGAGTGATTATTTCACATTATAATGGTATGGAAAAGCCTTTGAAGGCCAATGCCTTTTTTTCCCTATGGAATAAACCAGTGTTCAGCACTGACCAGCACTATAATCTGCTTCATGACTGTAATTTACTACTGAACGATACTATTATTTGCATGTATGTTATGTTTCACAGAATGAACACACTATGAGAGAGAGAGAGAGAGAGAGAGAGAGAGAGAGAGAGTCAGATACAAATATTTGCATTTTTATATAATAAGTCTCAAAGTATACATATTAGCTTTTAATATCAATCCAATGAAAGCAACAGTGTATACATGTACAATTTATGCAAATAACTGAAGAGACAGTAAGTGATATATTTACTGCTTTAGCATAATATGGTCCCCACCAGAACCGTGACCATGGTCACTTTCTCATAGTCCAGGAAGTGTATTCTGTTGGAACATAACGTAAACGATCTATATCACTCGAAACATGCACCTATATTGGTGTGTGCAGGAACACATAGTCACCATATTCTGCTGCAAATGCTTGCACAATCCAGTGGGAGGAAAATAGGTTGCCTGTCTTGGTGTGCCAGTTTGCAGAGTTTTGCTGCAGTGAGATAGAGGGACCTGCTTTGATCGTACAAAAGCTGACAGGAATGAAGATGGATGCTGACAATCTCCAACACACACACACATACTGAGAGAGAGAGAGAGAGAGAGAGAGAGAGAGAGAGAGAGAGAGAGAGAGAGAGAGAGAGAGAGTGTATCTCTCAAATAAACTGCATACACATGCATACACTTCTAAAATGCAGGAGATAAAATGCAAATAAGCTAGCTGAAAGAAGTTGGAAACACAGCAGGATAGTGTTCTTGGGGCATGTGAAAAAAAAGAAGCAGTAGCATGGCAGTTTGGGGAGATGCAGCGTGTCAGTAGTGTATGTCAGCATCATCAGTCCAAAAATACTTCAGACGTGCTAAAGAGCCTCTCTGTCTCATCATAAACAGATAAGAAAATATTCAGAGGTATCTTAGTGCTGTATCAGATACAGCATCTCATACCAACACAGACAGAAGGAAATACTTTAGACTGCAATATAAACTGCTGCAAAATACTGAGTAATTATACAGGTATTTACCAACATATTTAAATTTACATTTACTCATTATGGTGACGCTTTTATTCAGAGCAAGGAAGACATGCAAAGGAAGACCTTCACAAGTGAAAATATTTTGAATAGAAACAGATTGATCTAGTATGTCTTATTATACACTATATTGCAAAACGTTTGTGGACATCCACATTCAACCACAAGGGTGAGTGAGGTCAGGCACTAATCTTGGGTGCAGTCGAGTTCTTCCACTCCAACCTTAGCAAACCATGTCTTCATGGAGCTCACATTATGCACAGGGGCATTGTCATGCAGGAACAGGTTTGAGCCTTTTAGTTCCAATAAAGAGAACTTGCAATGCTACAGAATACAAATATATTCTAGACATCTGTATGCTTCTAATTTGGGGAAGATAAACATACTCTATGGGTGTGAAGGACAGGTGTCCACATATGTGTACAGTAAACCAAATATGATTATTAAACCAATTTTCCTTTTCTATTTGTCGATTTTCTAATTGATATATTTACAGTATTATATTTTTCACTTGCTAAGATATCATTTTTGCAGAGTTGGTAACAAAAAGGACAATTTTAGACCTTTCTTTTTAGAAAGATTTTGCTTTCTTTAGCTGGCCACCTCATATATAATGTAAACAGTTCATAACTATATAATTACGGACTCTTAAAATAGTTTATAGTGCAAACATAACAATTCCTAATAATCTATTAATGTTGTTTGCCATCATTATGACTACTGGAAAGGCAAGACTTCTAAATAGCACGTCAGCTTTGAATAAAGGCTGGCATTGAGATAAACAGAGTTTTCATGGTCATGTTTATCATTTGTATGTCTTATTTATTACAGATTAAAGCGAATGCAAAACAGTGAAATAGCTGTTGCTTAATTGGACTGGAATCTTTCAATGCAGTGTTCTACATTTAAATGAATTTAAAATGCTGTTTTTAAATGTTAAATTTTAGTAGAAAATTTGTCACCACAAATATATGAAAATCTCTATATTGTGAAAAACAATACATACAATTGACATAAATACATTCTCCATGTAACACTGTTGTGAGTATTATTCTCACTCAAACACCAGGGTGAACTCTGCTAATATGTGAAGCATGGCTGCTTTCAAAAGAACCATTAAAGTGATAAATGACAGAAGCGGCTATGAGTGAAATCATTAACCTCATTAAGTCCTTCAGATTGGTTAGCTTGAGGAACTAAACCTGTCTAAGCTAAGATTATAACCTTCATGAAAACTTAAAGAGTATCTCCTGCTGGACCTTAATTGTTAACCTTCTGCATTGTGATATAGTCTTTAACCATTAAAAATGTTGAGGGGATTCTGTGTCAGATTCCTAAGTATGCCCCCCCACCCCCCATCCCTAGGTGGTTACCTAATGGTACGTGGTGAATCTGAATGCATTAACCCTGTCTGGTGTATGCTGCACCCCTCCCAGGGGTCTAATTGTCTGTTCCTTAACGAGCTGCTCCTTTTAAGTTAACGTGATAACAATCTCTAGCCCTGAGTTTAATTACGCGTGGAATAAGCAACCTTGAATGTTGCCTTAATGGGGGATTTTACTTCAATTTCTATTTGGGCATAATTGGTGCTTCCCTGCCTGGGGTGTGTGTGTGTGTGTTTGTGTGTGTGTGTGTGTGTGTGTGTGTGTGTGTGTGTGTGTGTGTGTGTGTGTGTGTTTGATTGCTAGCAGCTCTTTATTTGTGTGCAGTCTGAGCAAAGTAGTGTAAGAAAGGACCAGAAGGAGAATTTTACACTAAAAGACTGCAGGAAGAGTCTTTCTTTCAAATAGAAAATTGACTGTTCTTTTTGGTAGTGAGGAAGTTACCTAGTATTTTTGTTCTTATTTTTCACCTCTACCATCTGTATTGTCTCGGTCTGGAAAAATGGAGTACATTGGTGTAATATTGCACTTGGTACATTAGAGAAAAGAGGTCTGTGGTTCTCTGGGGGTCATTGCTACACAGTGAAAGCTGCTTATTACAGATTAGGCTTCACCGGCCACAGTATAAATTCACGGACAGTGTTTTCCTCTTGATTTCAAAGTACTCCTAATAGCTCGTGGGTAAGTGGTAGCATTAGTGCCTTTTAAAGTTAATCAACATGAAGCCTTGACAGACAGTGTGTTTAGGAAAACACAGTTGCATTACTAGATAAGAGCTGAGACAAATAATGAATCCATTTTTACAAATGTACAGGTTTGGTAAATGTTATTTGTGTGGTCTTTGTCTGTGGTAGTTTTTGTGTCAGGTACACAAGAGTCCTCAAGGACACGTGTGTGCATGTGCATGTGTAAATCCTTAGAGTTTAATTATTGCAAGAGATGCAGGAACAAAGACAACAGACACACAAACACTCAGACTCAGAGACAGAGGTATACCTATAGATACATACAGGCATATGAACAAAACATCTAAGGTATTTAATATGTAAATATTTGTTTAAAACCGAATAGCTTGTAAATATGAAATTTGCTTTTAGTTATTTGATCACAAATAACTAATAACTAATGAGTTATTAGACACATTGATCCAGAGTGACGCACGAAAAGAACAAACAGCCAAAAGTTCAATGATATAATGTACTTGGATAATAAGTAATGATTCAATCAGTACTCTCTCAAAAGATTAAGGACTAAGACTGGTTTGTACAAGTGCTATAGTGTCTAGTCTGTAAGTAAAGTGGACAATAGCAAAATCTAAAGATCTAATTAATTTAGGGGGAGAGAACTTATCAGATGCAAATGTCCTGAATTCGGGTCAAACAAAAACCAACAATGTTTTCTGGAAGTTTCTTGTTAACATTGGGATTCTTTCAGGAACCATTCATGTTTCAAAAGCCTTTGTAACAAGGATTCCGAAGGCACTTTTAAAGGTTCCACCAGTGAGACAATCTGAAGAATCTACAAGATATCTTCCAGGAACCTTTTGCTTTTACAGTGTGGCGTTAAAGTAATCAAATCTGGGAATACCATACATGTGAACTTGAGCCATTTCTAGAAATCTGCACTCTCTGGAGGTTGATAACATAATCAACATAATTTAGCTCATTTAAGTTTCCACTTAGACTCCTAGCTATGTGTGTTTGTGGACTTTAAGGGTAAGGGTGTTGATGGTGATGGAAAGGTCCAGAATAAGGGAATTCTTTGCTGCGAGGTAGATCAGATTCATTAAGTCTGTGTGGACATAGGGTGCATGCTCTGGATTTACTAAACACCTTCAACTCAGCATAGCATTCAGGGATCATAGTTTCTTGGGTGGTTTCATCCTACAGAAACAGAGTTCTCAAGCCGGTGAGGGGAGCAGGCTGTGATTTGTTATTCAGTCCATGATTCATGGGTTGTGACATTGGAGCCAGGGTAAAACAGAGCACAAAGGAGTTGTTAGGGGATTCCTTGGCCTCTTTGAAGTTTTTGGCCACTCCAGTGTTGGCTGAAAGAGAATAGGACATGTCTGAATGGTTGACCATGAAAAGTTTGGATGAAATAGACACTGTGATGAAGTGGGTTGCCTCTCCACAGAAGTAGAAGAGACCTTGCTCCAGATGACATTTTTTGACAGTTAATTTGCAGTGATTTGAGGCTTAATGAATCTCCTTCCCGATGATGGCAGGGACAGAATGAAGTCTCAGTTCTCCTTTCATCCAGGAGATCGTCTAGGCGAATGGCCAAACTGATGAGCGCATCTAGTTACAACTTACTCTCGTAGCAAACCAACTCTGAAATCACATCCCTTTTTAGCCCCTGATGGAATGCAGTGATGAGTCTAGGCTTGTTGCATCTGCTTTCAGCAGCTAACTCAAAACTCTAGGGCATACTCAGATGTAGACCATGAACCTTGTTTCAGGGACATGAGATGCTCACCAGCTAATTTGTCATCGGCAGGATGATGGAACATGTTGTGAAACAGTTATATAACTGCACAGTGTCAGCCTTGTTCAACCAGACCTCAGTGGCCCAATCAAGTGCCTTTCCAGTGAGCATTGAGATGAGCTGGGGTAATTTCTCTCTTTCAAACTTGATCTCTTGTGAAGTAGAAAACAGCGAGCAATGTAGTAGAAAACATTGGCACTTGAAAAGATCATCATACTTGCCAGTTAGGCAATGAGAAGCCTGTTATGTGACATGGACACTGCCAGGAAGTTACTGCAATTTGTCAGGTGTTGTAGCTAATTGGAGTTACAAATATATTCATAGAGACTCTTGCCATGATCTCACAACAACAACAACAACAATAACAACAACCATAAACTCCTGGCATTTAAAACTAATTAATTGTCAGCTAACAGATTGTCTATTAATGGTCTTTTTGAATTTTTTCATTTATTTCCATTTGACTAAAAATATGCATGTGGTTTTTGTTTTTCCCTTAGTAAATTGAATATTTTTTAACGGAATCCAGAATGTTACTGATTAGCTGCGCTAGAAGTTTCAATCTGTATGCCTTGATTAATTCATCGTTGTTCTCATTCAAATTGCCGTAACTGTATCGTATTTATTGCAAGGACAAATGTAGCCCAGCCACATGGTGGCACTGTGTCCTCAAGCAGAGGTTCTCAATCAGTGAGCTGTGGAAGAGTGAAGGATGAACTGGCGGATGGGTAGGAAATCCCCTACTCAGCTAACATCCCTTTTCTAATGAGAAGAAAAGGAATTACAGACAGTTTCCCATTTCTCATTAGAAAGGCTCACTTCTCTTTTTCTATCTCAAACTGTCAAACTGTCTGCTGGTGAAATTTGTATAAACAATTCAAAGCTTGAGAAAGTGGAATGACAAAAATAGCCAAGTCATGCAAAAGCTGGAAGTACAGTATGTCCCTCAGTTGTCCAGAGGCAGCACATCATAATATATTGTGTTTGTCAAATGCAAATGAAAGGCTGTAATCACTTTTATGTGGCCTGTGGGTCTGAGGATAAAAGCAGGGGTGACTCATTGGCTTGCATTTGTTAAGCACATCCAACAGTAAAACAATCATCCTCTCCCCCAGAGTGGGTCATGAAAACATGAAAGCTACAGTAATGGTGTGTGTGTGTGTGTGTGTGTGTGTGTGTGTGTGTGTGTGTGTTCAAAGTACCGAAAAGCAAAAAACAAGGGTCTACAAAATACAAACAAGTACAATTATTAGCATTGAACACAGCAGAGTGAGCACTAAAAAGGCTGAGTTAGTGGATCGTTACGGCTCTGCAGCTTTGTGTTTGCAGTGAAATAGTGCCATGTTTGGGTACCACTGTCTTCCTTCTCATTCTCTTCAGCATTACAGTTTAAGTTTGCCAGTGATGGGAGAGGACCCCTATTATGAGCCCGTCACAATTTACTCTCATTGTCATCTTCGTGTCCTCCCCACCGCGACAGCAACTGCTGCAAACACTGATACTGCCACTCATTAGAAGGACTATATATTTATATTTCGTTACTTGAATTTTGTCCATGGTCACAAGAGCATGTCGGGAAGTGCTTAATGTCATAAGTCTTTGTGTGGCACTGGGAACAAAAACAGTGCCATTAGCTTGCTATTGATAATTGCTACAAATGGCAGCACACAAGAGTCTCATTGAGTGAAAGTGCATAGTGACAAGCCTGTATTGAGACATTTTCGGGGGCTGTGGCTTATGGAAAAAAGAGCACCTTGCACTCACCCAACCCACACATGCACTACTCCTACTACACCTACTCTGATGGTACCACACCATTTCTAATAATAACACGGACCCTGTTCAGAATAAACCCGAAACACATTATTGCTTGAAGAAGCACCATTTTAATAAGCAGTCTAATCAGTCAATGTTATTCACAGGGTTGTCCAACTTCAGGCTTGAAGGGCTGTAATTTCACTGCTCTAACACACATACTATCCTTGGTTGAATTTCCTAAACACAACACTGTACAAAATAATTGTTAATTGGTAGAATAATCTTCACATTGAGCATTCTCTGCCAGTAGGATAGTCATAAATTCGTGAGAAGTCACCAACGTGTGCAGAAATCTGTCCCTTTGGGACTACTATTGGATATTGGTTAATTGGTGACCAATTCATTCATGTCATTATGCTGATTAATGTACCACTGCCACAGTTATTGGAACAAGATCCTATAATTAACCAATTAAGCAATCTGGATATAGAATTAATAGAAACTAATAGAAACTCACTTGTCAAAATGTAACTACTATAAGGTCCATATTTGTAAATTACCATGCATGGTAAAGGCTGCAACATTACCAAGCTTATTTTTGAATAATAATTAGCAAGCTAGACAGCTTGTTTGAAGAAATACCATTGCTACAATGTTCTAAAACCTCTGCTGTAATAATGTTTTGTTTTTATATTAGTAGAACGTTTATATAATGTTCCCAAATAACATGGTAGAAATTGTAGTGTTAATGATCCTACAACGGAAGTACTTGGAGCGATGTTGTAGGAATATTTCTAAAACAATTTCTCAAATAATCCACAAACCGACAATTTTAGAAACGGACGTGTCTAGAACCATAAGATTAAACATTAAAACATTCTGCTAAGCTAAAATTGTTAGCTTGTTTATATCCAACTGATTGAATTTCTGAATAAAATGATCAGCAGTGATGTTGATTCTGTACTTTGCCTGCAAAAAAACGTAAGCATGAGTTAATGATATTCAGTATACAGTGTATGTAAGCTTAGGGTGGTTAACTGATGATCATGTGAATGGTGTACAGGGGCAATATCTAACGAGTACTGCACCAGAGGGGTTGCCTGAAATCTAACTACATTTCCTGGCACAAAGGTGAGCCTTGATCTCGGACAGTAGTGCAGCCAGGGGCAAAATAGCGATCACAGGGCTTGCAGTTGCACTCTACATATCTTTGCTGTGTGTGCAACCCAGAGGCTACATAAAATACAGTTATTCTACATGTTGGCCTAGAGGGCATGGTACAGTTTGCGAGCTGAAGTGTCTATCTGAGCATGTGCTGTATGTAGTTGTCTGTTGCTGGGACCATGAGGAACACATCCTTCACGGTCACGCTAATGCGCCATTGTTGCACTAAGGTTCCCCTCCCATGCTCACTCCTTCACCCCCTCCCCAGGGTGAGCTGGGCCTCAGCACCATTTGTGAAGTGCCATTAAGGTTTGCTCTCCATGTGTGAAATTGTTTTGATGGACTGTGATGGGCTAAGTAGAGGAGAGGCGATGCTTGGCTGCCTCTGCATGGTCATCCTGTCCTGTTGGCCACTACTAAAAGCCCTATTCAAATTCAATGATTAAATGGTGTGCTTGATTAAACAATGGAAATAATTACATCTGAACACCAGGAAAGATGCTTTTGGCTCATCGCAGCTTTGGTTGTTAGCCACTTGATGACAAGGTGGAGGAGGATGTGTGGGTGTGGGTGTGTGTGAGTGCATACATGTGCATGCTAGTGTGGAAGGCACTGAGTGGTACATGAGTGGCTCTGTTCCCTTTCTGAATGAATCGCCATATCGAGCAATTGGGCAGCTGAATGACTTCAACTGGGATGTGGGATGATTTGGAAGTGTGAATAAACCCACAGCAGCTTGTCTTCATACCGTATGTCACTGGTTGCGTCCTGGATTACAGATGGTTAATTAAACCTCCTGCATTTTCAGATAACGTCTCCCAATGCTGAGTTTCTACGAATGTGTGCTAAGCTGTGTCAGCCTCATTATTAGCTCAATTCAGCTAAATGCCTGCATCAATAAGAAATGAGTTGTCCGTGGTCATGCAGGTCACATGACTGTACCCCGCCCTTGCTGCCAAAAGGCCCCAGCTAAGAGGAAAATGAAATATTCATCTCCCTCACATTCATAATTCAGCAGCAGGCAGGCAGCCATCATTTGTGCAGCCAGGCCAGGCAGATGACCCTCCGATTAGAGTGCCACAGTCCAATTCACACCACAGGAGGGATGGAGAAAGAAGGAGGCCATGCATTTCTGCTGGTTTTGAAGCGTGGCACACATGCTCTCTAACTCTTGTTCTGCTCTGGTGGGAGGAGTACAGTACAGTCTTGCTTTGGGGCTGAGAGTCGGGAGATTAAACACGGGGATGTTTCATCTAGAACAAAGATGTTGAAAATGGTTGAGTGGTCTGGTGGGAGGCAGGTGAATCACAAAATGAGCTTTCATGGTGTGCCTGAGTGGAACAATAAAAAGTGAGCAGAAGACTAAAAATGCCCTGTTTGATAAAGTGCTGATATAGTTAAAGTGCATGGTTAAATACAGATGACACATGTCAATGTGCATGCCGTGTTGCCAGTTCCTTTGTGTCTATTTCACACAGAGAGAGCCTGTGTCTATCTGACTTGTTTTTGTGTCTGTATCTGGATCTCAAAGAACGCACATGTTTGTTTTGTGCATGCAGTGCAGAGTAATTAGCATCGTTGACATTGTTCTTGCCTGCCAGGCTAATCTGTGTATGAGGCGCTTATCAGCACTGGTGTTTACCAAGTGTGCCTGTTAGATCAGGTCTCCATTAGCCTGCTGCTAGGTCTCTGCTCTCCTCTATTGTCCATCCTGACGCCTGGCCACAAAACCAGGCCTCATGTCCTTATTGTTGAAGAACAACCAGCCAAGACAGCCATCAGCAGGCAGTGGGCAGATGGCCACATTCAGCAGTGCTAACAATACAAATAGCTCGACCCAGAGTGCACGTCTGGATCCCAGTGCTGACTGAACCTTGCACATCCACAATTCAGGGCTGATTTCCAGGGAGGAAGAACAAATAAATTGTGTCCGTTTTTCAAAGCAGAGCATGTTAAGACTGATGATGGGTGACATAATTCTTCTTCTTTTTTTTTCTTTTTTTTTTTGTCAAAATCCATAGCTAATGGAAGAGTGAGAAATTAGAAATGTGAATACGGTGTTTTGAAAGAGGAAAGACAAGTTAATGGTTGCCAATTATGTGGAATCCTGGTGCGAAACATTCTTCACTGTGCATTAAAGTTATTTCCAAAGAAATAGCTCTGTCATTCAAATAGTGCACCAGAGTATTTGATTGTGACTAAACTTGGACATTCAGTCAAAGAGTACAAGCTGAACTTTCTTTAATAATAAAAAAAAAAATCTGTTTTTCACCAGTCAACTTGGTCATCGGATAATAAATCTTTCACCTGCATCAGTCTGCAGTTGATTCGTTCTACATTTGAATCTGCTCATGCAAATCTGGCTTATGAAATGAATCCCCAAGGCATAGATGGAAACATTTGCATTTGTATGAAGGCTATGTGTGTAGTCTGTGCTTGTGCTAAGGAATTTTTGAGTGTCATATAATGAGAAAAGAGTTCATTAAAAAATATAGTTTGAAATGTTTTACTCACGCTATTGTGCCTGCCCTGAGGGCCTACATCACAGAGTGCAATGAGGTGTGCTAAAGTGCAGATTCAAACAGTATGCCTAATATCACTGCTTAAATCAAACATTATTCATGGATACATAAAAGAAGAGATAATCACATAAATTAAATCAATTTTCACTGGCCTATAGACCTTTATATGGACTGCGTTTATAGCTGCCACTGCATTTTCACTGGTCTTTGGGACCTGCTTTAATTGAATAATGGCCAGTAGCAGCTGGCGTGGCTGCCGAGAGCTGGTGTGGAATGCGGTTGTTGTGCTGCGCCTTGGTCAATCTGCTCGGATCAAAGTAAAGGGAGGAGGAGCTGAGAGGGCAAATGGAGGAATGTTTTCAAGGCCCCCGAAAAGCTCATATGAATTCAGGGCATGTCTCTCTCAGGGAACACTCTGTATTAGCAGGGGAATGTGTGGGAGTTGGGGGGAAATGTCTTTTCTCTCTAAATCTGCTCTAGTTAGAACATTGCAGGCTGTGTGTAAGACTGACACAGGACTGAAAAATGATGAGCTGCTGCTAATGGTGACCTAAAGAAGGGAGGATGGATAGATGGATGGTGGAGAGATGGGTTTGGGAGTGGAGGGGGGATGTGACATGAGGCAGCTGTTCTGTAAAGTCGAGGAAGACCAGACACTGCAGGGAGGAGGCCAGTGGGAGGGGAAGCACCTGCCTTTCTCTCTCTCTCTCTCTCTCTCTCTCTCTCTCTCTCTCACTCACTTTATTTCTCTCCATCTTTCCCTCTGCTTCCCTCATTCCTGCCAGATCAAATGAGCTCCATCTCTGTGTAGACAGCAGCAGGGAGGAGAGCTCCAATGCTTTTGAATGGGGATCGTATGTGGCATCCAAGATAAAACAATCCACCAGCACAAACTTGTTTTCTTTTCATTTTAATGTGTTTCTTAAAAATGGCAAGCGCCCAAGCTGTTCAGGTCCAGCCCTCCACCAAGGGAATGAGCTATGTCTAAAATTACATCAGAAATCCTCCTTTAAAAAGTTGGGAGAAATACAGTAATCCCCTCATGTGTATTGGTCCTTCTTTTTACCTAAGCATGTCCAAGTCAGGGTCATTATCCTTGGACCCTCAAACAAGAGGTTTTTAAAATGAGTTCTATTTAGAGGTTTGCTCTTAAAGCTGGCACAAGAATGAGACTTTGGTAATGCTGGTCATGGGGCTGCACGAAACCTATAGTATATAAACATTTCATAACAGCTGACATAAACCTACCAGTGTTAACACAAAACTGTGTTATGGCAACCAACAACGTAGGGGTGACCTAGATTAGAGCAACATGACAAATGATTTTGTAACTTAGTGCAGTTTTGTATCTAGGTATGTATCTGGCACAGTAGGTAGCACTGATGCTGTTGATTCCTTCCACCTCCCAAAAACATGTCTGTAAGTGAATTGACTATTCTAAATTGCTTCTGTGTGCAAATCAGTGTGAATGGCGCCATGGGATGGGCTGGCAGCCCAACTAGCGTTTATTCCCACCTCATGCCTAATGTTATCAGTACCAGCATAGGCCCCAGGTCCACCATGACCATGGTCAGTTACTGAAGATGAATGAATGAATGTCATTATGAAACATTGCTTAAATGAATTGCATGTTACACTGTCAATACAATGTCATGAAATTGTATGGCAAGTGCATCCATCCATTTTCCATACAGCTTATCCTACACAGGATTGTAGGGGAGACTGGAACCCAGGGAACTCTGGGCATGAGGTCGTGGACACCCTGGACGGGGTGCCAACCCATTGCAGGGCACAATCACACACACATTCACACACTATGGACAATTTGGAAATGCCAATCAGCCTACAACGCATGTCTTTGGACTGGGGGAGGAAACCAGAGTACCTGGAGGAAATCCCCAAGCCAATCACTAAGCCACCATGATTGTTAAATCAGCCCAGAAAATGTCTTTTGTCAGCAATGTCATTTGACTCAGGTGTTATATCAATTTGACAACAAGTCATCTTTGTGAGAGCTGATGCTTGTACGAATAAGCCTTTAAAATATATATGTAATTTTATGGCATGTTGTCATTAAGCCCTATGTAAGTGCTATGTAGCTCTATGAATACTGCAATCAAATACAGCATTACCAAGACATTGTTCATTATACCCTTCATGGTTATGTGATCTAATCAGAAATTCCTACCAATCTGCATGAGTGAGGGTGATGTAGTTGAAGGTACACTACATTACATTCACTACATTCACCTTCCAGTGTAAAGAAAATAGATTTTTTGCACGAACTGGCACAGTTTAGTGTTATATTTGTTTATATTTTCTGTGCATTCTGTAGTTTAATTGGAGGACAAAAGTAAATGTATGTGTAACTCACCTCTGTCATTTCTGGCTATAAATAAAACAGAAAATCAAGTGCATCCAAACAGAGTGTTCTATTTGGTTTCCCTTTATCTTCCGATCCTCCTGACCACCAAACATCTTTTCTTTCAGCCGGGATTGTGTGGAGGTGTAATTGCTGTGCGTTAATTCCCCCTCGGTGCACAAGAGAGCTTTGAGCTGCAGCATTAGTCCAGTAAACAGAAAACACTCTGCCGTAACACTGACTGCAGAAATCCCGGCCAGCCACTTCAAACACAACACACTTACTATGTTTTAAAGAGTTATTGCCTACAGCCTGTACAGGGATCCATTCATCATGGATAACTCTGTCTGCAGTTTTTCATAAAACAAGATTTAATTAGTGCACAAACTGATTTACTTTTATTTGCTTATGTGATTTATGTGAAGCTGTTCTATCAATGCCTGCGCAGTAACATGTTCTTAATAAGCTATCTCCACTTTCTTATCACTCCACATATATATTAGCCAACAGATTTTGGAAAGAGACATTGCTTTTCCATCATTAATCCCGTGTGAATGCTAACTGTACTGTAATCATAATTGCAGCTGCAGGATAAAAAAAAAAAGCCATTCCTTTTACATATTGCGAGTTTGAGCTCCCTGATCCTGGCAGGAACAATATGTGCAGAGCTGCAGAGGAATCTTCATTGCGTATTCAGGCTGAGAGTCAGAAAGCTAATCCACTCAGTCTCAACTGGGAAGCTCCGTCATTAGGATTATTTATAATCAGTAATATGGCTTTAGTGTTTATGAGCTCTGACCTGTAGATAGTAGATGAGACAGAGAGATAGACTGAGATTTAATTCTAAGTTGTATTAATGTATGTAGGCTAGCAGTAATAGTAATAGCTGAACTGCTGAAGTGTGGGAAAGCTGGCACGTATTTATTTCCTCTAAATGCACCCATGCAACTGTGACTTCATTACGTTCGTATACATGTATACCATTTCTGTGTCCCGTTGATAAGAAAAGAAAAAAAAACCCAAACAGATTCATCCACTTTTGCTGATATTTATGCATGATTTTCCCACCATGGTTTTTCCCCACATTGCCAAAAACTATAGTAACCAAGGTTACAGTATGTGGCTATTATGGTTATTATGTCTACTGTGATAAAACCATTGTTAATATGATATAACTAAAAAAAAAATTAAAAAAAAAAAAACAAAAACACAACGTCTTTATGAGCTCTGCATCATCGATCAAGTATATCTTTACAGTGTTTATTTTCATTTTTGCTTTATTATTATTGGTGTTACAATTGACCATGCAATGTTACATGCTTTCCTAAACTTTAGATTGGACTGTTGCAACATGTCACATGTCTGACTGTCGGGTCTCTAGATTTTAAAAGCTGGGTTATGTTATTAAGTTATGGGTATTTATTTGGGAGTAGAAGCTGGCCATCTTTGGTACTGGCACAGATATTGCAAGCTACATAAAGAAGGATATTGCACTGCTCTCCACAAGCCAGTCAGTACAAAGTCCAAAACACCATTAAAGAACTGACATACCGTACATACATAAGCATCTGAGCAAATGAGCAAGTGGATCGCCTGCACCCCCTACTTTTATTAGAGGAGGAGCAAGCATATAGTTTTGTTCCCCCACTTTGAAAAGGATCCAGTGAAGATGCATCAGGTCTTGATTATGTGCATTGTGTGAGCAAGGCAACTATGAGAACAACAGGACCAATTACCTGTGCAACACACACGAATGCGTAGTTCTTCACAATAAAGTCGTACTACTATGGACAACATTTTTAATTAATCATTTTTTGTGTGACCGTGCTTGCAGAGTAACTGTGCATCAGAGTCAACAAAAGAAGCTAAGCGGTAAACATTACTTTGCTAGCTAAAACACAAACTCTTGTTGTTGGGGTTAATAGTCTGTGATCTCTCAGTGCACTGCTTATGTATGGTAAATTCACTCATTTCTGCAGTGTTATATGCAGCTGTTATAGAAAATATCTATGAAGTGTCATCAATATGTATGACGAACATCTAGATTTATTACTTAAGCATAATCTATATGTATTATCAATGTTTAGAAGCATAATCTAAATCCACAGAACAATGTGTGATCAAGTTATATTCTAAGTGTGTATTGAGTTAGATGAATTCTGTGTCTTACTGTACAATAATTGTTCTTCTGTATCAGCCAGCACTTTTCTGCACAGCAATAAATTGGCATCAGATATTCGTTTTTGTAAGTAAATAACCTTGAGGCCAGATACCAATTAAGGAGTTAGGATAAGGCCTTAGGAAGGGAGGTAGGCTTCAGCTAAGAAGAGCAGATAGAAACAGACAGACGCTCATTGAGACATAAGAAGGGAGTGTTGATCAGTTGATCAATACTCTGTCTGAGTGAAAGCTTTTTGTAAAAAAAAAAAAAAAAGCAAACCTTGTCCTCATAAAACTTTTTACAAGAAAAACAACTAAATGCGCATGCGCCACAAATTTAAGATAACACATAGACATGAATATTTAATCGTGGCAAAGAAGATTGGTCTGTTTTAATGAGGAAAGGCGAAAGCCCGCCTACGATGAGTACGCTGTGAAGAAAAGTATAAAAAGTGCTGTGTGTGTTTGCATATTTTAGACTTTATGCACACTGTCTCCCTTTATTGTTTCAATAAAGTTTATTTACTTGTTGACATCTACTAACTCTCTGTCTCTGAAGTTTTTTGACTTAGGCTGAAAAGATCATTTTCCACGACACTGTAAGGCTGACAATTGAAAGCTACCAGTCTTTACCTTCAGCTAGCTAGCTTAAGAAGAGGATGGAAAGTAAAACTAAGGTTGCATTTTATATATAATATTGCATTTTAGAGAATGTTTCAAAGATTATGGTTAATTCATTAATAACTGATGATGATGATTTCAATAATGTGCTTTAATTTTCATTAAAATTGTGATCAAATTATTTCATAATGATTTTTTCATCCTCGGGACAATTACCAAGGCACACGTGCTGCCAAGTGTTCTTTAGCTATTACTTGATAGTAAAATCATGTTCCAGATGGAGTCTCTGTGGGACCCAACATTAGAATTAATTTCTTCCTGCAATTTTAGAACTGTAACATATTTCAGACATTAAGCTCCTGTGGAGGAGCTAACCCACATTCACTAACAGCAGAGGTTAATGTGTGTGTCCGAGACAAAAGCCTAGCCCTATCGACTGTCTGTTAAACGCACTGCAAGAATGCTTGCACAGACTCGCACACAGTTCTCACACTGATAAATCACCTCTGCACTGTGGCTGTATGTGTAGTCTGTCCTTGCTCTGTCACATGATAATGCCACCAGACGGGCCAAAGAGCTTGCTGGCTCCAGAGTGTGTGTCTGCATGACGATGTGAGTTTCAAATTTAAAGCTGAAATCAAAACAACCATTATTTATTTATTTATTTATTTATTTTTTAAGTACCGGGTCATACCGTGCAGGATCTTTTGGGAATCAATCAATAATGATCATCATCCCTCACAGCGGCTGTCTCCTGGTTTATAATCAGAACTGGACCGTTGAAGATTGGACATACATTGCCCGGCCATCTTTAACTGTCTAATTTTGGTGAGCTTGTGTCCAGTGTAGCATCAGATTCAGTGTGTTTTATGCTCTAAGATGCTTTTCTGCTCATCACTGTGGTTGCTTAAGTTATCATAACCTTCCTGTCAGCTTGGTCCAAGCTGATCATTCTCTTCTGAGCTCTCTCATCAACAAAGAGTTTCCAACAGCAGAAGTGTTACCTCGCTGGATTCCTTTTTTTTCTTCTTCTTCTTTTTTTTTTTCTCGCACCTTTCTCTGCAAACTCTAGAGAATGCTGTCTGTAAAATTCCCTGATGATCAGCAAAATATGAAATACTCAACCAAGCCTGTCTGGCACCAAAAACCACAACGCAATCAAGTCAAATCAATGAGACCATATTTTTCCACATTCTGATATTTGATGTGAATATTATCTGAAGCTCTTGACCTGCATCTGCATGATGTTATTTATTGCGCTACTGCCACGTGATTGGCTGATTGGATAATTACAAAAATGCTCAGGTGTAGATGTACAGGTGTTCTTATTATAGCAACGAGTGATTCTATGTCACGCTATGGAAGCAAAGGAGTGAACATCTTATATTTTAGCTCATGTAGCTCATGAAAACAAATATTAGCTCTTATGTGTATTTAATCTGCTGCTAAGAATAATTCAAACTATCTGTGTCAATAGCAATCTCTAAATCTGTACTTAAATGTGGGAGATGTAAAATATTTAAGCTTGCTTGAAAAAAAAAAAAAAACAGGCTTTAGATCTGGAATGTGAATTACATTTACTGATTTATTGAAATCCACTCATCTCATCTACTCATGAAATCTAGCCACTAAGAAAATAATTGTTAAATTTTTATTTTGTTATTTGTACACAGAAATATGTGGAAGGAACGAGAGAGAGCGAGAGAGAGAGCGAGAGAGAGAGCGAGAGAGAGAGCGAGAGAGAGAGCGAGAGAGAGAGCGAGAGAGAGAGCGAGAGAGAGAGAGAGAGATATTGTGTAAGATTGTGTGCAGTGATATATTCTTGTCTGCCTGCTTTTATTATATCATGGCTGGACAAAAGCCCAGCGATGCCAATGAGAGCCCAATGCACCACACACTGAAAGCGAAGGATACAGAAAGACACTTTATCCACAACTGATTGCATTACAAGGGTAAAACACACCATCTGATTTCTCTGTCTCTTTTCCTCCCAGTCTTCTGCCCCCACCCAACTTTTCCTGTACATACTTCACATCTGACAGTTTAGCAGCTAATGAAAGCAGAACTCCCTTTCCACGTATTATTCTTCTCAGTTAAAGGCTTCGTTTGTTCACTTCCTCACTTTTTCCTCTCTTTTTTTATATCCCTTTGCAATCAGGATATTCACCCAAATGCTCCTAATCTCTTCTTTCTCAACGAGCGTGACTCCTTGAGCTCTGCTAAACAGTGCCAGTGCATATCTCTCCTGGCTTAACTCTCTCTCTCTCTCTCTCTCTCTCTCCCTCTCTCTATCACACACACACACACACACACACACACACACACACCAAAATGCTTCTATATTGCATTCTTTTCTAATTTAATACAACAACGTTTTATTACAAATTATATTACTGAGAACAACTGGAGTGATATTTATATGAATTTATATGAATTTCAGAGTTTCTTTGTATTTGCATCTGTTAGTCTGTCGTCTGAACACATGCTTTAATAGAAGAAACGAGGCGTAAGGAACATCTGACCTTTTGTACAAAGCCGTTAACATGGTCGATATAGTGCAGAATCTTGAGTATTAAATATTCAAGATATTGAACATTTACTTTCTTAGTTTGAAATATTTCAAAATTCTAAAACCTTCTGTTTGTTTCAAAATGGAAAATAAAATGAATCTGTGGTCTCAGACGTTTAGACTCCACTGTAGATGTGTGCTGTAAGCAGTAAAACATTCAGTGCTGTGCATAATCGTAACCATGTGTGTAGAAAATTATAATTACTGAAGACAATTAATTGATTATTTTTAATACTAGTAATTAATTTCCATTTTAGAAGGAAAAAACATCAGCTTCCCTAGGCAGTGATTGCTTCTGTCAGTTCAGTAAATACATTTTGTGCATTGAAGAACAGTGGGAGCAACCTCATGGTGGGCTTCTGATGAAGGGAAAAAAAAATAATAATTACATCTGATTGGACAGACCCTCATTCATCATTATCCAGCTTCACTGCAGGACTACTGTACTGACAGCACCACACAGGAGTAACAACACAAGCCAATCAGCCGAGCTCATGGGAGGCCCATAGAACAGCAGTCTGGCTCATTACACTGGGAATCCAGTCCACAAACTCAGGCCATGGGTCTTCTTACTGTTTCTCATCCAAATTCTTTTGCTCTCTCTCTGCACTTCACTTGGTCTGTTCAGTTTTTGCAAGAAGGATAGAGCTGCTGTTGTAACTTAAGTGTGGGAGCCGAGGTTGCCAGGTCATTCGTCCATGCTTTCTCGTTGAAGTGGAAGCAGCTATTGTGTAACTAGTCTCCAGTTTCCAGGCAATTATATCACCTTGACAGAATAAGGGAATGAATGCTGCAAATGCAAGTTTCATAAATCAAATAAGCACAATCCAGACAACCTTGTAGAAAGAATAACATACATACCATACAGAGTTTGTTGACCGTTAAATATTCAAAATGTCCGATAAAATAAAAAAAATTGTCGGACACAATGTCCGATGACAATATTAACACAAAGTAGACAAAGTACATTCACACCTAAATAATGTCTCTGTCTGCGCAAAATTAGTTTTTTTTCGCATTTCTCCTGTAATGTGTACTCAGATTCGGTGTGGGAAATTATATGATTTTCATTATTTTAACATTTCTTTGTCAATTTAAATATAAGTGGCGAACTGCAGTTTAACGGTTTATTGCTCCAAGACACGCTGTGCGGCACCAAAATGTCTTGGCGGAAACACTAATATAATACATTAGTGGAGCTGACCAGTACTGAAACAAAAGGAGAATCATTCCATTGTTACAGCTCTGCAAGTGAAATCAGAAACCATGTCAGTTGCATCATCACATCCTGTGCAAAATTCAGTGTCAAACACTTGGGCCATGATGAATCACTGCAGTGTTCAGTGGTTACAATCCGAACTTCAGCCAATATAAATCAACCAACAAACCTCTCAAAATGGGCTGAAGTTTGAATCACCACATGCTTAACTGCAACCTTTTGCTCAGTGAGCTTGTAATAAAATAGAATCAGTGTCCCATTGCAGTATCCATGGATGTGATCCCCAGAGAGGGTGGAGTACAGTGCAAAAACACAGTCACGCAATGACTCACTCATTCCACCCATGACCTCATCGGTGGTCGACCTCCGGGGTTTCTGGGAACAGGAGTGGAAAGGGAGTGTGGGGTATAGGTTGTAGGCAGACAAACAGGCAGGTCATCTTCCATGGAAACAAAACAGAAAGATAAAACAAATGAGGTGAGGGTTTGCTACTGGAAATAGGTGTGTTCTGTTGTGTTGTGTTGTGCGGCCTCATTTAGTAGCACCAACAGGTTTACACTCAGCATTGCATCAGATCACAAATATGCTGCATGTAATGAGTGGGGCTGGGCAGTAGGGCAGCAGGTGGTGACAAAAGAGCAGCTTCATTTAATGTAGGAGAACCATAGACGTGCCTATAACAGAGCTGAATAGCTGATGTTATTCCTAGTGCTTCCTTTATGTGCTGTTAAATTACAAAGTTGTCTATGGATGAAATGTAAAAATATTTTGGAAAAAATAAATGCAGATATAAAAAAAATGACACGGTGTACCTTATAATCCTACGTTAACACACACACTAATATATATATATATATATATATATATATATATATATATATATATATATATATATATATATATATATATATATATATATATATATATGTGTGTGTGTGTGTGTGTGTGTGTGTGTGTGTGTGTGTGTGTGTGTGTGTGTGTTGTGACACGACTTTTAAAGTGTAAGTATCCATATAAAAGTATCTAGGACCAAAGCAGGGAAGTTCCTGCAAGGAAAGTAAGAAATGAAAGTGAAAATGAAAATGAAAGTGAAAAGACCCACCTCTTCCATGAGCACCTAACTAACCCCTAAAACCAACCTCACATTATCCTTTAAATAATTTTCTTTTTTTAAAACACCTTACTATGGGTCTTACACCTCTACTCTGTGCACTTTGCTTTACTAGAACTCAATTAAAAATCTTGCATGGTAGCACTACTTGTATTGTTCTCCACTTGATATATCGCTTTGCTTGTATTTGCTCATTTGTAAGTCACTTTGGATAAAAGTGTACTGCTAAAAGAAAAAATGTAAATATAAAATGTCTACTAGGTGGAGGTGGATCTAAAGTCATGTGGCTCAAGGCACACCGGGGCCAGAGATTCATGGAACACACCTACTGCGCTTTCTTTCATTATCGACAATGGTGGCATTTCTGCCTTTAGAAGAAAAAAAAATCTTTTTTAAAGAACAGCAGATTTTAAATTGTTTAACTGTAATTTTATTCAACTATTTGACTATCATTCGGGTGGCTGTGACATCATAATGCACGTCACATGTATGCTGCTTAAAATTCCAGGCACCCCAAGGTCTGAATGTAGTACATGTAGGCCTGCTGTATGTATATGAAGTTATAATGAGTTATAGCTATAGTCCGGTCCTTAAGTATTTGGACAGTGACACAATTTTTTGTTATTTTGCCTTTGTACACCAGCACAATGGGTTTGGAATGAAGCTTTCATTCAAGGGATTTAACAAAATATTGCTTTAACTGTTTAGGAATTACAGCCTACATCCCCCCCCCCCCATTTTCACAGGCTCAAAAGCAACTGGACCTTTACTGCAGCTTTGTTCTTTGTGGTGGTGTACAGAGGTAAAAATTACAAAAACTGTGCAATTGTCTAGATATTTATGGACCTGAATGTACTTTTCACAAGCACATATTCTTATAAATACATAGTAGTATGTGGGAGGATCGTGTGCTGCTTGTGAAGTGACTCTGTCCTAATATACTTGATAACTATATGCCAATTATGGTGATTCTTTTTATGGGTGTGTACTGACAACATATCAGTTCGCTGATTTCATTCAAGCCTTACACAAAGCTTTGTGTATGAAAACAGCTATCTGTGGGCTTTTGTTAACACTTTATTTATTTATGACAGGAAGCTTGCTTTATTTATGACAGGAAGTTAAAGGTGCATGGCTTTTCGGTAATGGTGGGAAACTTCCATTACCAAAACATTTCTGTGAATCAGGTCAAGGGCAGGGTTGATGGATACTACAGGCACGTCGGATTACCTAGATGTACTTATTATAGTGTGATATAGTGTGTACTTATTATAGCAGATGTACTTATTATACTGTGTTGTGTTAGCTGTGTGTGTGTGTGTTTGTGTGGACTTATGAGCCATGCAGAGTTGTAGCAGTGTCCGACTGACCTCTACACTCTACCACAGCGCTCTACACTCCGCACACTCTACATAGACAGCCTCATCTCAATGACAGATGTGCCTCTATAAACACAGGAACCCCCAAGAGAGAACAAAGGGCAGGACGCTGACCCTAAGGCACAAACAGAGACACATTGAGTCAGTAAATGAATCAATGGGTGACTAAATGCACGAGTATGGGTGGATTGATACTTTTTCAGCTACGACAATGCAGCACTCTTGTGTTCTTTTCTGTCCTTGCAGTGACATACAGAGGCAGAAAGTCAATCCTTGTCTTTTCTTCTCTTGCAATGCGTTTAGACAAGCAAGAACATCGCACCAACCCTATCTATCCGCAAATCAAATCTCAGTTAGTCCCGCTCTCTGTGACTGTGGTAGCATGGCCATGGTGCTAGTATTAAGGAAGGGCAGAAGTGTCTTGTGTCTAGTGAGTTAGCCACTGGGGTAATGCTGCTGTGGTGACTCACGCGTTACAGAGCTCTCTACATCCACACAGTCTACAGCAATGGGTTACAAATACTCCCCAAGAGGCATCCATGTAGGTGTGTAACACATAAACATGGCTTGCAGGTATCCATGAGTATGTCTGTATATACAATTACTGTAGTTTGAGCCAAAGAGAATATGCATAGTAGGAAAATAAACATGGGGTCAAAAGAGGAAATGATCAAAAGAACATGAAACAATGACAGAGAGACTGGGAGAACAAATGCACAACCAAGTGAGGCCATGTAGGAAAGTGGCATCAAACCCTAGTGGTATCAAATAAATAAATAAATAAAACCTGTGTGAAATAGCAAATACGGTAGCATTCAATTGCCTGTAGCCCATTCCGTTACAGACAAATTTGTTGACTTGCACTCTGGATTGTCAGGAAATGTGTTCCTGGGGAGTATATGTGGAGGTAAGCGACCACCAATCAGCAGAGTAATTTCATAGGCCAGGACAGATGTACAGTACCTCCAGAAATATTCACACACCCCCCCCATAATTATTTCTCTTTTTTGCTGTATTGTAATGTCACATTTAAGCATATTGGAATGGGATTTTTCCCCCCTGCTTATCTTAAAGTGACACTCTACAGAAATAAAATTAAATAAGTATTTGGATGTCCTCAGAATTATTTGAAAATGTTAAAAAAAAAAAAAAAAAAAAACCCAAAACCTTAATTGCTGTGTTGAATGTGCCTCTCCGAATATTGCACATTTCGATTTTGGCATTTTCTTCCATTCCTCAATGCAAATTTTCTCCAACTCTGGGACATTCTCCATGGAGAATATTGGTGGGCAGCAATTTTCAGGTCATGCCACAGATTTTCAATTGGATTTAAGTCTGGGCTTTGACTCATTCGTTGCCATTTCAAAATACAAGCCTTTTTTTTTTCTTCTCTTCAAGCCATTTCTTTATAGTTTCTGCTCTGTACTTTGGCTCATTGTCCTGTTGCAACATATATTTTTGCCCTAAATGCAGACGTATGGCTGACTGTAACAGGTTCTCCTCAAAAATTTGCTTGTATGTGGCTCTAAATGTGATGGCAACAAGGTTTCCAGGT
This sequence comes from Ictalurus punctatus, assembly GCF_001660625.3. NCBI lineage: Eukaryota > Metazoa > Chordata > Actinopteri > Siluriformes > Ictaluridae > Ictalurus > Ictalurus punctatus. The sequence continues at coordinate 7,015,079 of NC_030440.2, forward strand.
TCTCCTGCTGAAAAGCTATCTTAGAGCATGATACTACCATCAATGTTCTTGTTCACAGGACGTTTCAAAGCTTTGGCAATGTTTTAATAGCCTTCTCCGTCTTTTTTCCTGTTAACACCTTCATCATAAAGCTTCATGGACAGTGTCATTGATCTTCATGACATCAGGACTGCTGTTTTATTTGTGAGACCATCCAAAATCAGAGATATATATTTTGCAAGCATACAGATGGACTCAGATGGAATTAATACACACAACTGACACAAGTGTACCCTGTTTAGTGACATATTTAGTGTGCGCCCTAACTATTAATCCCGATTTAGTCCTAGTTATTGTGCTTTTTTTTGTGTATGAATTTTTGTTTTCTTAATAGTTCAGAGGAGATGTAAATACTTTATTCAGTTTGATTTCTGTAGACTCACTTCACAATGAGTAGAAATAAACCCCATTCTTATATATTAATATTTCTATATTCTGTATTTATATCTATTTGAATTTGTATAGCTGCTAATATATCAATGTTGCAATGGAACAAAAAGAGAAATAATCACTGGGGGGAGAATACTTTCTGGAGGCACTGTACATATTAGCGAGCACAGATATAACTGAAGTCACCCTTACTCTTTGGTAGTGCTGATAGAAAGGAAACTGCCAAAAAAAAAAAAAAGGACATGCTACTAATGCTACTTTGTTGACAAGTTCATCCATCCATCTTCTATACCTATCCTTCAGACCTCCATTTTAACATTAGATATCAGGTGTCCACATACATTTGTTCATATAGTGTATGTACAGTATGTCCTGTCCAGTCCATTCCATTGAATAATAGGTTTTACATTTCCACTCTAATAATAAAGAAGATTTCAGGCTGTAACTGATATCGGCTGCGACTGTGGCCTGCCAGTTAGTACTGCAATACACTTCGGCAAAGAGGTAGAGAAGATGCTTTGCTTTCTGACTTGGCTTGACTCAGATCAGATAGCCCACAGTTTTGTGGTGCCCAGTAAAGAGCTCATGGTGAAGCTATGAAGATTGAATGCATCTTACCCAAGTGTCTAACCACTCTAATTGCTATGGCTAGATCAACAAATGCTTCTCTCTGAGGCTTGACAGCTCAGTCAGCATCTTATTCTGTGTGGAAAATAGGCCACACTGTGAGAACATAATACACAGGAATACAAAAAAAACATCCTTACCTTTCCCAAAAATCGCACAATCAATAATAAAAACAGTGTGTGTGTGTGTGTGTGTGTGTGTGTGTGTGTGTGTGTGTGTGTGTGTGTGTGTGTGTGTGTGTGTGTGTGTGTGTGTGTGTGTGTGAAAGAGAGAGAGATAGAGAGAGATAATGATGTAGAACACAGGCCTGGATTTGACTAGACACTGCAAAAATACTCTTCATAAATAGTCATTTTATTGAACTCAGTTTAATTGCCTTCATTACAGAAATAACCTACAAGGCATCCAGCACTGGAGTAAAGCTTGAACCACATTAGCATCTATATTAGCAACTAAATGCATCAGCTCATGTGCTGCCAACCTGCCGCGAGCCCCTTCGTGCTGGATGGCGGACATGCGAAGCCAGGCACAGCAATGATCAGCACTCTGCTCTCCAAATCCTACGCCTGTGGCTCTCATATCAAAGCGATGACTGTTCCAGGCAGAATGAGGGTTAAACCAGAGACGAAGATCTCACCGGGGAGTGTTCAACCCTATAATGCAGCCGTTCTCTGTGGGCACAGCCCCTGTGGCATGCCATTAAGGACAAAGTATGAGTCAACTCCTCTCAGTCGCATGTGGGTATAAGAGAAAGAATTCTCAAGAGGCTGAAGTGAGACCTGGGCTTTAATTTCCCAAGAGAGGCCCAGAGGGACTGTCAAATGTCAGGGACTGCTACCTCTTTTTCTTTTTCCATTCTATCTGAAAAGCTTTGTCTCACTGCAGGTGATCTTGCAGTAGGTGGAACAGAGTTTGATAATGACACCCTGGTATCATTACTCTTCTCTCTGGCTGACAGTACAGGTGACTAGCCCAGGGCTTTTCTGAAGAGGCTAGCTGTTTTAAAATGCAATATACTGTACCTGTGTAATTTATATCCAATGCTCTTTGTGGCACGCAGTTATACGGTTCTGATCTGGTCTGTAACTTTACAGCATGTCTTACACTGGATCCCCAGAAACCCACCGTCTTTTAAACGATTTTGGATAGGTTCATTGTGATGGGCTGAGTGGAAAGTTGGTAAGACGAAGCCTTGCTTCTCACTCCATGACCTCGCGTGTATAATGGATGGCTGATGGAACTATAGCACTCTGAAATGGATAGTAGAAGCAAAGCTACTAGTTCTACAAAATGTGGTATGAAGACAATGTTCAGGCAGATATCTGCACAATCTTGCTGAGTGCTGAAACGCTGCAAGATTTGCAAGCTTGATGTTCTGCTTACTATTCAGCACACGTGTGAGGATGAGATAGAAGAACATCTAGGTCTGCCGATTTTTACATCCTTCTGAGAATTCAGAGGCCGTCACCTTTCTCAAATCGTGCACTTCTCTTTGTCATAAGGTCAACACTTTTTTCCAGAAAGTACTGAATTTTGTGATTTGACTCCTATATTATATGAGCATCACTCTGACAATAAAAGCCGAATGCAACTGGAATGGCACCAATGAACAAGGCAAATGCTTGACTAGTGACTAACAATTGATGTGATAAGGAGAAGGTTAAAAGCCTTGCTCAAGCTTGTAGAAGTGGTTCTCTCAGTCACTAGCTCAGAACCTTAACCACTGAGCCTCCACAGGTCATCATCAAAGACATGAATCAGAGCTATTTTCTTTTTCACTGCTGAATATTTTAATAATGGCTCCTTAACTTACATCCTATCCGTTCCCAATTCTACATTTCTAAATTACAGAACAGAGTATTTTCTACTTAAATGTGGCTCCTAGAATCACAGAGTATTTTTTTTTTAATCAGTGATCACAAGAATAAAGACAACCGGTCAAAACATGTCCTAGGCTTATCAGCATAGCATGATGCCTAATTGGTTATTCGTGTTATTAATAATGTACGGTTAGTAAGGCAGATACCGTAGCAGGAGGGAGTGAAGATGTAGTCCACACCACCTTCACCAGTCTGCCACCTTTGCCTTATTTCAAATCAGGAAAAACCCAGGCGTGTGACAGGAGGAGGGAAGTGGGAGGGGGACAACAGAGGAGAGAAACTCATAATCCCCTTGCTTCTCTCTCTCTCTCTCTCTCTCTCTCTCTCTCTCTCTCTCTCTCTCTCTCTCTCTCTCTCTCTCTCTTTCCATGGTGACAGCGAGAGGTGGTGTGAAGGTTTTCTGCTCAGACAAGAAATTGAATTTTGTCTCCATCTCCCTGAGCTCATATTTATGACTGTGTCACTGCCTGCTGCATTGCACCGTCTGTCTAAGCGAATGTGTGGGCAAAGCAGAGATGAGCGAAAGCTTCCTGCACCCACACACACACACACACACACCAAAACCCATACACATATATATTTTTTGTAATCAAAACAAACATACTCATACACAATAACCTCACACAGGTCAAAAATGTTTGCTAGCGCAAACCAGCCTGGCTTTAGCTTATGAAAAATAATACAGTGAGAAATTAAATCTAAGCACCACAGGGCCAGCCAAGTGTGTGAAATAAATCAGTGTCCTATATGTGAGGAAAAAAAAAAGATGACAATTCACTGTCATGATGACTGCTATTTTTGTATAGCCCTAAAAATCATGATACTGGTCTGCACATGATACTTCTGCAACTGGTCATCACTCCCAGCCCATCTTGCTGTCTAATTCTTCTTGTGCCATGACTTTGTACTGTCCTCTGAGAATTTGGAGCTGCTGTTCAAGGACATGCTTCAACATGAAGCATGTCCACTATATTACCACGTCGACCTTGACCTGGAGCTTACTGACCTGTGACATGGTCAGATTTGGAGTCTTTTCTTGTTTACAGGGAAAACAAAGAAACAAATTGGATCATAAATTGTTTGGGGTTAAATCGTTTCTCTTAAAGGTTGGGTCAGTGATTTTTTTTTTTTGGCCTCCATTCACATTGAATAGCTCTAAATAAACATATCTGTTAAGAGAAAACCTCTGGTCTTTGCGGCTCCTCCAGTCTGGAGAAACAACAAATGATGTGTACCAGCAACCACCATCTAACCAGTTAAGTAAGGAACACTCTGTATCTGTCTGTCACTTATTTTTCTGTCAGGTAATCAGGAGTAAGAGGCAGTGTTCAAAATACCACACTTAAGCCCTACTGTATATACTTCATACAGAACCAGTTTATACCATGTTTCTTACATTTTCTCAGTATGCAGTAGGCAGTAACTGTCTCTCAAATTCACATGGGAACACAGTTGCTGCAGAATTACATTTGTGTAGAAGTGTTTTCATGGTTGATTTTCTGTGTTGACATTTAGAGGTTAAATCCCAACACATTACTATTGAGCAGTAGTGAAAGGAAGTGCAATGTAACTGGTATACTAAAAATAACCTACATAGGGCTTGGGCTGTATGCGCATTGTGATGACGTCACATGACGCGTCTTGGCCCAAACCTGCAGAAAATCTACGGGAATTTTGAAAAATTGCAAGCTCCTCCAAATACTGCGGAGTTTGCTTGCTTTTGCATTAATTTCTGCGTTGAAAAAATCGCAAAATCCTGGAGGGACTGATAGTAGGTGCTGTAGGCGCCTTCATTTCAGGAGTCTTTTGAGTGCTTTTTGATTTAAGAATGACATAACTACATAAATGACATAAAGCATAAACCTCTGACATAGTACTCAGAAATTCAACCCACACAGTAAATAATATTGGGTGTCTTTGGTAGAATGGAAATATACATCCTGTTGTCATTTTTGGGTAGTAGTTAATATATTAGTAGTATGCGTAGTAGCCAAGGCAACAATGTTTTTGTGGTGTGGCTTTGGAGGGAACAATGACATGACAGCTGTATTTGTTTGAAATTTCAGCTCCAAAACAGCTTCGGATAACCTAAACTAAATCACTGACTACACCTTTAAATGTAGGTTGGGGGATATAAAATTTAAATGTAGGTTGGGGGATATAAAATTTAAATGTAGGTTGAGGGATATAAAATGACATTATCCTCATATTTTTAACCAGAAAATAGCCCTTAAGGCAGCCAATTCAAAAACCCATACTATCCACACACACACACACACACACACACACACACACACACACACACACACACACACACACACACACACACACACACACAGAGCAGAATCTCCCCATGTAAGGCACCTTTCAATTCCTCTCCAGAACAGGCTGTGGGGGGTAAAGTATATATCACTGTATGCGTATTACTTATGCATTGTATGTTTCTGCAAGGCATGCTTCTGACATGGTGTTATATAACTGAGGAAATTTTGGAAGTGTGTGAGCGGGCAAACACATTTTGCACCCTGAGGGCAGATTTGAAATTCAGACAGAAGGAGTCAAAGTGGAGTAAACCATCCATACTCGAATGGGTTTTACTACATGGGGCTGATGACAGACCCACATACATTTCCTATATTGATCACCCTTGATCCTGGAGTGTGCAGTGATGCAGAGAGACTGGAGCCTACCCGAGAGATTACAGAGCTTATATGCAGTACACCTGCATTCAAAGAACCAAGGAAGTAAATAATACCATTACTCAGATATAGTGTCTATGATTATTCAGATAACTCTGACCTTTAAATATCGATCAACAGACCTGACATTCATATCTGAGCCACATACAGTATTATACACTAGCATTAAAACATAGCAGTCACACAAACACTCTTGGAACACATACATCAGTTATTTGATGTTGTTTGCAATACCACTTGTATTTGAGTTATAGTATCGTCACACAAACCAGAAAAGAGTGATGGCTATAACACAACTCCCATTGCGCTAGAGAATCATAACTAGAATTTGAACACAGTCCCTGTGAGTCTTGATAACATCATGTTCTATTATAATTTTCATTATTCAAACCCAATGTCTTCATTTAGAGATAAAATTGCTTTGCGCTCCTTCTGAATGATAGAAGACATCTTGGAAAATGTCATTATGGAACCCAGTGTTAATTTACCTGTCTAAATGAGTGCGCACTTGTGTGTGAGTTTAGCGGTCACCCTGACAACTCAAGACAGCTTAGACAGCATTTACAAAGGGGTCATGGTGGGGTCCTGGAAAAAAGCTGTCTCCAGCAAAATATCCTCATCTCCCCCATTTTTCATTTGCATGACAGATCTGCAATGCAGGAGAGATAAAGAGCCTGGAGCCCTTCAAAACTGTTCTGAAAGCCTGAAGGAGTAGCATCCTTGTCATTTCATTGGCAGATATTTGAGTCCCCCATACACAGACGTTTTTTGAATAGTGATATTGTGTGATTTTTTTTTTATCTTTTGATATCTATTATAAATGGGCTGAATGAACAGATAATGAAGCATATTGAGCATGGCTGATACTGAGAGGATGTGGATGAGTGATGAGGTCATAGCACAAGTCAGGATGCTGGCTTTGTTAATTTCACATGAGTCTCACGTGAGCAAACAAGGCCAGCAAAACTAATGACACCCTGCACAGACTGCATGGCCCCTCAATCCGTCAGGCATTAGTGCAGAATGGCAGAGCTTGTGCACTTGCACACTCGCCCACTCACACACTGCCTCCCTCATTGATCTTAGTTATGGCTACTGTTCAGCTTTAATTTATGGTGCCATTAAGCTTTCTGCTGTTCTACCTCTGACAGACAACCAATAGCAAGGACTGCTGGAGAGCATTTGGAGCATGACTGCCAAAATTGCATTATTATAAAAAGAAAAATCGTGTTTACAGTTAGGACAGTGTGTGCAACAGTGTATGGGCATAAGGCATACTATATATATATATATATATATATATATATATATATATATATATATATATATATATATATATATATATATATATATATATATATATATATATATATGTTACCAAACAAACATGTATATCACAATAAGAATGACTACATATAAAAGTTAACATGTGTGCACGTTTATGCACCACCACACCTATCACTGCTTGACATGCCTCATATGCAGCTAAGGCACATGGAGGATTTAGTGAGAGGTCTGAATGAGTTTTGATTTATAATCAGACTGGCTCATGGAGCACACATTGACCCTGGAGAGTATAGCAGAGCTCTAATTGAGGTGACACACACGAGTAATGTGTCTGGCTCCTAAATCTGCTCAGAGCATGCAACGGATGGAAATGAGACAACATCTGGAACCACTGTCTGTCAGGCCACCATTCCAGCTAACAGAAAGAGCATGTAAAACTCTCACAGAGTTATTGAGCAGGAGAATTTCATTAGAGCCATTAGGCTTTCTTCTCTTTCTTTTAGAGCTAAATAGCCTGGATTTTAATGGAAAAGAAGCTTTTTTTCTGTCAGAAGTGCAGAGTTCGACTGACAAGCAGCCACAGTGGCTGGAGCTGTACTTCATAATCACATTAATTGCGCTCACTGCCCCGTTTAGCTCCACAGAGTTATTATTGCACCTAGTGGTCAAAAATGGAAAGTGCTAAAAGAGGCCCATTGGAGCAAGAGCCACACTGTCCCATGCTCAGGGGAGGGGCAGAGGATAGGACAGTTAATGACAGGGTTGTCAAGGTCACAGTTTTTATGCACAATGGACTAGATTAAAAGACTCTGCATCCACCAATATCCTGTTTTATATGAATTAATCAGTAATTAATCAATTTCTGTAAACAAAAGCAAACTTTGAGTGCACACACACACACACACACACACACACACACACACACACACACACACACACATTGCAAAGTTTGGAAGAGGGAAAAGGGATTACGGAGAAGATAATGTCTATACATCAGAAGTGTATGCACCATAGGGACCTAGTTTCCCCACAAAAAAAACTGAATAAAAGATGAAAACCATGTATCCCTTCTCCAATTCCTTAATTTCTGAGCTAGTTTCAGGTCGTTTGTATGCTAGTTGGGCTGTAAGTAGCACCAAGATGAAAACTGAAGTGGCACCCCTCTACTTTCCACCTTGTTTTCTTATGGCTGGAACTATTCATCAAGCAATTAACAGTAAATCTGGACATTACGTCCAATTCTGCAGCAAGCACTCAGTCAAGCAGCTTGCATCCCATCAGATAATAACGTGCCCGAGTGCCTCTCTCCTAATGAGAATAATTTGGGAAGGCGTGCTTAGCTAATATGACTGATAACAAGGGCATTGTCTAATTGCACATCTAATGTGTCATTTAGTCCTGATGACTTTCGATAGGATGGGTTGGCAAAAGTCCTGGATGCTCTGATGGGTATTTTGGCCCGTGTGGGAGAAAGAGAAAGAGCTGTATTCGTTCAGTAGTGCTGGAGTAAGCCATGCAAACTCATTTCCCTTCAGGAAAGATGCCTTAAAAAATAATGAAATTAAACTGTTTTCTAGTTGTTGTTGTTGTTTTGTCTGAAAAGTGGTCTAATTTGCAATATGATATGAATCTTCTTTACTGACATACGGTACAAATATCTTTTCAATGACATTTGAAATGTTAAACATATTAAAATGTTGCCTTTACTGACTTAAAAGTCATCAAATAAACAATGGTGTAAAAGAAAAAAGGGTTTCTAAGACTTGCACAGTACTGTATTAGCAACACAGATATACCTACAGTAATTGATTCAAAAAGCCCTTTTGTTAATGGATTTTGTACTATGCTTTGAAAAATATTTTGTAATCGGTCAATATGGTTAGAACAAAAATTAATCGAATATCGATTAATGCAGGAGAGAGAGAGAGAGAGAGAGAGAGAGAGAGAGAGAGAGAGAGAGAGAGAGAGAGAGAGAGAGAAAGAGATTGCTGTTTGAATGCAGATCAGAGGCAGACAGCGCTGGTGTGTTTGAGAGATAACCTCAACTCCCCAGTTCCCCACAACATGTCTCACAGCTTGGACAGTCAGCAATCCCGCTCAATAATGCACTCATGGAGACAGTAAGTGGCAGATATACCACCTTTCCTGCTTGAAATTTAAGTCAAATCAACAATATGAGATTGGGAAAATGCTTACTGTAGCTATCGCAGCCAGACATAATCAGATTTAATATCTGTCTAAGCTTTTCAGCACAGCAACACTACACTGCAATGTAAGGTTCAAGCAGGAAAAATGACACAGAAGCCCGCAGCCAACGCAAATCAAGTATCATTTTAGCTTACATCCTAATGCTAATAAGCGAACACTTCAATTACTATACATATTCAGAGGATTTCCCTATCATTAAATCAGCTCCGTAGACTAGACAAATGATATAATTACTCAGGAAATGACGATCGGAAGAGAGCACAGATGTATTCATTCGAAATGGCACTAATATTCAATGTTAACAAAGGAAATTAGCTATGCCCAGAAGCAGTAAAGGTGGGCATGCTCATGGGCACAAATGGCAAATTTGTGGGACAATGGAAGCTTCCATTTTGTAATCTAGTTCATTCTAACCTTCAACAAAAATGCATTTACTTTGAATATCTAAACAGACTTGTAAAATGTGACACCTAAGCAATGCTATTCATGCACCAATGCACACTAGCTGACAAAGTGACTTCATAAGAGATCTTGTGGACTGTACGATAATTGCCCATTCGGAAAGGCTTAAAAATCACAGAAAGGACTATGATTGCTGAGTGACACGATTAAACTGCTGCACTTCTGGACTGCAAATATGTATGAGGCGCAGAAGTGGAACAGGAGCCAAATGAAAGCACTACCATGGGGTTTAGAAGGCTACAGTTTTTCGAGCTCCTGTAACAGAGCTTCACACCCAATGTCAGAAGCTCATTCACATTCACAGCAGTCTGCTATTCTAAAGCTCAGACTTGTGAGCTGCTGTTCCAGGTCAGCTGTACAGAGCCCCTGCTTTACGAAGCAGACACATTACTCCCTGGGGAACCATGAGATGGCCTCTGTATTGACAAGCACTTTAATATTTTCACATATATTACCACTCTCGGCTTAGAACAGTTAAAACAGAAAACATATATAACTCTATCCTCTTGTTATCTTGTTATCCACACACATCTTATGCTGTCTTTTATGTTACAAGTACATTTGAAGCAGCCAATTAAAATAGAACCCAATGTGGAGAAGATAAGGGGTCAGTGGGTGGGTTTAACCATAACCCACATTTAACATACACTTCATCCCATGTGAAGCTGCACATATCTACTTGTTCACACTGAGGCAGCAGTGGACACCAGGAGAGCAAGCCCCTTTCAAGTAGTGCTTGAACTTCGTCAAGACGTTTCACTCATCTTTCATCAAAAGACAAAATAAAAAAACAGCCCTGAATAAAGCAGTGTGTGGTTTAAGAGAGCATAAAGTTCCCCTTGCTGCTGTAGATTCAGCTTTGACCATGCATTCATTATGGAATAAGACACAACTGGGCATGTTGTTATATGAAAGCAAATCAACAGCGGCGTGGTGTGATTATTTTCCAATACCAGCATGCCCTGACATGTTTAATTCATTTTATACCACAGCAATTTGCCAACAATTTTATTTTTAAAAAATGTATTAATGTACAACACATTAAACATTTAACCATTTCTAGTTACATTTAATGTTTAATCATCTGTACACAGTTGTTCCATCACTAGCCTCTCTTTTTATCTTCTCTCTTAATAAGACAAAATAGGGCAAAAAGGGGGGAAAAAAGGTTAATGAGACAAAAAAAAAAGAGAGAAGCTTTTCATGTTACAGAGAAACTGTAAAGCATGAATTTCTCAGTCTTGATGATTCCGTACATAAATAAATATCGCCTCACACCTCCAGGGTCGGGGGTTCGATTCCCACCATGGCCCTGTGTGTGCAGAGTTTGCATGCGGGGGTTTCCTCCGGGTACTCCGGTTTCCTCCCCCAGTTCAAAGACATGCATGGTAGACTGATTGGCATGTCCAAAAAAAAGTGTCCGTAGTGTATGAATGGGTGTGTGAATGTGTGTGTGAGTCTACCCTGCGATGGATTGGCACCCTGTCCAGGGTGTACCCCGCCTTGTGCCCGCTGCTCCCTGGGATAGGCTCCAGGTTTCCCCATGACCCTGTAGGAAGGATAGGCTGTATAGAAGATGGATGGATGGATGGACAGAAAGCTTTACCATATCAGGTTCTTATTTGTTAATAACATTTATGTTAACCTATAAATGTATAAAATGTTACTTGTTAAATAAGCTTTTTTATTCCATTCATTATTAGCTAATTGGCTGTCACTCTAGAAATGATATCATATAATTAGAGCAAGTGCATTAATATAAATCCATGATTTGAGAATTCAATAGTGCTGTGGTATAAAAACTAGCACTATGTGTAAATAGACGTTTTAAGTTTTAATCTTTAATTCTTAATAACTATAACAGTGGGGCAGTGGTGGCTTGGGTTAAGGCTCTGGGTTACTGCTTGGAAGGTCAGGGGTTCAAACCCCATGACTGCCATGCTGCCACTGTCCTTAACCCTCTCTGCTCCAGGGGTGCGGTATCATGGCTGACCCTGCTCTCTGACCACAGATTCCTGACAGGCTGGGGTATGCGAAGAAAACAATTTCACTGTGCTCTACTCTATATGTGACCAGTAAAGACTCATTATCATTAATTACTTGAGAAAGCATTACAAGAATACTGCATTGATATTTTTTCCCCCAACGATAAAATAGTGAATGGGGTAAAAGTCATGTATGGACACCAGTACTAGACATACAGGAACACAGAAGAACAGCAAGCGTGGCGTAACAGGAAATGCTATAATGGCCTCATAAACATAAATGGTAGTACTAGTTCACACTCTTATTTCTGGTAAAAGAAGGATTTATAATATTGCCTTTTTGACTGAATTGAAATATTCGCTCTTATTCTGCCTGTCAGCATAAACATTTTCACTCATAATCAGTAGTGTAACCAACCATTTTAAAATGGAATTGATTTTAAATTGCTTTCCTGGCAGCCCATCAGCTAAAATAATAGAGCACAACAGTGGCGGTGATATGTGGAGCACTCTCCACTGATGGTGATATGAGGAAGATTCCATATCTTGTGCTTTTCATGACTTTGGAAATTTAAATTTGCTGATGTCATGAGTTGTGAGGCGATGTTGACGTCTCTAAATGGGAGAACACGTGGGAATACTTGGGAAAAGGAACATGGGTAGTTTTAGTATGCAGTGTTTCCTTGGTGATTTACCAAGAAATCAGGCGAAAGTGTTGTTCTTCCCAGTGGGTTGGTATTGTTTTTAAATAAATAAATAAATAAATAAATAAAGAAATAAAGAAATAAAGTGTAAATGCTAGCTAGCCTCAGTCATTTGCTAGCTTTCGTGTTCTGTGTGTAGGCCAAGATGCTTAGTAACAGTCCACTTAAATAAAAGTTCCATATTCACCTTCCCATATCAAAACCACATACATGTTTTCAGGTTTGAATGCAGCATGGTTTCCGGATATTTTTGCTACCTTGTACTGATCTTTCCCAGTGCTCACTTATACAACATACAACAGGCTAAAAGAGCTATCAGTTCTCCTGATATTGCTTACTCGAGTTCATCCACTCGCTTTCACAGTAGTGCCCCTGTTATCCGATACAAATTTAACTGCACCGTTTCTTTTGAAGACATTAAGGCTGGTCAAGAGAAAACAGCACTGTAGTATGAGCTGCTTAATCTCTAATACAAGAACGTCTCACCATTAATGGAGAGTTTTTTTGTTTTTTTTTTTATTTTTATCTCTTTAGCTTCAAAGACTGAACACAAAGCCTGGAGTGCACTTCCTGATTAATGCATCTGTCGTATAACCACAGTGACATAGAAAGCTCTGCAGGCATTTTTTTTTTTTATAAAAAGCCAAGATGAAGCTCACACTCTGTCATTAGTCACTAACCAACAAGGCATATGTTTGAATAATATTGCAGTCTCTATGAAATAATGAACATCATCTCATATAGACAAAATAAGTTCTATTAAATATCTTCTGAACCTTTTGATACACATTTGACATTACAGATTTTTTTTTCAAGGTGACTGCAATGCCCGTTGCTTGCCCTAATTGCATATCAATTGTGGGGTAAACTATAACTAATTAGAGAGTTAGCAGTCCCATTCAATAATCTTTCTGTTCATTAACCTTGTGCTCACCTCTATGACTGCTGTTAGCTTTGCTGATAGATGGTAATATGGAGAGACTGCATTTTCCCTGTGTGCTGAGGTGTGCTTGCTGTGACAGCTTTGACAAATGGTGCAATGTGGCATGATCCACAGAGAGTGTGGTACAGCAGTGCAAAGCCCAAATAGGTTTACTGCAAACACAACACTGTGCTAGTGCACAGCATTAAATTGCAAATTTCTCCAAGGTTAACACAAGACAAACGTGACAACTTCTGCTAGGTTACATGACTTGCAGCATTCACACGTTCACTCGTCTCCTCAAATTGTTGTACAGACGAGACGAGTCTGAGCTAAGATACCATTTGTTATTAATGTTTATTAGTCTAACGTTAATCTGACACTTTTGAATAATTTTCTCTCTTTTTTTCCTCTTTTTCTCTCTGTGTTACTAAATTACTGTATTTCTGTATTGTGTTGCGACAATACAACTCGGTTATATGCATATGTTAGACAATTTTGAGAAAACATCTAGGGTACTCGAATAAATGTAATGGCTTATTCTAAACTCCCCCAGATTATTGCCTTGAGTTTCCATGTCCTAATTAAAAAAAAAAAAAGTACCTTATTTTGACACAAATTATTTTGAACAATAAGCGAAGACAGTATAATTTTAGAAATCTCAGTAAATGTAATATACAGGCACATGTATAGTATTATATTCTGTAGGCTATATTATCTATTCTATTCACTGTATTTGTTGGCTCCAGTACATTATATCCAGTATTGTATTACAGCGGAAGTTGATATTATAGGTGGCCTATAAAAGATTCTAATAAAGCACCGAGGGTTTCAGAGAGAGAATATGGGTCTGAAAATCTGCACTGTAAACTGAAATGCTTTATTTCTGGGTAGATTTTGCCAGTTTTCTCCCCTCATATTACAGCTACCAACAAAGGTGAAGGTTAGCATGTGCTTCCTCCAAGACATGTGAGGCCAGGGCAGTGTAACACACTCGGTGGAAAGTGCTATCTGACCTCTTTAGCATACTCTTTAGCTCACAGAAGCCCACGACTGCCTAGCATCTCTGTGATTGATGGGGATCAAACTTGGAAAAAAAGGGGAATTTTGTGCCTTAAAGGTAATTTTGTGCCTCAAATGGTCCCAGCAGCCAGCAGCCCACCTCACTTTGAGCTATAATTGAAATGTAAGTAATATCTTGAAGATCACAGGTCTGTACTTTGTGTGCCTGAGGAAAAACATTAATGAAACAGTAAATTTCTGCTACAGTTTTTGTACGGTTGTCACAGAAAAGACTGAGGGGCAGTTAATGTTGTTATTATGAAAGATTGGACACATGAATTTCAAACCATACTTTAAACCTTAAGCTATAAGGTTGCGGTTATGTGACGAATATTATAACAAATAATATTTGAGAATGTATTATTCAATTAATATTATTATAATTATTGTACACCAAAATAAATTTCCTTTTGGAAAACCAACCAAACAAACAATGCTGCAATTTGTATTGTAATTTATTTACATTCAAATATTAAAACATTTGGTACATTTGGTGCTTCTGTTTTGTTTTTATCGTATTAATACTTAATATTTATAGTGACCTGCTATTTTAAACAGGGATACAATTATATATTTTGCTTTGAATGCTCATTGTGTGTATTTCACACATTCTATGGATCCTAGGCCTTTTGCTAAATAAAGACAACAGATGCTTGAGGCGTGCTTTTTCCACTGCAGTCTCTCTAATGGCACTAATATATATGAATAGATTTCCTATTATTAGTCAGCCTGTTTAACTCCACCCACTACCATCTCCATCTACCTGCCTCCAACCTCGTCTCCAGCCCCCATGCAGACCCTCCATCTGCAGATGTGTTTCTGCTCACAGCTGTCAACTCCTATGACTATTTGATTTCTTCTTGTTGTTCCTCTCTCTCTCTCTCTCTCTCTCTCTCTCTCTCTCTCTCTCTCTCTCTCTCTCTCACTCTCTCTCTCACTCTCTCTTTTGCTGTGACAGCCACCCACACACAAAGCTACTGTGTCACTATGCAGGCATGACTCCTTCATCTCCTTTATCTCTCAGTGCACTACACTGATCATAAAAGACATTCCACGTTAAAAAAAAAAAAAAGGTCAATAGAAACTGCACAGGTTACAGAAGGACAGAGCATATTTCTGGACTTGATTCTTGATTATGGTGTAGCACATTTGTAAAGAAGGAAAAGTAATATCAATACACAACTCTGCTATGAGTTTCACATGTTCTCCCTGTGTCCCCACAGGTTTCCATCGGTTTTCTCCCACCTCCCAAAACCACAAATGTACTGTAGGTGGACTGGCTACAGTAAATCGGCCATGTGTGGTGCGAATGTGTGGTGCACTGCAATAGACTGGTGTCCAATCCAGGGATTATTCTTGCCTCATGCCCTGTGTTCCATGCATAGGATGTCCAGGATAAAGTTACTGAGGATAAATTAAGTCCTTACAAATGTTCCTTATATATTTTTTGTTTAAAAGTCACCACATTGTTCAAGAACTTACACAAATGACATACACAAATATGCTTAGACACACACTCCCTGAGATTCATGCTATCCTCCTGAATCCAGTCTATATATAACACAAAAGCAGGCCACAGGGGGGAGGTTCATGCGTGATTGTGGCTGTCGTTCCTATTCATCTTGCAAACAGAGGGGAGTCTACATGACAGCCAGCAGAGCCTCCACTTAGTGATAGCTCTGACCTTCTTCGATTAGACATCTATATTTCCTCTCACTCTCGCAGGCCAGTCCCTGGGTATAATGCCAATGTTGACAGTGAAGTATGACAGTTGAGAGTGTTCGACCTTGGGCAACCATTTACAGCCAGATTCGTACACTCTGGGAGCTGCTGATGTGCATATGACCTTGCTATCAGGTTTCAGACCTCCAGCACTCTCAATCTGAGCTGGAGAGGAGATCTTATTTCCCAGGCCAGGAACTCTTTGCTTTAGTGCCATGCTCTACCATTTATTCAGCTCTACACAAATACAAGACCATTCTGAAATTCTGAAACCTACTGAAGGGATTTTCTAAGGACTAGATTCCCACGTAAGCATTGAAAAGTATTAAGGGCCCTTCTAAATTGTCATTATTGAAGATAACAAGTGATGGACACTGAACAACACTCACATTTTCAAGTATAGGTCAAGTTTAAGTACAAATCATAGTAACAATAGTCTACATTTAATAATAGTATTCTATACAGCAGCAGGACAATCTACTGGAAAATTTAATTCTACTCCTCCTGTTTTAGCCAATATTCTGACCTTTTCATTGTAGAGTACACTTTTAGAGATAAGGTTAAATCTAGAACTCGGTGGTTTGTCCCTTTAAGAAAACTCTGGCAAATTATTTCTGTTGTCAATTCTAAAGAGATAACAACTAAGCCATAATTCCTGCAAAGGTCACACATCTGCATAGTGAGAAAGTAGGGGTTCCCTGAATGTAATGGCCATTCTTATTGCACTTCAATATCATTTTCAAAGCCACTGTTATCCTGATGCACACACCAACACTATTGCAAACGGAATAAAGAAAGTGAAAGATTTTGCCATACTGCCACGAGTTTCATTTGGCAGTTATTGGAAAAGGCCAAAATCTTTATCTATAGGCTTTACAGGTTTACCCTCCAACTTCACCTGCTTAAAATAAGGCGCTCATTTAGAGTCCTATTGGGATCTGAAAGCATTTAATAAGCTTCACAAAGATTTGGGGTTTCTTATTTAATAGCTATTCTCTATCATTTTGTTTGTAAACTATAAGAAACCCCAAGTGTTCAAAAACTTGTCAGGCAGTGTCCATCAAAAAGTGGCATGTAAGGTAGGTGAAAGTGGATGCAATTGCAGAATAAGAGTTTATTGTGGAAATAGTTAGGCAAAGACGTGATCACAAACAGGCAAGAATCAGGCGATGAGCAAACCACTTAAACAGGGCAAATCCAAAATCCAAAAACCAGGTAGAGAGCAAGATCAGAAAACCAGAGTAATGATATACAATAAGCGGCAGCACTTTCAGACATTTTATGTTCATTTTAGTTACAATTTATTATAACAAATTGTAATTTATCCATTCAGCAAAAAACGGCTCAATATGCAGTATCTCATGAGCAGTCCCATCGATTCTGGTATAATAATGTAGCTAAGGTGACACAACAAAAGCAATAAACATGCACACACATCATACAAAGTAAAACGTATTAAGCCCTGAGCATAATTTGAGCCGGATCCTGCCGGGACAGGAACCGGCCCCTCTAAAATACAGCACACCCACGTTCCAGAACCTTTTTATGTGGATCCGGCACCTCTGCAGCTGGATGTAAAGTCTCCTGCAGCAATATTATCAAAACAAATAGTTTTGAACAGAAATGCTCAAATATCGCTAATAGCCAATCAATAGCCTCTTTCACATAACGTAATAATTTCAAGTTCAAAGGTCACCTGAATTTCGTTGTCACGAAGCGAAGCCTACAGTCACGTAGCATGCGTTGTAGAGTGTTTCACGGCGAAAAGAAAGCAGTTATCGTTACCAGCATTTCTTTAAGAACACAAACAAAATACTAAAAAGGCAAGCGTCCAAGAGAGCGAGTGGAAGCAGGTCACTGATGAAGCAGTTTGGCGACCGTTCGCATGACTAGCGGTGATAACGCTAACCTGATTGTGGAAGGTTTTAAAAGCGCTTACGATGCTAAACATTGTCAACCTGCGCATAGCTTTGAAAGTGAGATCAACTGCCCAGAATTAAATAGAATTAACCGCCCACGTACAGTCATTCGGGCTTTTAGGGAGTACAGGGACTCAAACAGACAAAACTTTACAGACTGAGGCAGTTGATGGGGATTGTGAATACCACACCGATCTCGAGTGGAGCATGGGCGGGGTTTCTCCAAAATGAATGCCATTTGTAGCTAGCATTGCGACTCCCTTGTGATCCCCACCATCTCACCTCTGATGTTTTTAAGCATTGTGGGTCCATCGCTTACAAAGTTCAATCCTGAGCCATTTGTGCACTCGTGGATACGTAAGGGACACAGGGAAGAGTAGAGGAACACTGACATGACAGCTTTGTGGAATATTTTGTCTTAGTTAAGACGATTTTTTTTCTGGATTATGTTGTGCAGTTAATGTTTGTTGTAAGTAGGCCTACTGTATGAAACGTAGCTTTGTTTCCGAAGGGCTTTGGGCAAAAGTGTTTTGTAGCTAACAACACATAAGCTGATAGAATGTGCAATCCATAAATCTTCAGTGAGAATACTCACTACTATTAAGTTCGTTATGCTATTACGTCGCTGTACCAGTGTGATCAATTACATAGGCCTACCTATCAGCATTGAGTATCGTTGACTACGTGAGATACTGGAAGCACTTTTACTGTAATGTCTGTAAGTTCGAGGACATCCCAGCCTGCCGGATCACTACCCTCCTAGTGTTCCAGGACCTGCAGATTTACAAATTAGGCACTGATTAAGCCTAATGTTTATATGATTATACACAATAAAACACCTACTGCATTTGCAAATTGGCCTAAATTAGGCGACAGAATCAGACGCAATACACAGGTCTACATGTAAGCAATTAGAATAATATAAAATATTAGTCTCTCAAAAAAGACAAAGTTTCCCGATAGTCATAACCTTTGGCTTCTAAAGAGAGATACCCTTCAGATGCCTCTTTTTTTTTTTTGAAAATTGTGGTGAGTAGTTGAGATCACATGAGAATGAATGGCACCTGATATCTCTAGAGAGATAGAGTGGTTCAGACAGCTGCTATCACATCTGGGATCCTTATACTAACTGCTGCTGGTGCAGCATGGTAAATACCTGATTATGTGCAGAACACAAACTTTTTCCTTAGTTTGGTCTCTGTGTGGTCTGTCTTTTCCCCAAATTGAGATGTGTAAGCATGCGTGCATGTGTGCGTGTTAGCAAAGATGAAATGGAATGAGTGACATAAAAGAAATGTTTGTGTCTTGCACTCAGGGGTGGATGTTTATCTTGCTCAAACATTCTCTGCAGCAGGAGATTGAAGTCAGTCATGCTTCTGTGAAACTTCTTTCTTTTTTTTTTTCACCTCCTGCCTCTTTGCATTGAGTTGCACTTACTGCTTGTGTTCTACCGGAGAGGTGACAGCTATGATGCAGAGACTCTAATTACCAAGTCCTCTCACTCTCTACTTGAACCGCATGTGGTCCTCTCACAGGGGGCTGTCAGTGCAATAAGACTGAACTGGGATAACAGAGGACCCTATGAACAACAGCCAAGGCCAACCACCGTGAAGAAGGCCATTCTCCAGACAAACCTATTAATCTGTTTTGTCAATTTTGCTCATTATGAGTGGACCCTAGACTCAGGGAAAGGTCAAGCTAAGCCTTCATTTAACAACCTAGCGAAAATTTCCCCTCCAAAAAAATAATTAATAAATAAATATTGACTTGGTAAATCATCACTGGTCTAGTGATAATAGCATAATAGTGGAGTATTATTACATTAGTTTTTGGCTCTGTGTCAGCAGTCAGAGTGTATCGATTTAATGAATGCAGTGCTAAGCAATGCAGTAAACAGTACAGGCAAGTTTTCTTAGAGATAATCAACATGGGACACAAAACCACAAACTCAGGGATTCGAATTAGGAAAAACAATGCTCTTCAAGAGAGAATCAAGATCTTTATCAGACACAAAGCAGCGCAGCAGACAAGGAAAACCTGGCCTCAGGTAAACAGAGAAACCACCATGATCTCTACAGTCCTAATCAATTCAGCACCACTCCTCTCCCCTCTCCCCTCGTCCTCATTAAACTGTAGCTGGCTCACACACTCAATTAAGAAGATTAACATCAGGTAAGTGTGGAGGTTGGTGTGTGAGCAACTCTGTTGCTATGTGGGATTGGAGCTCAGCTCACCAGCCAGGAGGAAATCAATGCAACCATGCTCCACCCCAACAGTACATCTGCAAAGCGATAGCCCGCAGCCTCTGTGACCATGTGGCATTACGAAAACGATAAGACCAACCTTTCTCACACACGAGTGGTTCTTGGTGACACCATAGCACCAATAACAAGCTTCTTCCAGAATACACAGCAGGGCAAAAATTAAGATGTCAGACAAGATACATGGCCATTTTCAGAAAGGCTGTTCCACAACTAAGTCAAAGCACTGAAAAGTGAGCTCACTGGGAAAGATGGATCCCATGTGGGAAATCTCTGCCAGGCACAAGATATATATGTTCTATATTTTACACTGGCCATAATACTAGGTGGGCTCAGGATCCAGTTTATTAAAAGGCTAGAGCATCTCTGAAGTGTGGCACACAAATCAACTGTCAGACAGTACAAAAAAAAGACCTATGTAAACTGCACTGTTTATATCCACAACAGATCCCAAGACATCAGCTGAAACCTCAGGAGTAGAGCCAATCCTTCACTTCACTGCCCTTAAACTGATTTAGTCCTCACTGCCTAAAAACACAAAAACTATTTTTTTTTCTCTCAAGGCATTTAGAGCTGCCCACCTCTACCACTCAAACTGCTCTTTGAGCTGAAAATTCAGTCTGTAACCCATTTACATGAGATGTATTTATTTTGTACCAACATAGAAACCACATTATATAGTGCACTAGTTTTTATACAACATGTCTGAACGCATAGGGAAGAATATACAACACTGCCATAAAATCCCACCATACAGTGTCCAACAATGCATCATGTAGTGTGTAGGAATTGCCATTTCAGACTCAGGGCAAGAATCTACACTCTAATAGCTGGGGTATAAACAACCCAATTTGGGTTCATTTAAAAATCCCAGCACTGGGTCTAACATGGACCAATCCATTAAGGGCTGTTTTAACCCAGCATGGTAGATTTAGGATGTTGACCCTGTGTGCTGGGTAAAATGACAACATTGCCTGGCTGTAGACACCCAAATTGATGATAATCATCATGAGGATTAGAATTGATTTGACTATTGTGCTATCCAATGATCTGAGATATTACAGAGAAACTCCGAGATAATTTGTAAGTAACTAGAAGGAGTCTTAATAGTTATGTACAAGTTAATGTTAACTTGTAAAGACAATTAGGTAAGAATATTATAGAAATTGTAATACATTTTTTATCGATTACAAAAAGCCAACTTCGGCCCTAACTTCCCCTCAAATAACGTTAGCTAGCATATTTTTGTCAACAGGCTAATACTGTTAATCAAGCTAATCTAGACTTTCCAAAAAAAAAAAAAAGCAAGCAGTGTCTGGTTACTACAGAAATATAATGTCGAGTGGTTCAACTAAATTACAAATTAGGTTAAAGGTGAACCAGGGGAACATTCTAGAAAATGAATCTTGATTAAACATGCCTGCTCTCTTTCAGGTCTGCATTCCAATCTTACAATTTTAGCATGCTGGGTTGCCCATGATCAACCCAATATGAGTCACATCAACCCAGCTCCCTGACCCAGCTAGCAAACCTTAGAAAAAAATAATAATAATAATTGAATTATATATATATATATATATATATATATATATATATATATATATATATATATATATATATATATATATATAATGCAAAAATAATGCAGTATTTACTGGAGAGTAGATTACAGGTGGGCAGCATGCATTTATTGCTGCTAATTTGTTTGTCCTCTATCAGTAGCCTCATCTCATATCATCTCATATCATTCACTTATTTTATTCAGTACAGAAATGATTTATTTATTCAGAGAAGGGAAAGGTGGAATATACAGACTCTATCCTCAACCTTTCATCCTGATTCCTGTCACTCATTTACATCTCTATTTACCTGTACAGTCCATTCCAGAAAATAATGGACAGG
Organism: Ictalurus punctatus; assembly: GCF_001660625.3. Classification (NCBI taxonomy): domain Eukaryota; kingdom Metazoa; phylum Chordata; class Actinopteri; order Siluriformes; family Ictaluridae; genus Ictalurus; species Ictalurus punctatus. The sequence goes on from NC_030440.2 coordinate 7,037,148, forward strand.
ATCAGAAGTCTATAAGACAGAAGCAAGAACTCTATTTGAATAGGAAGTGATAGAGAATGTGCTTGTGCTGCCTTCATGTGCATTCACATGGATTTATGGTCAATATAAATTCCTGGCCTCATTATTGCACATGAACATCACTTTAAGTCGTGGGAGTTTCCAAAATCATTTTAATACCTGACATTCCGAACCCTTTTCATCATGGTGGAAGAAAGGATGATTTCACTACTGAATGGTAGAAAATCTTTCGTTCCTCTGGAACAGTGGTCCTCCACCTGTTGATCTCCGAGGCATTTTAGTAGTTGTAGTAGTCAACCATCAATCTACTGACAATGATCGCACAAAATTGGGTTGGCTACATTTGAATACCACTGCATATTTAATTGGTGGTGCAACTGTATTGGTGAAGATTAGAAATTTAAAAAATATTAATTTCAGCTAATTACAGTTATGAATCTGGTTATCTTTGCAAGTAACTGTTTCTGGCTCCATCACATCAAACGCTGTGAAGCTACATAGCTAGCTAACATTATCTCCCTTTATGTACTGTCAGTGAGCGAGCCCTGTTCAGGAAACCTTGACCAAGCAACAAAAGAAGCCAAAAATCTATAATTTCCATGCCTAATGGGAAACCAAATTTGTGAATGAAAAAACTGTCTGCTTGTTATGTCACCAGGCTTTAGCATTGTCGAAAAGGGGTCATTTGGAGCGCCATCACACCACTCACCATCCGAAATTCAAAGACTCATTCCCACCCAAGAGCGAAATATGACTGAAAATAATTCAAGACATTCCATTTAAAGAGAGAGAGCTAAAACTGCTACCAACGCTTCCTTCAGGGTTCCTTCCTTCCAAGCAAGCCCATTCACTGATGATGAGTTTCATAAAGAAATGATGACCGTCACCGCTGACTCATTATTTACGACGTTAACAACGTGGTATTCATGTGGTATTCATGTGGTAATCATGTGGTATTCTGCCACATCAGAAGTAAAAAAGTTTAAAAATTTTTAAATTCATGATTCTCAATAAGATGGAGCTCGTGGATGTTCAGTGAGAGAACAATCCTAGTGTAACTTTCGAATCAATCGAGTATTTTCTGTGGAAAATGATGCATTTCCTGGTTATTTTTGTTGTGTTCCGTTAGCATCAATTATTACATAGCTTGTGCTTAGACTCCATTTTTCCCAGTTTCCTAGAGTCTGTGTTTTCAAGATATAAATACTAAGAGTGTTGTGTTTTCACCTTCTCACACAGAACTTTCATTTACATTCATTGTGTAACTTTGCAAGTGGGAAACAAGACCATCTGACAAGCATATGAAAGTTATACTTTCACATACCAGCAACGTCTAAATGATTCTGAGAATGTAGTTTGTTCCTCTCAAATGATGTTCCCTTAAAAAAGTTTAAAAAAAAAAAAAAAAGTAAAAATGTGAACGTGTTTTCTTAAAGATTTTTTAAGACTGCTATTCTAATATTGAATCTAACAACTCTCAGATGTGCAACATAATAGAGATAAGACTATGCTAGGTAAAACACCATAAATCTCTCACTAGGTGTCTCAAGTGGTGACTGAATCTGTGTAGCTAGATTACGTCATCCATCTTTATTATTTATCATGACACGTTACAACAGATGCTCCCTTAAATCACAGTATGTTAGCACAAACAGTTATGTTGCCTCAGTTCTGACATACTGACATGCCATAAACCCTCTTCCTCCCTCTTTGAGAGCTTTTCATATTAAATGCAAACTTACCTTACCCTAACAAAGGTTTTTGTTTGTTTGTTTGTTTGTTTTTTATATTAACCAAAATCAAGATAAAAACTTTAAAATGATGCATGTTTCAGGGAAATGACTCACGTCTTTTGCTGGACTCATTTAATTATCAAAGCAATCCAATATAGTGGGCTGGCAGGAGAAAATGTTCGCTGGGCCAACTGGCCGAACAATTACATCAGCTAACAATATCAGCAAAGCATACAGCCCTCCAAGACGCCACATGATTATAAATCAGGGAGCTGTTAAACTAATATGAGGAACTTGATGACGCAAGCGTGCTAGATCTGAACTGTGTTACACTATAACTACCGGTCACTCAAGCAAAGATTTAAGCGAATTTGTTTCCAGACAACTGAAGAGCATGCAGCAGTGTTATTAATGGAGCGGACTTGGCTCTGGTCGGTTGCGACCGCACTTCACCCCTCTCCCTGTGTGTGATCTGTGTACTTCCTGCTTGATTGCTTTGTCATGGGCTCCCCCACTCATTGGTCGATACATAAGTTTTTCATTTGGTCTGTGAAGTAAAAGGCATTAATTATGAACAGGTTTTCTCCTACATGATGTCTCACTCAAAATGATTAGAAATATCATTGTGTTTTCCCTTGCTTATAATTTATAAGCCATTTTCTGATGAGTCAATATTGATCCATGCTATTTATAAGGCTGGGAGTACCAGATGGTCTGTATTTAGTGTATGATATCATCTACCTATATCCAAACACACACACACACACACACACACACACACACACACACACACACACACACACACACACACACACACACACACACACACACACACACACACACACACACAGAGAGAGATCAACTACTGTAGGTTTTAGAATGTTAAATTGACTTAATGATTATTTTATCCACAATGTGAAAGCTTTATGGAAATAATTCTTAATTCACTAGTTCATGACACCTACAATGGAGCTTCATAGCAATTAGCATAAACATTCCTAAACAAGTTTAAAGGCAGTCACCTTGATGTTAAACATATCGAGACAAAATAAAGATGTAAGAGTTACCATTAAACTTGACTTAAGATGCTGAGTTGAACATGTCGTAGTATTATAGTATGAGTTGAATTCATAAAGTGAACTATAAGGATTCAAAGTGAAAGCAAAGCAACCCCAATAAGCCATCCCTCCAGTTGTAGATGAGTCCGGAAATAAATCTTACATCATTAACTGTCAAGTGCAGGAAATCAGTCATATTCATGCTGGACCCGGGCAGTTTTAATCATAGCACATAAATTAGTATTCAGTTGCAGACTGGGCGTTGCCTAAACCATGAATGCAGGAGAGTTTGTGCATCAAACAGTTTGTCTACCCACATAGGTCCTCTTTTTGTCTTTCTATGAAGCACATCATGCAATGAAACCTGACAGTCCTCAGTGTTTAGAAGCTCTGTCTGTATCTCCCAAGCCATCAATAGCTCGATTTTTTATTTATTTCTGATGCATTTGTCCACCTTTAGCTGTTCTTACCCTGAGGCCTTTCAGCCACTCGATTAGTCCAGCCATCAGTCACCCCTCCCCCCACCACCACCACCATCTGAACCCACAACTTAGCTCTCCACCCAGCATCACCTTACATATGACCTTATCACACACACACACGGAAGAGTCACATGTCACCCATGTGCCAATCCATAAAAGAAAAATCAAGCTGTATTGTCTTGTACATCAATATTTATAATTAATATGTGATATTCAATGGCATTCAAGATTTATTTTGTAATGGAATTCTTTCATGGACATGACAGGACTGATCTAGAGATTGTTGAGGCAAAAATAAATACAGTGCCCTTGGCTAATATTGGCACCCTTGGTAGAGATGAGCAAAGAATGTTGATTCATAACATTTCCATTTGACTGGAAATATTTAACTATTGCCCTGCTGGTGTAAATGGGCATTTTCAGTGTGTGTGCTATTTTCTTATAATCACTTCCCATTTTGTGAAGCTCAACAACCTTTTGCTGCACATCACAGCTATATTCCTTGGTCTTACCCATTGTTATGAATGACTAAGAGAATTTGGCCTATTACCTGTTACCTCATATTTATACCCCTGTGAAACAGGAAGTCATGGTTGAACAATGTCCTGTTCCTAGTCACCCTGGTGTACTAAAAGAAATGTAAAATATCAATGGGAATATACTTCAAATATATTTTTCTTATATGTAATTCATAGGGGTGCCAATAATTGTGGCACACCAATATTTAACAAAGATTTTTTTTTTTGGATAAACCTGTGTTTTCTTTGCAATTGTTTGATATCCATAAGAGCAGAGTATTTTTGTTTTGTTTTGTTTTTTTAACAGAAGATCAAACATTTAAACAATACAGACAATTTTTCACAGCTGTCACGATTGACAGCTGGAGCACGCTGGAGCACGGGGCGCGCTCTGAAACCCGATGCTTCCGGTTTTGTCAGTGACATTGACTCTGTTTACTTCTGACACGTGTGCTGTGTTGTGATTTCTGTCCTGTGTCTGCTCCTGTATTGTCATCGCTTGTTTCCTGTATGTGTCATTAGTCTGTTTTGTGTTTCACCCTGATTATGTTTAGTATCCTGTCACCCCTCCTGTCTCATTGTTCAGAGCGAAGTATTGCGTGAGTTTTACCACCGCACCAAGCCTTTGTATTTTTCTCCTCATTCCTTGTCGCATGGTTTTGTCTCTCATCTCTCACACCCTTTACCTGTTTTGACCACGCTAGTGTTTCAGATTTGGATTTATCTGCCTGCCTCTCTTTAATTATCTGTACTTGCATCCGTCCTAACCTTCATTTATGTGACAACAGCCTTCTTTGCTCATATTTACCAACGGTGCCAATATTAGTGAAGCACTCTGTATTGCTGACTATTGAAAATATTGCTGGAAAATTATACAGGAATTTTGACTTGTAAACTGCATAGTAGATTCTGATAACATGTCCAACAAACTTTTCTGATCTTTCAGGAATGTAACAAACCCAAAACCAAGTAATGACATGAGACAGAAATCTTGCCAGAAAGTTCTACATGCAGTCTGGCTGAGACCAATTACCTTGAGGCCGAGAAACTTATGAGAATGAAGAATCTGAGTAAAGTTATGTTCTGCAAATTGCTATTTGTTATATTTTGTCAATTTTCCAGCAGCTTTGTTTTTTTTCTTCAGTGTGTTCCAGTGTTTCCTTGGCCAAAAAAGAAATAAGTAAATGAAGTGTCGGCCATGCCAACTTCAACTACACATACGTTACAATTTCTCGATTTAGTGAGTTAAAATCTTGTGGCCACATCAAATTGATGTGCTATTTTATAATCTGCAAAACTAATAATTGTGGATGATATATAGAATAAATTAAACAAAATTTGATTAAAAAATTCTAACATTTCGATTAGGGCTATTCATGAAGCATTATCCAGGCAATATACTATTAGTAGATGTTTATTTGAATGCTTGCTATATTCTCATTGATATACTATAGAATTTTATTAGGGTTTTTTTGTATTTCTTTCCTTTCTATTGTCCCTAGTTGGCAGAATCAGATTTGTTGTCACTAAAAATCACAATGCGGTCTTATTCAGCGTGGTGACAGATTATTCCTGGTGCCTGTATGTCTCCTGTGACTCTGGCCATACAGGGGATTTGGGAACAAAAGAAGACAGACAGAGGGTAGGTGGACATTCTTGTCTTGGGGAGCGCTGATCTGATTAGAGTGACAGTCAGTCCCACTGGAGCCAGGGGCTTTATAGGATACACACGTGGGAGATGTGATGTCCCCACTGCAGGCCAGATGGAGCAGCAGATCCATCAGCGCTGGGCTGTACAAGGTCGGTCTATTTCTCCTTGGGGAAAGGAAGCGCTGTCAGTTGTGGAGAAGGAGCAGGAAGGAAGAAAGAGACTGGCCACACACTGACCAACAGATCTAGCTGTTTTTTTCCTTGGACAGCAAAACTTAGGATGTATGTCTACACACAATATACAGGATATCCTCCATAGGAGCTAAACACCCAACCACTGCAACATGCATGTAGTCATTTACTTGCAAATGTAGTCCAATGTAGATTTGAATGAGCTGGAAAGCCATGTGCTTTAGACATTAAATATACTGTTTAGGTTGGAGCATGTGTAGCATTCTATAGCTAAAGCTACTTTACAGCAGCAAGTGGCAGTGGTTTAAGAGCTTTGTTTGAAATAGTATTTACTTCTTCCTGATCTACAAGACATTTCCCCTGTCTTGTTTATGCTGCATGAGTCTTTTATAGTGTATTATACATTGTCAAGATGATTATTAAGCTCATTATGTTACACAGGTTTGCAAGTTTATGAAAAAAGCAACAGTATCTGATTAAACAGTTCCTGTTGTTGTATAAACAGATAGAAATAAAAAATGTTCTTGGTGGTTGTAATTCTGGCTACATAGGGTATATCACTGGTACTCCCAATACATGATTAAGTGACCTTATAATGTGAGGCAGAGAAGGAACGGTTCCTTCTGAAGTGAATGAGTGTGCAGTAGAAGTGTGTATTGGAAGCGGATCCCAACAAAAATGTCGCAGGAGTAAGCAGTTTTTACTCTCATGTGTGCCGGAGCTGGTGATCAGATATGAAGCTCACAAGACAAAGAAGGATTACACTGAGAAACATGGGCATGTACTGGACCTGGCGTGGTGTTTGTGTGGTGCTGTACGACATTACTGCATCTAGTGTAAAATGATCTTTTACCCATTCATTCATCTTCAGTAAATGCTTTATCCTGGTCAGCAGTGTTATAGTAAAAATTACATATTTATTTTTATTTTGGGAAATAGAATGAACTAAATTCATTAGAAGCAGGTGTAATTGGTCCAGTGTTCACTGCTGTGCGGAGTGATGGAGTTACTTGTGGAGTCACTATTGTACACTATACTATGATTTATGCTATAATATAATCCTCTTATAGGTAGAGCTAAATCCTAATAAAAAAAAAAAATTTAATCAGTCTAACCTCTAACGTGATTCCCAGAGACATTTAGCTGCTGCTAACTGAGGTGCCTTATTTAGGTCCAATTTGAAGGCAATACTACAAGTGTATGCAGTCCCATCATTTTGTTCACAAGGCTGGAGTTTCAACTAACATTGTAGATCAAACTTCTGCTGTCGCATGGTTTAAAAGTGATGACCAGTGTTGGGTAAGTTACTCAAAAAAAAAAAAAGTAATCCACTGCAGATTACTAATTACTACTTTAAAATTGTAATCTGAATACATTATTGTTTACTGCATGTAAAAAGAATCAGATTACTAATTACTTTACTTTCACGTTAATACAAAGCGACAAAAATACACTACAAAGTGAAACTCGTAGTTCTTTCAGTAATTTTAGCATGTGTCAATGTATGACAGGATCAGAAAAAGTTGGTGTTGTCACTGTTTGGAGAACTATCAGACCAATAAAATTTCAAACTTTTCTAACTAGGCTAGTTTGGTGTCGCTAGCCATGTGGAGGCACAATTAAGCTATCACTGTATGGGTTTAGCTGCTACAGTGCCATGCAAAATACATTATCTCTGCTCATATCATGTTCACGTAAACGGGAACTCATGTAGACATTTACACTCCTTGCTTTAATGCTCAGCATCAGAGGATGTTACTGTTTCAGTTTACTGGTTTAAAAAAAAAAAGTAATCGCCTTATATCCATTTTTCTTCACACTGACTGTGAGCTAGCGTTTGGCAGAATTGAGACCCATTCAGCCAATAAGACACGAGTGTTTCCATGTATTTTATTGTCTCGCTTCCCTTCACTGAAGATATCAAATTACAACACCGCCGTCTTCTTTTACTGACATTCAGTTACGTAGTGACAAACTGCTCCAAGTGGAGAATTATTCAGGGCTGAATAAAAATCTTCAGGGCTACAGCCCAGAATTCCCAGGTCAGGTTACGCCCCTGGCAGCCGTGCAAAACCTGATTTATTTTTAAAATGCATTTCACTTAATATTGTTTTCTTAACAATAAATCTGTAATGCAAGTAACGTAATTTATTCACATCAGTAACTGTAATCAAATAACATGCATTTAAAATGTAATGCGTTATCAGAACAAGTCATTAGAATACAGTAATATACCCAACTCTGGTGATGACATAGGATGACAATGTGTGCATTGCCTGCCAGTGTTTATTTTTGGTTAAAAAGCTTCCCAGTGAGGCAGTTACCTTCAAAGAATGAAGGTCATAAGAGGGCTTCAATATGAAACACAACTAATATGAAGGGCCGGACTTAGGTAGAAGGGGGCCCCTGGGCTTGAGTCATTTTCGGGCAGTACCTACAATACAAATGACTTTAAGTAGAACAACATGCATCATGCATAAGCCCAGTCAAAAACAGAATCATTTATTTATATGACAACTGATTGAAGCTTGAAAAACCTTTTTCAATGAATAAATAAATAAATATATGAAAGTTCAAAAAGTAATCATGACTTTTGTGCATTGCAATAAACAACTGTTTATTTGGCAGAATGATGAAAAAAATATTTACATGAAAAAATATTGAAAATCATATAAAGACCTTCAGGTAAGGTTGCAGTCATAACAGAATTTCTATAACATATAAACGGCAAAGTCTATACTCAGTGTATGTATCTTTTTTTTTAACTGTTCTTGATAAGTGCTGATATATTTTATAGATTATATACATAGGCAGTGTTAGGATGACTCACACCAATATATGGCTACATCCCATCACTTGCAATTTCTGAGTATTATTTATAACAGAAGCGTAAAATTAGCGTTTCCTCTCTCATTATCATGGCATTTTAAGGATCATTTAAACTTCAAATATATATTTCCTCATATGAATTCATAGGGGTGCTATGTGGTTGCACATATATATTTAACAAAGATGTTTGGGATAAACCTGTGCCGTGTTTGCAGTTGTTTGATATCCATGAGAGCAGATTACTTTTGTGAATTCTTTGAACAAAATACCAAAAGGTTAAACGATAAAAACTATTTTTCACAGACTTTTTGGTTCATATTTACCAAGGGTGCCAATGTTAGTGGAGGGCACTGTATATTAAAAATTTTCACTTGTTTAGGATACTCTTGTAGTGAATACCGAATTAAACAACAAACATTGCCTAATATTTTCATACAATACAGTCTGATGTAGTAGGTACATACAATGAAGAAAATTTTAGGTGGAAAGGAGGAAGAAATAAAAATCTTCCAAAGGAAGTTCACAGTGACTCCCAACAGCAGAGAAAACAAACGTGCAACACAAGCTGAATAAACAGTACTACAGTAAGAGAAGACACCAGTCAGCACCTTGCAGGATATATACGTCACTGTGTGAGGCCGCTGTTCCTTACTTCCTGGTCCTATGAAAGGTTCTAAATAGAGTAGAGGACAGGGGTTGTGGGGAGGTCGTGCCAGCGGGCAGCAGGATTAGTGGGTGGAGCTGTAGGGAACTGCTGGCATTAGTCTGACGGCTTCTTGCCAGGCCCCGTGCCTGAAAGCAACCCCATATTGCTGCCTGGCAGTGTCTCAGCAGCAGACGGCAGCATGCAAACACACTCGCCACTCCACTCAAAGCAGGCAGATGTCTTCATTATCGTGAGGAATAATAATGAAGGATATGGATTATGATCTGGCAGATACATAGGGAAAATACAGACGGATATTAAGAGGGGAACCCTCAGAAACATACAGTCATTTATCAGTGTTGCTGTGCTTTAGGCTGTTTAGTGCTCTACTGCTGACCACTGCAGCCAAACACCGATGGAAATCGCTGGGATGAATGGACAGCTTACTTTTCTCTTAAAGATTTAGAGCATTTAATATTGCTGTCCTTAATTTGACTCCCAAATTCATGAAATACCGTAGTAAAGAACATGCCATAATGTATGTACTTTTAATAAATCAGCACCAAAAGGAAAATATAACCAGTTCTTGTGCTTTAATGTGAACATAAATCTACTGTAAGTAATTCACAAATCTTGTTTACATCATTAAATCTCTAAAAAAAAAAAAAAAAAGAAAAAAAAAAGGAAACATTTCCCCATTATTTTCTCAATGAGAATTACAGCCATCACTCAGGAAAGACAGAAGTGGAGATAGGAGATAACAGGAAATGCAAGCCACAATTTATAGCAAATCCACATGATTGTGTTGATGTAATAAACATGCTCCCTTGCTACCTTTTGATTTGTTCTGATATCATTTACCCAGCACCTGAGTCGCTGTCTCCCTGGTGACAGAGCAATAGGACCTTTTGCGGAGAGCAGCACAAAACAAATCAAACTGCCACCTGACAGCTCGCCACCTGCGATGAAAATGGCTTTCTGTTCTCCTCTCAAACCTGTACACAGCCTTGTCTGTCTCTGGCAGTGAATTCCCAGTCTCCACTGTCTGAGCTGCAATGACACCACTGCAGGGGAGAGACCATCTGCTGCTGCTGTCCTCCAGCAGCCCCAATTAATCGCCCTCTGCCAATAAACACCTTTACTGACAGCAGAGAAAATTTGGAAACCACTGACCCCAACAGCGACACAGTTCAGCACAATTACTGATGTCAGTCAGTCGGTCACTATGTGATTCCCATCAGCTACTCACAGCATTAATGAGTCCCATCAGCTACCTGGAGACTCACTATGACTAAAGACTAAAATGACCTCCCTGACTCTGCATATTCATATTACATACATAAAACCAATTTTTTAACGATGGTGAAAAAGAGACAGTGTTGGCTCATTATAAATAACTTATAAATAACTAGCCCACATTTCCACGTGTTTAAGAGCGAGGTTTTTATATAATCTAACGTGGGAGTTTCTAAACACAGTATGTAAAAGATATTAGAACCGTTTATGACTCCACCGCTTGGTTTGGGAATGGTATTTAACAACCAAAGTTAAATCCTTCACCATCTTTATCACTTTAGATCAGGGGTTCAAAAAAGTTTCGCACTCAGAGACCCATTCAACTGTAAAATAAGTTCCACAGACACCCTTACATAGGTCTATTCTAGAAACATAATCCTGCTGTTCAAATATTAGTTTCATTATTTTAATTGTGGGTGATGATATTTGTTGCCAATTCTTTGGAACCATACAGCATACTTTAAGTTTTCCACCAGTAGAAGACATTAGGTCTTAGGTTAGGTCATTAGGTTGCTGTATTTATGTATTATGTTGCTGTATTATGTTGTAATATTACTGTATTATGTTGCTTTATTTATAGGCCTACTTGTTTTAGAGTCATTGCAGTTTGGATTAAACACATTCAACTGAAGTGACCAGTCAAACAGGTTAACAATCATAATAACACAATCATTAATATAAAAGCTTTTATAATGATTTCCACCACATGCAGTTCATTTCAGCTTCCAGTCAAATAATCGTAAAGAATATTCATGATTGTAAATATTGTTTGCGGGGGAGGTTTCCCCCAGTCTTCACTTCTAATGCCGTTTTTTTTTTTTTTATTTTTTTTTTTTTAATCACAGTCATAGAATAGTGCACACACGTCATTAAAATGGAAATATGACTTTCCGTCATGGACAATCTGTTTGTCTCTCATAATTACCAGTTGATTAATCTGTGCCAGAAAGACGATGCCCCTGTGCACAAAGCAAAGTTTATAAAGACACAGTTTCCAAGGTTGATGTGGAAGAACTCAAGTGGCCTGCACAGATCTCTGACTGACTTCAAACTCATTAAACACTACTGAGATGAATCGAAAAACTGACTTCACCCCAGGCTTCCACATCCAACATCAGTGCCTGACTTCACTAATGCTAATTAGTGCACTAATGCAGCAGGGATGGACACAAATGCAGGTATTTTAAAGCTTTATTTAAAAGCTTGCAATCCAATATGCTGAGCAAAAATCAGGAACAGGAGACAGTCAGCCGATCAGCAAACAACATAAACGAGGCAATAGGTATATACTTCACAATAAGGTGTTGGTGAGGACATCCTTAAGTAGTGTGGCGGTGATTGAATACAGGTGCAGGTGATCAGTATGATGGTGGCTGTGAACGTGATGGAGGCTGTTTCTCAATATGTGTTCTTATTCAATCTCGCGTTCTTGTGAACTCGTTCCATGTCATCACCCACTGCTGAAACTGAATAACAATACTCAAGAACACAAGTACCGGGGAGGCATGAAATTACCCGGATGTGTTCTTGATATCGAGGATGCATCGGATGCAGACTTGCGCGCACCGAAATCCCAGAAGTCACTGCAGCAAAACAATAGCAGATGACGGAAGCCTGACCCATACATGTAGTTTAAACATCTTTTTCATGACAATAATCTAAATAAATCAAAATATGCATCTAAAAAGAATGATTTGATCCATGATTTATATATATATATATATATATATATATATATATATATATATATATATATATATATATCCTCCTGTCCTTCTGAGTTTGTTATTTTCAAGGTAGCCTAGCAAGACCGTTCTTCACGAGAACGCAGGTTCGTTCTTAGAATTGAGAAACAGTCAGAGTTTGTGATTGTTGGGTGTTGTAGTTCACAGCAGGCATGTCTGTAGGCCACATTATGTTCTGGGAAATGTAGTGTGATGCCGATTCCAGCTTTGATGTAATACATTGTATATGGATGTGATGGTAAGGTGATGAAAAAATAGATTTATGTAGTAAGTTTGGCTACTGGTAAATAAGGAAATTCATGAGAATAGGCTAATACATATAGAGACTGCTATACTGAAATCCCACTCGTGTCAAATTGTAACAAATGAGAAGTTTACTAGCAGTTACCTTGACGGCTAGTTAACTTAGTAAATATTAGTTATGAACATCTTGAGTGTTATGTCTGTGTGTATTTTGGAAGGTTTGGCTACTGGAAAATGAAATAAAAATATGACAATATGAATAGAAGGGGGTGCGCTGGCTTAGTCTTTAGCATGTTTGTCTCACACCCCTGGGGTTGGGGGTTTGAGTCCTGCCGCCATCCTATGTGCACGGAGTTTGCATGTTCTCCCCGTGCTTTGGGGGGGTTTCCTCCAAGTACTCCAGTTTCCTCCCCCAGTCCAAAGATATGCATTGTATGCTGATTGGCATCTCTAAATTGCCCATAATGTGTGTGTGTGTGTTTGTGTTTGTGTGACTGTGCCCTGCGATTGTGAACCCACATTGTGCACCAAGTCTCCTGGGATGAGTTCCAGGCTCGCCACGACCCTGTGTAGGATAAGCGGTACAGAAAATGGATGGCTGGATAATGTGAATAAAGAGCCTGAAATCCTGTTAATTTTTGCTGGGACAAGTGCAAGCTAGTTACTGGGGGTTAATTAGCTGACTAGCTATTTGGGATCACAGGAGAACGGGGGACATTTCCAAATTTTTCATAAATCCTGGCATTTGTAAATAAGGCAAAAGTGTAGCGATGACCCTCGTCCATTTTTAGTACTTTCTGGGGGGATAATAAATTAATTAATTATTTAAACAATTAATTATTTTATGTAGATTCTTTTTAAAAGGTTAAAAAGCTTCATGTTCCGTCATATAGCCACCTAATAGCCATCATAGCTATTATTATTATTATTATTATTATTATTATAGAAATATATTGTTTGCCTGTTTCCAAGGACATAGCAAGAAAATGAGTAGCTCAGAGCAGTATCTCATAATTATTATGACGTGATATGGAAGCACTATACATAACGTAAGGTGTTATCTTTATATGAAAAGACACCATTCCCAAACTCTAATGTCATGGTTCCTTGATTCTAGACCATTTTGGTACTGGAACCAAACTGATTTTGCAAGTTGGGAACTATGGGCAGAATGACAGTGAAAAATGTTAACATGAGCTAGTGCTCTCATTCTCGCTCTTCTTCTGTGCTTGTGCTGCACAATACCGGAGAGCCAGATGGTAGCTGAAAACACAGTTCTGTAGTACTGGAGGCACAAGGGACACGGACAGATCCATAAGTTCCTGTGAAAACAAAAACACATTTGCGTCTTCATCCCACTGGTGTAATATTTCTGTGGATGAACATGGAAAAACAAAAATGTAAAAACAAATAAGAACAGAACAAAAGTTAGTTGACTATAGCACAAGATCATAGCTTCTATATGGAAAAACGATGGCTATTACCATCGGGGGGAAAAAAGAAATGTGTCTTATTTGCAGCCAGTTTAGTTGTTCCAAATACACAGGGTATCCCAAGTCTCCATAGACAGGGGACAGTGTTTGCCAGGACCAAGTTGGTGAGTGGATGTTCGTGGACTTCCACTTCTCGGTTGGTCCGCAACACTTCCAGTCTTTTTGAATTTAATAAGTTTGGCAACAGTGTTGTGTGATGTGCTTGCCATGTTTCCTGTTAAAGTCGATCCAGCCATGAGAATGACTGCAATACGTTCTTCTTTTGTCAAAGGCCTTCTTGAAGGATATCTGGAATATTATATATATATATATATATATATATATATGTGTGTGTGTGTGTGTGTGTGTGTGTGTGTGTGTGGTGTGTGTGTGTGTATATATATATATATATATATATATATATATATATATATATATATATATATATATATATATATATAAACTAAATATGAAAATATTTTGGAAGACATTTTGCTAAAAAGTGTTAATTTCCCCGATATATGGAGACTTTTGGGACACCCTGTAATACCTAATGTTAGTTGATTTGCTAACCAACTTGGCTACAGCTTTTGATTTCACTATAATAGTCAGCCTAGTTTGTTAGCTTGCTAGCTATCTTGGCTCTTGTTTATTTACACAATATAATAGTTAGGGTTATGTTAGCTCATCTTGAAAGCAAATTAGGCTGCAGTTTTTAATTATACAATATAATAGAGTGACTAGATTATAGTGGACAAACTCGCTAGCTACTAACATCACACACCAACTGCTGGAGGGGTTAACATTAGCAAGCTAACTAATACTTCAGTGCAGTGCTGTTTAGCTGTGGCTAGCTCAACTGAAGTATTACATTGTGTAAATATAAACTGAGCCAAAGGAAGGAAATGCAGGTGACAGGGCCTCATGGTGATATGAAATCATTTTTGTGCATGATTGCATGATCAAGTTTAACTTCTGGGTTTTTTTTCATGCATGTACAGTATGTGTGCTCAATACTACTGACACATGGCATGTGCCATTGGGAAAAGTCAGACTGAGCAACCTGCTACATTTATCAAGGCAAATGAAGAAAATTGCAATTGCACACCTGTTTTTAAAGCTAAAAAAAGAGGTCAGCATCGTGAACACTTTCTCGCCTCAGCATGAATCACAGCCTCAGAGCTATTCTCCTGAAGTCACCCTGCTATATTTCTACCCAAATAAAATCCATCCAGTAAATGCCACCTAGGAGTGGAGCTTCCGAAGCACGTAAATTGAGGCACAACAAACCTTTACAGCATGTGCTGCATCCTCACCCAGGTGCAGTAACATTTCACACTGCTTTTGAACACAAGTATGATGTCTCTTCACAGCCTGGACCTACAAACACCTGGAATATCCCTCGCAATCAAAATGCTTAAATACTAGCTTTCAGCGTTCCCTAATTACTCTGAGGCGTGCAGAACTACCCAGAGATCAACAAACACCCACTCTGGCAAGCAATTACACTCATAAGCAATATGAAAGTAACTGTGTGCAGATATTACAGTGTTCATAATGTATGTGCGACAGTCATTTAGAATGAGATGAAACTAAGTCCTGAACACAAATGTGTCTTTGATTATTTAAAAAATGTGTGTGTGTATCTCTCTCTCTCTCTCTCTCTCTCTCTCTATATATATATATATATATATATATATATATATATATATATATATATATATATATATATATATATATACACACATACATATATACAGTATATATGAAACAACTGTGCATGCATTGAGCTGTGCTGTGAATGTGCGTAGCCTTCAAAATTGACTCCAAACCGCTTTCTCTGTTTATCACTCTAATGCATGCCATTAGTGCCAAGTGGAACAACAAGGGGAAAAAAAAAGAAAAAAGAACATTGTTTCACTGTATTGACAGAACAGCTAGCAAATGTATGTGAAACAGTAAACACAAGTCACATAAAACACTCACTATCTGTCCATCCCTACAAATAGGCTCACATTGTTGTGAAGTGTCTAATCCATTATGGTGTACTTCATATTTTCAGATAATTAGCTTCTGCTCTGATAGCGGTCTCAATAATTAAACAGCCATTAGGTTACTACAAAAGACTTTTTTCATCTATAGTCTACACCACATAGTAATGCTGTCTTTAAAATGAATGTAATATGCATTTCATTAACATACAACTTTTAATCAGTATTTAAAATGTTTGAAATTCCATCTATGTTTTAACGTCATATTACTCTGGTATGATGTTGGCATGTATCCTGCATCTTATATGGATTTTAGATAAATGCCCACAGAGTGTGAGGTCTCATGAATAATAGACCACAACTGATGAATATAGATAAGCATATTAATAGGATACTGTATATGTGTAAGTCTCATGGTTAGATAGGATAAGATTAACATGGTATATGACTCCTTGCAGGTCTTTTTTGCATTCTAAATTAAATGAATGGTTATTTACTGTATATATTTCTAATAACATACAGTATAGTGGGGTCCAAAAGTCTGAAGCCACATTGAAAATCTGGGATTTATTTCTTTATTTTCCCCCCATTTATAATTGGAAATAAACAGAAGGTTTTAGAATTATTAAATATCTAAAACAAATGCAGTAAATGTTCAATACTTTAAATATATAACATTCACGATTCCGCAGGATTTCTAGGTCCCTATTTAAATGTAAGCAAATGTGTGGTATTGACCATGTTAACTGCTTTGTACAAAAGGTCAGATTTTCCTCATATCTAATCTCTTCTAATGAAACATGTGTTCAGACACTCTCTGATCAATTTGATCTAAAATGGATCATAAGCTTTTACACAAACTTTTGGAGTCCATGACATCTTGAGTACACATGGTCATTAAAGCAAAAAGGGGACTTACCAAATATTAAGAAACTCTGAATTTAATGTAAATATTTCAAAGATTCTACTTTTCAAGTTGTTATATAATATAATTTGTAATGAAAATTGTTGTATTACGTGACAGAATACGTTGCCAACAACATGGAAGCAGCAGGAGAGCATCACGCCGGGATCTCTATACCAGCCTTTGATTCTGTGCGTTTTCCCCAGTGGTTCCCCCTGGAAGTACCAGCTTCCTTCGATGGCTTTGAGGTATATTCTGAAAGTTATATACTCCAATGCCAGTTTTATTTCACAAGCCTGGAAGACCCCAGGCTCAGAGAGGAGCAGTGGCTGGGATTCATGCTGTCTCGACTCACTGGACCAGCCCACAGTTGTGCCGAGTTCCTGATTACTAGGGGGGCCGGTGAGCTTAGCCAAATAAGCCAGTTGGTTAAACTTTTAGTTCAGGTGTTTGGACTTCCAGGGCACAAACCTGACCTTGAAAAAATGTTAGGAAGACACAGTCTAGTGGATGAACCCTCTCAGACTTTCACCTCATATTATGAGAGGGAGCTAGCCGACAGGGGAGTCTCTACAGCTCAGCTTCAGGCCCCGGCTGACAGGGCAGTGGTGGGGTGACACAGACCTGCAAGACCGAGGGCTGCTGTAAAGAAGCCCAGCTATAAAGTCCCACATGCAGGAAACTTGGGATCCATGGCTCATATTTCTGCTCTCAGGGATGTTTCAAGAGCAGCTGGCGCGCTCACAAACGGCTCCACAAGACAGCACCTGCGGAGCTCCAGTGGAGCTCCAGCTGGAGGTTAACTTGGCGACCTCCTCTCCAGAGCTCCAACCTGAGACCCACGAGGTAGTCTCAGCTCCAGAACACCAGCTGGAGGACCACGTGGTGACCTCCTCCCCAAATCTCCAGCCGGAGGTCTACGTGGCGACCTCGGCTCTAGAGCTCCTGCCGGTCTCATATACAGAGCTCCAGCCAGAGGTCAACATGGCAACCTCCCAAGCCATGTTCCTGGCCGAGGTTGAAGAGGTGACCTCGCAAGCCAAGTTCCTGTCCAAGGTCGAAGAGGCAAACTCTCATGCCAAGTTCCTGTCCGAGGTCGAAGAGGCAACTTCTCAAGCTACGTTCCTGTCCGAGGTCGAAAAGAGGGCCTCTTAAGTCCAGTTTCTGTCTTAGGTCAAAGAGGCGGCCTCTCACACCAAGATCCTGTCTGAGGTTGAAGAAATGGCCTCCCAAGACACGTTCCTGTCTGAGGTCGATGAGGCGACCCCCCACGCCAAGTTCCAGCTAAAGGTCGAAGAGGTAATCTCCCACACCAAGTTCCAGCTAAAGGTCAACGAGGTGACCTCTCATGTAACGTTCCAGTCTGAGATCGATGATGTGACCTTCCACGCCACGTTCCAGTCTGAGACCGAATTTACGACCAACCAAGTTATTCTCACACCAGAGTCTGTTAACATGGCAATCCAAGTTTTCTTATGCCTGAAGCTGACGTCATGACCAACTATGTGATACTGACACCGGAGTCTGCTGACATGAACAACCAAGTTCTGCTCATGCCTGACTCTGCTGAAACGGACAGCCAAATCCTACTCATGCCTGAAGCAGACATCATGACCAACCGAGTTCTCTTCATGCCTGAGACTGAAGACACAGCCAACCAAGCTCTACGTACACCTGAGTCTGCTGATACAGCCAACAAAGTTCAGCCTGCAAAGTCGATGGAGAACGACGCTCAGACTCTCTGCGTGAGTGAGGATGCTGCTCAGCATCCCTATACAGCCGAGGATGCCACTCAGCCACCCTGTTGTACTGAGGAAGTTTCTCCACCTCCCGTTGCAGCCAAGAGCTCCGCTTTGCTTTCCTACTCTGCCGTAGATGCCACTATGCCAGGGTTCTATATATTTTCCCATGCAACTGAGGACGTCACTCTGACTTCCTGCGCCGCTAAGGACATCGCTCTACCTTCCTGCTCCGCTGAGGATGTCGCTCTGCCATCCTGCTCCGCTGAGGACATCGCTCCGCGTTCCTGCTCCACTGAGGAAGTCACTCCACACTCAAGAAAGGCAGATGAGACGGCCCACCAAGTCAAGCCCCCGTATAAAGCTGACGACGCAACTTACAAAGCCTGGATTTTGCCTAATGACCCTGGCAAACCAGCCCCAGCCTCATGTCTGCTCCTTGGCTCCTTGAGAAACTTGCTACTTGTTGGACAATGCCTGCATTGGAACCTGAGGGGCTGTGTGAACATTTTGCCCAGAGGGCTAGGACTGCCGGGGGAGGGAGATAGAGATGGGAGATCTATTGGGGAGATGGGGGTTGGGGGGTTTGTAGTCACAAACCAGTGACTACATCTCCCGTACTGCACTGTGGCCTACAAACATGGCCACCATGGACTGCAATTCCCAGAACACACACACACAACACTCACACTCATTCTAATCACACACACCTGCATCCAGTCTCACACACACTCACAACCACAGTATATAAGAGACTGTTCTAATACTGTGACTTTGTGACACATTATGTTCAGTTGCCTAGTCTCTGTTGTATGTCCAAGCCTTTTATCGTTTTTGCTTTTCTGATCATTGACCTTTGTTTATTCTGTTGACCTTGATCCGCTGCCCTGCCTAGTTTTGCCTGTTTGCCAGATCGTTTGACCCTAGCCAGCCTTGTACCTTGATTTCTGCCTAATCCTTTGGACTTTGTTTAATTAAACTGCCATACCTGCACTTGCTTCCGTCTCAGACTCCATTACGTGACACTCAGGTTGCCTTTGTTTTATGTTGTATTTCATGTGAAGATCTAAAACTATTTTGTATGAGATATACACAAAAACAAGAAATCAGGAAATACTTTTTCACAGCACTGTAGTTAAATACACATGATCAATTATCTCTATTTATTTGGTTTCAGTCCAGGGCACATCTGAGTATATAGTCTAGGTCTCGCTCTCTTTCTGATTGTGTCCATCTGTCTTGTCCAGCCCTCTCCAAGCCCTCTACTCCCTACTCCCTGATGTGCGCTCCTTTGATTAAGCAGCGTGTCTCTCCACCTGCACTTCATAAAGGCAAGTGATCTGATTTTTATTACCCAACTTCATGTCAACAGAGAGCCCAAAGACAAAGTTCAAGCAAGGTCATGACCTTCTTGTTGCTTGGACAATTTGGACAGAGTATGATGGGCCCCACATGGTGTTGCCATGGAGCTAAATGATGGAGATCAAGAGAGCCAGACACTGAGCAAGGCAACCAACTGCCCAGAAGCTCTGGGGAGGGAATAGGGACTCCGTTGTAGCTTGTCCTCCTCCACAGGATCAAGTGACAAAGAAACCAGCGTGGAGCCACCTGCCTCAGGGGGTGTTCCTGTCCAGGCCCCTTAATCCATTAATGAATTCAATTAGAGCAGAGGCAGCCTCTGGCATAGAAGTCTGAGTGATGTCCAATAGTGACAGGACTTTTTGTCCTGAAAGACAAGAAAACAAACAGCAACCCCTACACACTGTCCACAAGCAACTTGCATGAGAAAACAAGTCAAGAGCTGGACAAAGACTGCAAACACAGCTAGGATTAGTGTGAAAACTACAAAGGTTTCACCCTCTTAAACATAATATAATAACGAGACTAGAGAATAACTTATTTTGTGGCCATTCCACATAACTATAAATTAATAAAATTTCCAATATATAAGAAATTGTTAGTATTGGAAATAAAACACTTTGGGACATAATGCTATAAGAAAGTAATCGACACTTCATGTTGGGCTATATCACACCACACAATTGTCATTTTCCTTTGTCAATTTCCTGTAATAGCGCACCCCACTGTAGTTTTCAGGGAAACAAAACAGCAAACAATGCAAATGGAGTAATCATTAATGCCCATTGTTGGTGAGCTGTCTTGCTCAAATCCTTCATTCTGATGGTGTGAAGGTGCACCACAAAACGATCTCCTCTTGGCTTCTCCATTGTACAACTGATCTTCAAGGAAAGACAATAAATAACTCCTGAGATTATGCAAGAGACGTGATTGACAAAACGGATCATTTAAGGCCTGTGATTTTAGTGGCTGTGTTAATACAAGTTTTGGAACATCTTGAGGGGTTGAATGCGTAAGTATCACGGTATTTATTAGGGTGATTACTTAATTCACTCCTGACAAGCATGTTTTTGATGTTTTTGTCACATCTGTAGATGTGAGTGGAGGTTTTTTTTTTTTTTTTTTAAAGGGACGCAGTTACAATATCATCTTGGAGGATTGCGAAGTTTGGAATTATTTTAATTTATCATTTCAGCCACTCTTTTATTAGTAGGATGTTTAAGTGAGTACCAATTTCTCTCTGTGTTACCTAGCATTTATCTAGGGAGAGGTCATTCTCACTGCATATGGAATGGAATTTGCTCAGTACTGGAAATAAAAATGAGAGCCTGTAGGTGGATAATGGATGCCAGTTTCCACTGATGTGAAAAAATTATGCTCAAGCCAGGGTGTAGTCATGGGAAAAAAGAAGGTACACCCTCTTTCAATTCTATGTTTAATTTACCAGGGCCTAAATAACAATTGTGTGGTCCTCACCAACTTCTATAAACACACAAATAACCTCAGGTAACGACAATAAAAAAAAGAACCACAACCAATTTCAATGTAGTAATTTTTCCTTTCATTCAGAAACCAGGTGGGACAAAATAAGTACACCCTATAATTCAGTAGCATGTAGAACCACATTTAGCAACAATAACTTGAAGTAAATCTCTCACATATTTTTAGATAAATTTTGGCCTACTCTTCTGTACAACACTGCATCAGTTCATTGATGTTGAAGGAAATTCGTTTATGCACAGCTCTCTTAAGATCCCACAACAGCATCTCAATGGAGTTGTGGTCTGGATTTTGACTTCCAACACTTTGACCTTGACTGGGTGGCTGTGGCTCAGTTGGTAGAGCGGATTGCCCACTAATCATAGGGTTGGTGGTTTGATTCTCGGCATATGTGACTCCACATGCCGAAGTGTCCTTGGACAAGACACTGAACCCCAAGTTGCTCCTGATGGCAAGTTAGCACCTTGCATGGCAACTCTGCTACCATTGGTGTGTGTGAATGAGACACAGTGTAAAGTGCTTTGGATAAAAGCACTATATAAGTGTGCCATTTACCTTTTCTTCTTTAGCCATTCAGATGTTGATATGATGGTGTGCTTGCATCTCCACATTGGCCTTATCAGTCCAAAGGATATTGTTTCAGAATATTTGTGTTTTGTTCAGATGCAAACCTAAGTTGTGCTCCCATATTCTTTTTGGAGAGAAGGAGCTTTTTACTAGAAACCCTTCTGTGAAAGCCAGACTTGTTCAGATGCTGACATGAACATAAACATGTAATGTGCTTTCAGAGGCCTGTAGGTCACATGACGTAGCTCTTGGGGTTTTCTTTATATCTCTGAGCATTAACTGGTTTGACCTTGGAGTGAATTTGCAGGGACGCCCACTCCTGGGAAGATTGACACCTGTCTTGAAGGCTCTCCATTTGTAAACAATCCTCCTCACTGTAGAATGGTAAATTTCACATTGTTTGCAGATGGCCTTATAACCCTTCCCAGATCGTTGAGCAGCGACAATTGTTTCTCTGTCATGGCTGATGTCCTTTCTTCTTGGCATAATGTAGACACACACCTGAATGCTCCAGAACACCAAAGATCGATTCTCCCTTGCACTGCAGGTAAGATGCAGCTTTATAGCACTCCTCATTGCTCAGGGGGACCTGGATCCAAGTTCTGCCCTTAGTTAGATTTTCAACTCCCCTCCAGACTGCAAACCCAGCCTTGAGCTCTGAGCCTGCAGGGAGGGACAGCACAGGGCAGGAGCTGGCAGATAGAAGTGAGCCACTTGCATAACTGGGAAAGAGTACATGTGCTGCAGTTGTTTATTATTTAGATGCATAAGTTAGCGATTTTGGCATAACTCAGGTTATGCTGAGGTTAGCAGTTTTCCACTAAAGCCATGTGCACAAAATATGATTGACAGGTAAGTAGACACACCTCCATGTCCTGTTGGGTGATGGTGGTTCAGCTCATTTGTTTTTTTTCTCTAGTATACAGAGCCTGGTCTACCACAGAGACTAATGATTTATCTCTGAGCACCTGTTGGACTGTAATCTGCCATATTGTAAGAATACACCAGCCAGACGGTGTTGGTTATAAATCAACATAAAGTTCAATTTTTGGCATCAGATTATTTGCTGAAACTATTAAGGTTATTGTCAATTTTTGTGGAACCAAGCACAACAGCACCAATAGGGAAGAATCGCAACCCCCAACAATAAACAGAAAAGTGTAAAGTTGTGAGGCTGGGCCTGGTTGCTTCTAGCCCAGATTACAGATTTAAGAATTCTATCAGTGATAGTCATGTCAGTTGATTGCACACAGTGAAATGCCACTGGATCTGAACTCCTTTTGGAATGATATTGTTGCAGTCATCTGAAACAGTGATTGAGAACGAGCATATGAAATACAGTCATGGGAATAATGAAAAAGGCTATTTTTGTTCAAATCACTGAGACCCCCGTAATTCTAACCCTGATTACATTGATTATTTTTGTTTAACGGGGGCATGGTGGCTCAGTGGTTAGCACGTTTTCCTCACACCTCCAGGGTTGGGGGTTGCGATTGTTCCCTGCGATGTGTTGGCACCCCACCCAGGTTGTCCCCCAGCTTGTGCCCTGAGTTAGGCTCCAGGCTCCCCGTGACCCTTCCAAGGATACGCGGTACAGAAAATGGATGGATGGATGGATGGATGGATGGATTTTCCTTTAACAGCGTGCCTCTTTAATGTTGTACTTCTCACATACTTCACTATAACTATAACCATATCCTAAAATGAAATGAAGGATAAATCCAAAGGTCTGATATAAAACAAAAGAAAAAAGTCTCTGACAGGCTTTCCCCAGTCCCACACACAAACTCTAGTGTAATCAATGCAATCTATGATTGACATGTTTTGTCCTCTCTGTGTTTGGGAGCAGCTTTAAATTGCAGTCTTACAGAAATGCACAAACCCGACATGCTCAAAGCGGCCATCTGCTGCCACAGTCCACTGTCTCAGCTTTATGGCTATCAGACTGTGCTCATCATCTGAGCGTGAAAAAGCCGAGCCGTGGCGAAACACGGCAGAATGAACCGTCACAAAAGGGCTATTTGCACTCATCACAACATATTTGAGCGGACAGACATAAAAGTCATTAAATCGCAGCATACGGGGGCTGTTACGGATGCCTTTTGCTGAGACCAAAATTGAAATAGGCCATGAGTGATTTGTTCCAGTGTGATCGAGCTCCTCAGGGACAGAGAGGAGGGTAATGAATAGCTATGATGGAGAAAGGTATTAATCATGTGTAATCACGTCTAAAAGGTCCCCTGACAGGTAAAAATGGCACCCTTATGGCCCACACTTATAATCATCTATCAGCATTTGATTCCCTTGTGTGTGTGTAAGTGTGTGTGTTTTTTTTTGTGTGTGTGTGTAGATGGGTGGGTGGTTGCATTACTGTGTGTAAAAGAGTAAGGTCTTTGTTTTTTCACAGTCTGTTCCTGTTTGATTGCATTCAATTGCCAGTGCATATAAAAATATTAAACTCATTCAGCTGACCACGTTTTCAAATTATCATACAAGTTTCGTGGAAATTAGCCTTCACCAGAACATTCTGGATCCTTTTTTTTTTAAAGCCCAAATATTTCAGACAGTGCTTTATCAAACCTAGCTGGAAGCTTATGTGCCTTGCATAGCCTTTAAAATCAAATGTTTCTCATTAGTGAGTCTGGCTGAAAATGTTTGCTTTTAAGGCAAAAGTATCTCACTTTCCCATTCAGATTTAAACATGCTGCAGACTTCTATGTATACGGATCTGCACTTGCACTAGAACATGTGCATGGCCGTGTGCGTGTGCCTAGGCAGGGTCTTCTTCCAACCTCACTGACAGATCAGCCTGAAATCCCGATGATCATGTCATGTGCAGCATAACACAGCAGACCTTCCTTCAATAAAATGATTATTTGACTATTTGAGCAGGCATCTCGAATGCCTATGTTTACCTGTCTGAGGAAAACTAACAAATGACTAGCAAAGAGAGCTCAGAGACCTGCAAATGGTACACAGAGTGCACACACACACACACACACAGTCCAACATCCTCAGCCACTGCTCCTCAGACAGCAGCAGACACCTTAGCCTTCCTAACCATTGATTTATTGACATGTCCTAAATTGAGCAAGACACATGTTGGCCCTACGCAATCAAGAGGCTGAGAGTGTTAAGCCAACACTAGAATGAGCTTCGATGCACCCTGACCTGTCTATCTCTGACCTGTTGGCTTTACAGCATTTTTTTCAGAGATATTTTCACACCGTACGATTTATTTTATTTTCCCAAGCACCTCAGTCTGACAAGGTCAAAGGAACTGCACACTTGAATAGGAGACACACAACTGGCTCTGACTGTCTGACAAAAAAAATGTAATTGGAGGTTAAATCAAGTGTGTCTGTCACTGTAAACACAGACAGGAAGTAGTGCCACATGGATGTTTTCCACAGAAAAGGATGTTGCATGGATGGTTCGATTGTGCCTCTCGATATGGCATCTTCCAGCATTGTCTCCTCACAGAGTGCCACCAGGTCCCCACCCCCTAAAGAACACTAGGACAGTATGCAATAACGCATATCCCTATCAATGGCTCCTGACCACAGATTTTGGTAGGGAAGGACATAGCCTCAAATAAAAACAAATCGAGAGCCTATCACACTTGACTTATGCAATAGTCTATATGTAGTGAATTTTTAGAGTAACCCTTAAAGCGCACCCATTATGGTTTTGAAACGTGCCAAAGTTTGTTTTAAAGGTCTCATACAATAGATTTACATGCATCCAAGATCAAAAAACACTTTAATGTGCTCATAATTTAAATCGCAGCGTTACCTTTTTTCCCCAGTGTCAAAAACGACTCATTCAATGATCCGTTCTAAAGAATTCATTCTAAACTCCTCCTTTCAGAGAGCATACTCTGCTCTGATTGGTCATTTTTTTAGGATACATGGCATCATGGACTCTATAAAATATCAACAGATATTAAATAAAAACCTGACTGCCTCTGCCAGAAAGCTTAAAGTGGCCCATAGTTGGATCTTCTAGCAGGACAATGATCCAAAACATACATCAAAGTCAACACAAAAATGGTTTTCTGACCACAAAATCAATGCCATGGTCATCCCAGTCCCCTGACTTGAAACCCATAGAAAACCTGTGGGGTGAACTGAATAGGAGAGTCCACCAGCATGGATCTCGAAATTTGAAGGATCTGGAGAGATTCTGTATGGATGAACGGTCTCAGATTCCTTGCCATGTATTCTCCAACCTCATCAGGCATTACTGGAGAAGACTCAGAGCTGCTGTCTTGGCAAAGGGAGGAAGCACAAAGTATTGACTAAAAGGGTGCCAATAATTGTGGCACACATATTTAACAAAGATATTTTTTTTATATAAACCTGTGTTGTGTTTAAAATTGTTTTGATATCCATGAGAGCAGAGTATTTTTGTTAATTTTTTTTTTTAACAAAAGTTCAAAAGGTTAAACAATAAAAGACAATTTTTCCCAGCCTTCTTTGCTCACATTTACCAAGGGTGCCAATATTTTCTAGAATTCAGCTACAGCGTCACCCGAGACTCCGAGTAAATAATTGTACATAACAGTATGTTATGGTAATGGAATTGTTAAAATTGTCTATCCTTTAAGATAGTATGTAGAACTGTACAACAGTGTTCCTTTTTTAGGGACTTTCAGGGATTTCTGCCTACAACATACTTTGACACCTCTGATTTATGAAAACAAATATACACTCGCCAAACACATTAGGAACACGATACTAATACAGGGCAGGGCCTCCCTTTGCTCTCAAAAGAACCTCAATTCTTCATGACATGGATTCCATAAGATGTTGGAAACATTATTTTGAGATTGTGGTCCATGTTGTCATGATTGCGTCACACAATTCCTGCAGATTTTTAGCTGCACTTTCATGCTGTGACTCTCCGGTTCTACCACATCCCAAAGTTGTTCTATTGGATTCATATCTGGTGACTGGGAAGGCCACTGAAGAACACTGAACTCACTGTCATGTTCATGAAACCAGTTTGAAACATTTGCTTTGTGACATGGTGCATTATCCTGCTGGAAGTAGCCATTAGGAGATGGGTCAATTGTGGCCATGAAGGGATGCACATGGTCAGCAACAATACTCAAATAGGATGTGGCATTCAAGAGATGATTGATTGGTAGTAATGGGCCCAAAGTGTGCCAAGAAAACATTCCCCACAACATTACACCACCTCCACCAGCCTGGACTGTTGACACAAGGCAGGTCGGGTCCATGGATTCATGCTGTTGGTGCCGAATTATGTGTGCCTCAGCAGAAATCAAGATTCATGAGACCAGGCAACATTTTTCAATTCTTCAAATGTGCAGTGTTGGTTGGCTTTCTGTTTCTGTTGGCTTTCTGCTTTCCAGGCAACATTTTTCAATTCTTCAAATGTGCAGTGTTGGTTGGCTTTCTGTTCTTGGCTGACAGAAGTGGAACCCATTGTGATCTTCTGCTGTTGTAGCCCATCTGCCTCAAGGTTCAATGTCTTGTATATTCTGAGATGTTTTTCTGCTCACCACAATTGTACAGAGTGGTTATCTGAGTTACTGTAGCCTTTCTGTCAGCTTGAACCAGGCAGGCCATGCGCCATTGACCTCTCTCATCAACAAGGCCTTGAGCCCTTGAGCAAGGCCCTTAACCCTCAACTGCTCAGCTGTATAAATTAGATAAATGTAAGGTGCTCTGGAAAAATGCACGATCTGGATGTAAATGCCTAAGCTTTCTGCAAAGATAACACCATAGCTGTAGGCAATGAATACTGTAGCTTTACTTCTGTTTCAGATATTGCAAAATAATGTTTTCAAAACATTACACATTACAAAAAAATCCTCAGTGTGAAGGGTTTTCTGAGGCAGCAACACATAATTCTTTCCCAATAACTTGTACTCCTCTTTAATTATGTGTTTGATAGTGACCTTGATCCAGTATACACCCACTTTCCAACTTCCTGGAATTTGGTTTAGAAAAACTAAACAAAAGAAAACAAACAAACATAGTAAAAGGATCAATCATGGAACCCTTTATAGTGCTGGATGTACCAGTTTTTGTACTGCACTGTTGCTGTAAAATGGCTCCAGACAAAGAAGACTTCATGCAGCTCCATACCGGGTTGATCTGTCGACGAGATTTTAGGTGGCCATTTATCACAGCATCAACACTTGCATTTTGTGTGGTCTGAATAAATCTGTCTGCAGCATCTCACTCCCGTCTCTTCTACATTACCCTCTGTCTTTCTCTTGCTCTCTGAGTCATATTCTCTGCAGATTGACATATGCAAGAAGAACAGCTGGTGCAGTGTTGTACATGTTGAGACTGTTCCATAAAGCAAACTAGTAATGTATTAAAACATACGCTCTCGCTCATTCTTGCATGGAGAACGCCTACGTAGGTGAGAGTTATCGTTTTCCACAAACACTGATATCAGGGTTTATCTCAACTCCAACCGAATGAAACAATAACACACCTACAACGCACACAAAAAAAGAAGCTCAAGCTGGGTGTGACCGATTTAAAAACATTTCCTGGTTATAACAGCTGGATAACAGCTGTTTCGACTGTTTTCTTTTTTTGCGCACAAGATCTAACGTAGATCTTCACAAGATCTATGGCAATTTACAATCGGAAGAACATAAGCATGTGTTTGGTTGCGTCCATCACAAATACAGTGTATACATGCTGCTCTCTGTTTGAGGAGAACATCTGAGAGGGCTGAAGAAGGGAACATGTGTAGTAATCTTTCAGGTGTGGGTGTTTATGATGGGCATGATGGCACTGCCTGTAGGCCACAGACAGCTAGGTTAAGAAAGTGGGTCATTTCTCATGGAATTATAGCTGGATAATTACTCAAGATTGGAACATTCTTATAGGCCATGCCCACATTACAGAGAGAGAGAGAGAGAGAGAGAGAGAGAGAGAGAGAGAGAGAGAGAGAGAGGGAGATTTAAATACCATGGAACATCATGAGCTAGGATAAAAATAGACATTTAAACAGCATCATCATCATCAGTGCCAGGCTATACAATCATGTAGAAAATGAGTTCAATTTACAATCCCTATAAATATACACTGCCTCCATATTTATACATAGAAGCCCCTTCAAACACCTCGCAAAAAAACTCTGGAGTGGAAAGAATGTCAGATCAGCGTACGTGCACATGCCAGCTTTCCATTGCATGCGGGTACCGCCTGTCACAAGAGCGCTCGTATTGGAGACAGGAGAGAGGTGGCAGAGGGAACGGCGCAGCAGCAGATGGCTCAGGGACAGAGGGGGTTGTGGGTAGTGAGAGTCTTCCCTTCTCAGAGGCTCTGTCGGCATTCCAATAGATCATTCAGATGGAGCCCCAGCGAGCTGCTTCACAACCCTCCCGATGCTCATCTCTTAATGAATCCGCTACGCTTTGCCTTTCGTTATGCACATCCCTTCTTCTCACCTGTGAGTTACATGTCCACAGACATTGTGTGCATTAGGTGGTGTGTATGTTCTGCATCCAAACAGATCTTACTGTTGAGGTAGCATTGAACACACAGCAAGAAACCGCCTAATCCCTAGAGAGCTCTAGAGAAAACTCTATACGCTGAACAGACAGTGAAGAGTCCAACAAACTCTCCATGTGAGCGCGTGTGGAATCAAAGCAGCCGTGAGGTTTAGTGTGTTTATGTTTACATTTATTCATTTGGCAGATGCTTTTATCCAAAGTGACCAAATGAAGAAGAATACCATCCAAGCATGTCGCTGTTAAAAGAGTGGACAGTGACAGTGCTGCGAGATATAATTTCCACCAATTTAACGAACACAAGTGAAAAAAAACACACAGTCGTGTGAAGAAGAGAGTGAGCTGTAACTGAATTCACAGGTTGGGATAGGTGCTGGTATTCGGAAATGCTACGAAATATTGTCACAAAGCTATGCATCTCTGCGTGAAGGACTGTGCATGTGTGTGGAATCACAGCAGCTGTGAGGTTTAATATGTTATATTTACATGCATTCATTTGGCAGGTGCTTTTATCCAAAGTGATGACGTGAGGAAGAATACAATCCAAGCATGTCGCTGTTAAAGAAGTTGACAGTGACAGCGCTGCAAGCACAAGACAGTTGTGTAAAAGAAAGAGAGAGCAACAACTGAAGTTTCAGTGTGTGCTGGTATTGAGAAGCGTTACAAAAAAAAAATTGCCGCAAAGTAGCCAAATGCTTGTCACAAAGCTAGTCACCGATAAATCTTCCATGTGTGCGGCTATGTATGTGTGTAGAATCAGAGCAGATTACATTTATTCATTTGGCAGATGCCTTTATGCAATGTGGCCAAGTGAGAAAGAAGTTGGAGCTGACCTCACAATAACCCTGCGCACACACTAGCAAGTGACAAGTCGCCCGTGTCGCTTGTAGTTTGTCTCTTGTGGATGTGTAACTCATACTTTTATCTGTTGTGGCAGTGCACTGTGCTGTGGATTTGCAAATTAACAAAGCAATAATCTGTGCTGCTTTTTTCCAAGCTTGATTTGTCTTTGTTTCATAGCCTCATTATCCCATCCAGTGTCATAGGGCAAAATTTTGATGGAGGATCTGGTCTGGATGTGGTCTATAATGTAATGATGACCTCTCTTCTTCATAGGTTTGGATTTGAGATGAATAGAGAAGAGAGATGAATCATGAGATGAGATCAAAAGATGAATATGAGAAGAGAGTTTAGAGTTTAGAGAGTTTTTGTTTCCAGGTATTTATATGTAGATGTGTTAATTAAACGACATGGAACACATGACATTTTGTATCAGACCACCCGATTTGTAGACAAGCAAAAATATTGGAACATGTAACTGACACATGTTTCTTGTTACCCAGGTGTGTCCTGTTAGATTGATTGTTTAATCAATAAATAGCTCTGAACATCTACTCTTGGTTTAAGCCTTCAGTTTCACCTGAAAAGACTGCATTTGTTGTTGAAAAGGATAAGCCAACATGAAGAACAGAGAGCTGTCTAAGGGAGAAAAGCAAGCCATTTTGAAACTGAGAAAAGAGTGAAAATCAATCAGAGGCATTGCACAAACATTAGGCATAACCAATACAACAATTTGGAATGTCCTGATAAAGAAAGAAACCACTGGTGTACTGAGCAATAGACACCGAATGGGTTGGCCAAGGAAAACAACAACAGCTGATGACAGAAACACTGTGAGAGCTGTGAAGAAAACCCCCCAAACAACAGTCAGTTACATCACCAACAACCTCCACAGGGCAGGGGTGAAGGTATCACAATCCACCGTTCGAAGAAGGCTGAGAGCAGAAATATAGAGGTAATACCACAAGATGCAAACCATTCATCAGCAGTACGAATCAGAAAGCCAGACTGGAATTCGCAAAGAAATACAGAGACGAGCCACAAAAGTTCTGTAACCAAGATTAACCTCTACCAAAGTGATGGAAAGTCCAAAGTGTGGAGAAAGAAAGGATCTGCTCATGATCCAAAACATACAAGCTCATCTGTGAAACATGGTGGAGGTAGTGTCATGGCTTGGGCTTGCACCGCTGCTTCTGGTACAGGTTCACTAATCTTTAATGGTGATGGAACTCATAATCGCAGCAGCAGCAGAATTAATTCAGCAGTTCACAGGAACATTTTGTCTGCCAATTTACAGAGAACTGCATCCAAATTAATCAGGAGGAACTTCATCATGCATCAAGGATCCAAAACACACTGCCAAATAAAAAATACAAATAAAAATGAGGACATAGCTCTGCTCTCCATGAATACAATCAGACACAATGGTAATTTTAGCCGCTTTAGCGGCTAAATTTGCTTATTTGCTAACAAGCTCATTCGGAAAGGCGACATTCACAAAATATAAAGTGCGATACTTACTTCTTCTGGATATGAAGCTAGATCATGAACAGTTGTTGCTGGTCCATGCTTGAGAATCAAGTTTTTAGCAAATCCTACCTTGTACTGACCCTCATTCACAAAAATAGTATGGTGTAAAATAATTTAATTTTTGGTGAGGGGGGGAGGGGGGGACATTTCCTTCTTACAGCCAACAACAGAACAAACAACTTACGAAGCTGAGACATTCTTCTTATCAATGTAGCGGCTCATGGTGGGGGAACACTGTGGACTGTGTGCAGCTCACTCAGGGAAGGAGCTATGCAAATAGGGCAGAGTCACTGGGCGGGGCTTAATCCAACATGACGTCACGTTAGGGCGAAAATGAAAACGGCTCATTTTGAGACCCTGTTTATGATTCATTGGGAATATAAAAAAAAGGAGTGGGTGGATTTTTACCATTCTAGGATGGTTGTGTACACACTCTGTCGACACCCATTTACATTCAAACACCATTTAAAAGTGAATTTTTAAATGTTTAAATGTCCTTAAATGTTATTTCCTTTCATTTACTTCAAGACTATACTTTTGCTCACCTCAAAATTGGGTGGTCTGATACAAAAGGTTCTCTGTTTCATGTTGTTTAACAAATCTAGCTGTAAATACCAGGAAATAACAGCTGAAATCCTAAACTCTCCTCTCATATCCCTCTTTTGATCTCAAACCCAAATGTCTTCGGTGAATAGCACAAACATTTGAATTTGGCCTTGCCGTTCTAATAGTTTCAGAGGAGACTGTACCTCCCTGATCAGCAAGCTAAAGGTGACAGTGACAAGGACAACCTCCCTGAGATGACATGAGGAGGAAAACTTCAGAGGAACCAGACTCAAAAGAGAATCCTTCCTCTGCTGTATGACACTCATAATGCATGAATAGGTAATGATAGAGACAATGGCCTCATTTATCTAGTAGGAGCACTTACACAAGAAATTTGGTTTTCATGAAAATCCCTTCTTTTCGGAAGAACGTTCATATCCTACTCTTGCTCCCGAGCGTGTAAATTTAAGCATAAGAAGACTACTTAATGTAACTGATCGACTTCAGATCGTAAAATACGGTTTCCCTGTGTGACATTCATATGATCACCTGGGTACAGTGTAGATCTTTTTTTCCTCTCCATTTTCATGTCAAACCTTTTTTTTTTACACCTTCCTTAATTCACACCTAAATCATCTTTTCTCTAATTTGTCTCTAGAGTTTGACCTTTTCAGGTGCTGCCACACTGCTAAATATTTTTAGCATAGAATTGAAATAACTGGTACTTCTACATTTCTGCCTTTTCTTTCATATTTCCAGCCTTCAGTGCGCTTCTGTGAGCGTCATTAAATTCAAATGAGCTGTGTCGGGGAACACGCTTTGCACTTTACGGGTAATCGACATACACACACAATCAGCGTTTCCGAAACTTTTGCGAATCTGGCAGAAATGTTTAGTTCAGTTCGGCAAATATTTACACACAACTTCGCTAAAAAAAACGATGAGGTCTGATATGTGGAGAGATTTGCTCACGCTGATGCTATTGGTATAATCCAAATGGCCTTTTGTTGTTATAAACATTTCCAAAACAAAAGATACGATTTTTCCTTGTGAAAAAAATATACTTTATGTATAATATGAAAAGCTAACTTGCTCATATACTCGACTACATTCTGACATTGAAACGACACCACCGAGTAAATCAATTAGGTCTATTATTTAGGAAGAATCCCCTGATCCAAGACTTAAAGTTAGTGAAGTGACTGAGATGACCTTGCTTAGAGTGTTGCATGGGAATTATGGGTCGAAACCGGAGCCTGGTCTTCAGTCAGTCAGAGGGAGGGGAAGCGGAGCAGAACGTGCTGTGTTGTTTAACCCAGTCTTTGAAAAACCTGATACAGTTGAAGTGTGAAAGAGTCAGCATCTGCTAACAAATAAAATCAGACATGATTGGCAGGCAGCAGTGCTGCAGCGCCAAACCATTAGAGTGTCATATTACCCAGCGGTCTCATGCTTGGAGACAGGCGGATTGACTGCACCTACTCCATGAGCACCTGCACTATGAGGGAATAAAAGGGTTTGCACCATCCTAATGCTACATACTCCAGCACCAGAGAGATAGACGACACCTGGACAAAACACAAAGAACACAAACTTTCAGTATTCTGTATATGCAATATAAGAATACTTTTACCTTATTTGAACCTAGCGATTAAAAGAGAAATCAACGTGTTTTGCAACACTTACCAGGTGTATTTTCACGAGATGAGCTCTTTGTTTCGGGCCCCCAGGTGTACACCCTGATAATAAAACGGGAATGATGTATGGAAGTCTAAGGGACTGCGAATGTGACTCATGAAGCAAGTGATGCGAGCTGACGGTGATATCACAAGGAGAACAGAGTGCTCGCCATCTGCTGCCCTTTCACAAACGCACACACTCATGCACGTGCACACCTGAGGGTCTGTGGGTGATCTCACGTTACACACCGACAGATTTGTCGGTGGTTGCGTGTCTTCCAGATGAAGAACCGAGAAATGCGAGACCAGCATTAAAAGGCAGCCGTCATAAAACGGACTATGGCTCATGTAGAACAAAAAGAATCTTTATATGACATGTCTGAAATGCTTAAGACAAACAAAAGGATTTGGAAGAGAAAAGAAAATAGCCGCCACATCATCAAATATCAAACATAATAATGAGGAACTGAACTTGTTACTGTAACAAATATCCCATTATAGGTTTGTTTTTTCTTTTATACATGAATAATAAAATCTTAACAAGTGGGTGAATACACAGTGTTTTTTTTTTTTTTCCACATGGAAATTGTAAATTTAATTACACCTAGGAATGTGTTCGGGCTACCAGCTGTTCATCACTGAGCCCTGTGAGGTTTTTCTTATGAAATTTAATAGTGATCTAAAGGGTTTCAAAGCTAACAGTAAAAAACAAAACAGCAGAATATCACAGAAACAAACGCAGTGATGTATAATACGTTACATCAATGTATGTCATGAAGAATTAAAAAGGAAACATTACATTTTCGTTGAAATGAAGCAAGTGACGTTACATCAATAGACACTATGTACATTTATACATATTTATACATGCTGTATGTGCACTCACATGCTAACATGAGGGCCAGCTAAAACAACACAAAAATAAATCCATCCACTTTCGAGCATTTTTAAAAATGACTGCTGTCAAACTAGACACATCAGAAACAACTATTATATTATTCAGAAATGTGAATAAAATGAGGATGGTAATAAAATCCGTAACTGGTCATACAAACATCACCTGAGTGGGTTTAATTCCTAAATGCTACACTGGCGGATTTTAAAGCTGCATCACTGACATAACTAGATGCTCACCAGTTCATTGGGTTTCCTCTTAGCATGTGTATGGTTTGTTAATCAGTTTCCCCATAAGTAATTTCAGTCAAGCACATCTGCTGGATTAGCATGTGTCTAATAGTCCAAGTACACAAAATCTTCAGTCATGTGCTTCCCACGTCACACACACGCACACACACACACACCCTCAGACCTACTGTCTCAGATGGTGCAAGAGTTGAACAAGTTCAATGACGCATGAATGTTCCTTCATGGTAATGACAATAGCACACATGCCCAAGTCCTGCTTTTCTCTCCCTGCTGTCTCTACACGGGAAGAAGACATCGTTCAGAGGCTGATGAAATCATGGCTTGCTTGTGGGATGACAAACACTGCGCGCTAAAAAACTTCCTCCTCTTCGGCTTCACAGCCATATTCTGGAAAAATAAGCAAAACTCCAGAATTGAATTTGAGATATTCCATCCATCCATCCATCCATCCATCTTCTATACTGTTTTTTGCTTTTCAGGGTCACGGGGAAACCTGGAGCCTATCCCAGGGAGCATCGGGCACGAGGCGGGGTACACCCTGGACAGGGTGCCAATCCATCACAGGGCACAATCACATACACACTCACACACCCATTACGGAAACTTTAGACACGCCAATCAGCCTATCATGCATGTCTTTGGACTGGGGGAGGAAACCGGAGTACCCGGAGGAAACCCCCGCAGCACGGGGAGAACATGCAAACTCCGCACACACAGGGTCACGGTGGGAATCGAACCCCCGACCCTGAAGGTGTGAGGCGCACGTGCTAACCACTAAGCCACCGTGCGCGAATTTGAGATATTGGAATTAATTTTTTTTAAAAAAGGTTTATAATATAAGATTTAAAAATGGCCAGTGCTTTCTGGGTGAGATGGATGGCATGCTCTGTCTCTGCTGCCAATCACAGTGACACTAGCAACTGTGGAAATTGTATGTGGAAGGTGGCAGATAGCATTAATTATAAACATATAATACATTTTTTTAGTATGTGCAATAAATATGCTTCATTTGCACAAAAAACAACAATTTCACTTTAAAATAATGTATTTATTGTTCTTTGGCTTTTATAAATTGTGTGTTGTTTTATTATGTGTTGCTTTCGTACTGAGTTGCAAATATAATTTCCCACGTGTCAATAAAGTGAATTGAACTCAAATGAGCATTTTCCTCAGATTGTGTTACCCAAATTAGAAAAGGGTTTACATACTGTAAATGGCATCGAATGTTCTCTTGTTTTCTTTTCAGATTTACAGATTAATAACAGTGCTCTAGATGCTCCCTATTCAAGAACTGGTGATGTGCTTTTGTCTATTTAAATCCACTGGCCAAAGTGAGTTTGCAGGCGTATAGCTGACTGTCAGATGTCTCTGTTAGAGAAATTACGACGGAAACCAACCAAGGGAGTCCTTAATCTTGCCTTGATCTTGGTTTTTATTTAGACTTCTTGACCCTTTGACCTTGGTTTTGTCTATCAATTTGTCTTGGATTCAACAAAGGTGGTCTTGACTACAGCCCTGGGATCTATGCATTAAAGACAATGTGGGGCAAGTGAAATAAAGACGACGCTGCCTGCTATCATAAATGGTGAAGATCTTCATAAATGCTCACATAATCTACTGATTACACATACAGTCAGTTGTTTGTTTTAAATGTATTTCTATCATTTAAATCTATTTAAACAATCCACCAACACTGACTTATATAGGTAGAAACTACCTTAAATATTTCATTCAATCTGGAAATTGAACTAACAGCCATTTTGATCATTAACTGTAACTTCATCACTGCTGAACCCGTGTTGCTTATACTTACCGTTCCCTCCCATAAGCTTCATAGCACTGACACAGGGCTCTTCCACCTCTTCGTCCTCCTCTTCCTCAGTGGGCTCCTCATACGTCACCGGGCCACTCTCTATGACTAGAGGAGAAGTAGGGGCAGGGGGAGTCTCAGGGGTCACTGGAGGCAGCATCGCAGCATTGGGTACAATCTAAAAATTACAGGAAAGAGAATAACTTACAGTATGTTGATTTTTTGACATGCTTGTATTGACCTTCAACAAACCTTGCATTAATCAATGATGGGCTGAGGCCAATTTTATTCGGCGCTCTGAGAAAACATTCACTAAAATCAATGACGGCGAGCAAGTCAGCAATTGTGTAGAAAAGAAACGAATGAGGGGAAACTGGATCGCTGCCAATTATGTGGTATATATGTATTCATTATCGACTACTTCAATATCCATAAGGAGCAGTAGGGAAAAATACAGAGACAGGGTAGGGGGGAAAAAAAAACAGAGAGAAAGTTATAGAAAGAAAAAAAAAAAAGTATTTGTGAGAGAGGAATCACTGCCTGGGGATGCGAGAGACCTAATTAATGAACAATGCTGTAGAAAAGTAAAGATGAGTATGGAAGTATAAGCTAATTATAGCTGGCATATATGATATGAGGGTTGTCTCTAGGCAGTCTCTCTATAGGATTGGTAGCGACAGCAGGGTTCTGCTTCAGAAGCGGCCCCGCCGCTGGCCTCAAAGAGAGCATGTCGCTCTGCAACGGGTCCGACCCCGACTGCGTTAACCCTAACTTGGATCAATCAAACAGAGAAGCTTGGCAGCTATGGAATCTCTGGGCCTCGTTAAATCGAACATAAAAACAATGTGCATGGCAAATAATCTAGCTAAATAATTTAGACACTAAAATGAAACAAATGTGAAAGTGTAAACTCTGCACTATATGTACTCTTATATGTTGCAGCATGGCCCTGCTGACATTTTCTCCCATTGTGTACAGGCATATATCGCTGTGACAAAGTTGACATGACAACTTCAAGAAACACAGTAATAAATATCTTTGAGAGCTTCTCATTGTGAGTCACAATGCATTTACATTTTCCCCCTAGACCTTATCTTGTGAAGGAGAGAGCAGTCAGATAAATGCTCATGATTGTTTGTTGATGGTGACTCCTTTCCAATTCCCTCACAGGAACACATGCAGTTATGTAACACCAATTCATTTTGCTGTCTCTCTTCCGCCAATCAGAGCAGCCACTCCACAGCAACCAGGACAGGACCAGGAGGTTGCCTAGCGACGGCCCAGTTGACCCCCGCCAGCATTCTGTGTATGTGTATGTGTGTGTGTGTGTGTGTGTGTGTGTGTGTGCTCTTTCTCTATGCCTGCACAAACCTCTCCCCCATTTCTCCCTCTCATTCTATCTCTCTCACAGCACAGCGTCAGACTTAAATACAGGTTAAGCAGATCCTAAACCGAGTGTGCTCAGATGCACTAAAAGTGTCAAAACAGCAAATCGTTCAATCAATCAATCAAACCACGACAGTAGATCCTGGCTTCGGAATAAATATGAATTCCAAAGAAAGTGCCACATGATTACTGAGAGCGATGTTGCACAGGACTCTGGGGCTATAGGTGTCGGTTATCATTTTAATTCCGTGATTAGCTGCTAAAATAAAAATAAACTACCTCTATAACAGAATATAGGACATGTCCTTATAAACGAATTGACAATTTAGTATTTGCTTTGTATTGTATAGTGAAACTGATTAAACCTCACGTCCGTTCTAGCAGTCTGAATAGGTCCTCACCTGTGTCGCTGCTCTTTTCTTCTTGGGATTTGACGATATAAGGGGGCGGAGCCTGAAAAAGTGCAAAGATAAAAACGTATCGTTAACACGTTCTTACAGAGTGAGATTCACATCTACAGGGTTAAATTTGTTTCAGTTTAAAACCACTCTGCTCCACCTGTTCCATCCACTCTGTCACAGGTAGAAGTACATATTTCAGATCACAATCACACAGCTGCACACACGTTTTGCAAAGAGATAATAACTGCGAAACATCCCATGGAAACAGATCACCCCGGTAGAAACTTCCAGATTCCGTCCCACTTCGGACTGAATGCATGAAATAACCAGAGCAGCGGTGGATTCAGTTTCTCATCACCGGGAGTGCACTCCTCTTCAAAACTAAGTTAAGCATTCCGTCTCATCCCTCGCCTCCTCCTGCACTGCAGATTATTCAAGCCTGGCACTTTGTTAAGCCCAAGAGCTGCACCACTGGGTGAAAAGACACCCCCAGCACTGATGAAATACTTAGCTTACATCTGCCAGGAATCGGATTTCGACATCAAACATCCTGCTCTATTTAAGGCTAATATTAAAGAGACTGTTCTGAAAAGTTAATTAGCCTTGAGGGAGAAGAGAAGCAGGAAATGACGGAACAATCTGGAGAAAATGACCTTGATGTGTGCCTGTGCTGCTCCTGTGTGTGTGCAGAGCGGAGAGATCTTGAGAGGCTCCAGAAGAGAACGTACAATTTACGTCTCATTTGGAACCGTCCAAATACATGAAGCCTAAATAGAAGTAGACTAGATTTGTAGAGCAAAACAATAGTAGTCGGTAGTGCAAGTCTGAAAATCGAATTTAAAGCAGCAGTGGTGGAAAGAATCGTACTGTCAACTTCAGAAAATTTACATTTAAATGAAAGAGAAGTGTAACGTGCCCCTGGACCAATTTAATATATGTTTAAATGTCACGCATAATTAAGGAATACACACCACCGTCATCTACACACATGTCCCTTTCACACATGAAACAAAACCAGTGGAAATGAAACAGTCATTAACTACGAAGGGGTCAAATGTGAATGGAAGTGAGAACTGAACTCCTGCGATGGGGCAATCAGCTGCACTTTGACCTCGTACCAGTTTCTGGGAAATTATGATGCAAGCAGAATGATGCCTGATGCATTACTGGGAAAAGGACGGCATGTTGGTTACTAGTTATCCGATGACACACTGATACATTTTAATACAACTGATTAAAAACATTAGCTTGTAGCAGGAGACGGAGGATAAGCCTAAAATCAACAATGAAGGGGAAAGGGATGCCTCTGCCGCCATCAAGTCTCGTCCTTCAGATTACTAATTTGTATTCATGAAATATCCTAAAAATATACTTCAAACAGGAAGGAAGCTATTGAAAAAAAAGACATATTTCAGTCATCTGACCTTGCCGTGTCTTCGACCCTGTTTGGGTCAATTCCAAATGCTAACCAGTTTGGTTACCAGTAACCATCTGCTGGTTACAATGGTAATTTCATATATATCATACAAACACTCAAGCACTCGTTCTTGAGCTCGCGGATAGATGGACAGATGGATGGACAGACAACCAAAACCTAATGCCTCCACCACGTCCTGGTGAAGAAATAAATCAGTCCGTCCAGGATTTTGCGAGTGCAGAAATGAACGCAAACTCAAGGAAACTCCAGAATATTTGGTCGAGCTTGCAATTTTTCAACATTACCACAGATTTTCCGAAGATTTCTCTGCCAAGATGCGTCATGTGATGTCATCACAACGCACGTTCAGCCTAAACCCTCTTTGATTCACGTGCGTCTAACATGAGTACAGTTAAAAGTACTGTACACGGGCGGCTGTGGCTCAGGTGGTAGAGCGGGTTGTCCACTAACCATAGGGTTAGCGGTTCGATTCTTGGTCCACGTGACTCCACATGCCGAAGTGTCCTCCGGAAAGACACTGAACCCCAAGTTACTCCCGATGGCACGTTAGCGCCTTGCATGGCGACTCTGTTACCGTTGGTGTGTGAATGGATTCGAGTAGTTTTCCACAAAAAATAAACTGCAAAATCCTGTATGGACTGAGAAATATTGAGAGATTTCAGGACAATATTTGTCTGGCAAATGAACAACACCGTACACAATGCAGTCATTTATGAGTCAGTCACCTGCAGACTCATAGCGAATGGCGTAATTATAGAAAAACCACAGGAGATATGCTAGCCCATTAAAAGCATTGTATGCAGGATTTGTTATAGCCAGCATCCTGTGTAACGGGATAACGCAAAGCCCAAACATTAGCAGTATACCAACAATTTTCCTGATTTGGAGTGTCAAAATAAAAAATGGCCACATGCCATATCCATCTCTCTTCATTTACTCACATCCCAACAACAGCGTAAGCCTGGGCGGTGACTGGGCCTCCCTGCTGAGCTCTCCCAGAAGACTTGCGAGAGTGCTTTCCTGGCTGATAAACGAAAGTGCCAGTAATTAATCAGCTTAAGGAGAGGAGGAGGATGACGAGATGTAGACTGAGGGCTTGCTGCTTGCCGAGCAGAGGGCCTTCCATTTCCTTGTGATTCATTAAGCGAGGCAGCTCGCACCAGCCATCTGCCAGATACAAGGCAAGCTAAGTCTGGCCTGCTTTGGCCAAGGCTACTCTGTGAAGTGCTACTGGTGTGTGGAACTCTGGCACTGATCCCTACAGTAACGGTGGCTTTAAGGTTACCCAACACAATACCGCAAAACTCTCAGACTGAGGATCTGGATCCTATAGCGGGCTGCGACTAACACAATTACCAGCGTGAGCGAGCGACAGCAGGCAGTTGGCCTCTGGGCAGAATGTGGAGAATAGCTATCGACTGCTTCTGCTCAGAGGGAGTCAGAAGTGTATACAGTCTCTTAGCACTGGGCTTGTGAGATAGCCCATGAAGAAGTAAATGGGAGTATCACTCAAATGCGCTGGGCATTACAACGGAGTGGAAAGGCTAAGAGATTGCTTTTAATCATTTTTCTAGTGACCTTCCATTCCATAGAGCAAGGCAGTGAAGGAAGAATCGACAACAATCCACAGATTCATAATGGGATCTGAAAAAGCTTGAAAACCAGTGCGAGCATCTGCCAATGCACTCAAACTCTGATTACTGTAATTTACCTCATTTTAAAATTAAATTCTCCAAACACATCTGTGGTTACCGAGAATAACTTCATATACAATGACATCTGTGTAGTGTGTTAATCTTTCATTCGACCAGAACGTCGCTTTTAAAGAAGCGCACTGCCATAAAAAAAAAAAGTCCTTTTGTTTCAAAAGGTACAAACAAGGAAAATTATCTGAAGTGAAAATCAGTTCAACGGATACAATAGTGGTCCTTAAGGTCTCGTTATATACTTTAGTGGTGTTCCTTTAGAATTACATTCCTCTTAAGAAAACGTATAAAACACGCAACACCAGTGAATGTACCTTAAACCTCTAGTTTATACCTTAAACCTATCATCCTGTCAAGTAGGGGTCTTCCCTATGAGCCGTCAGGAGTTGGCTTGCGAGCACTGGGATTGACAAACAGGGATTTGGCCGATGTATGTCTGCTGATAATAGCAGGATCGTTATAATGCTACGCTCTATATAAAAGTAAAGCGTTGGAGTTAACTAAAGGTATTCTCATTGCCAATTATGACCTGCCTCAAGCGGCGATTACCTTATACGGCAAAGCCACTAGCGCCTCTATGGAGGCGCCGCAAGTCACAAAGGACCTACCATTTCCAAGGACGGAGACTTGATAACATGATGTAAAATAGCCAGAATTATTTTAAGAATTAAATTGAGGAATAGACATGGCTGGTGAGCTCAGTAAAACAAACAAACAAACAAACAAAAAAACACAGCAACCACCCAGTATCCAGCAAATGTTCTTTTATGTGCTTAATGGAGCGAGGCCACAGAAGCAATATGTTTGTTCGGGGAGCACAAAGCCACCATAATTCTTGAGAAATAAAAGAGTTGTGTTTAGGTGGCATCTTGAGGTGAGGCTCTAAATGTGACTACTGAACTCTGACCCTTCACCGTACACGCTTTCTATTGTTGTGGTTTTTTATTGTCTTGTGCCGGCAGGGTTTGGCTAGGGCTGAGCACATCCGCACGTGAGCTCCCACAATCCCTGTGGGCTGGCAGCTCACACAAAACAGAGCCAACTAGGAGTGACATCCCATATAGCACCCTTTGCCAGCTCCCATGCGGCGGTCTGCTATGTGTGTGTTTTTTTTTTTTTTGTCAGTGTGGATGCATTAACAACATTTGAGCTAGGTGTGAATGACAGTGGAGTGTGAAGGACACCTTAGCAAATCAGAGTTTGTCAGATTGTTCTTGTGAAGCATGCAAAGGTCACGCTAAAGGAAAACCTTGTTTAATTCAACTTCTAAGTCTCGCACTGCGCTTTTATAAAGTATTATATTCATTAGATAATTAGCAGGTCGACATCGATTTCAGTTCAAAGACGGTCTCCACTATAGGGAGAGGGTTCAATCCACTTTTCACATAAAAGACCACGAAGATCTAATGGATTATCTTTGCTCAACAAAGTCGGTGAGAATTCCACATGGGTCTGCTAAACACTCACATGTTATCCAATGTAATGCCAGGAAAGCCCCACACTAAAAACATTATGCAGCATAAGACATCACATGCAACTGATAAAACATAAAATGTGAGTAAAAATAAAAACAACTTCACCAATGACAAATTACAGTGACCAGATTGAGAGCCTATACTATTCACAAAGAGAATATCTTATGTGTCGGGTCACTGACTTTGTCTGTGTTGCATCGGGATAGCCACAGACAGTGCTGAATGCTTGCTTGCTTGCTGGGCCGCCCTGGTGGGGGGAGGGGGGAGGAAGTGGGGGTGGACCAACCTGATGCCAGGCTGCCTGCCTGCTCCCACCCCAAGACAGATGGCAAATGAGCTGGTTAATGGAATGGAAATCACGCAAGATATATTTATCCACTTTACAATCAATCCCCATGTTGCCATATCATCAATAATGTTCCATACGGCGCCAGATACGGTGAGACACAGCGAGAGAAAGCAAAATGACAAAGAACTAAACACACTAAGCAATCATTTATTAGCTCTGTGTACAACCATCTTACAGAATATAGACTTACAAATGAGTAGGCGCCTCCATATTTTCTCCATGCAGCAAAGAAAGTTTAATTGAAGTTCAGTATAAATGAAATAACATGTAACGATAGTCTTGTGTCACATTAACCCCAAAGCGGACATTAATATTTCAGTCACTCAGGCAACTCTATAGTAATATAGAAGTTCATGGTCGTTGTAGAGGGAAGTTAAAGATTCAAGATCAAACTCTTCTAAACTTGTGGGCTTTGTAGGTAGACAAACACTTTTAAGTGGCTCTCGCTGTGAGCTGAGAAAGCTTGACACAGCTGCAACGGTTTTTGTGAATGAGCTCTGTACTCCTGCAGGGCCCATTCTGCCAGCCAGTCAATAAGGCATGTCAATGAACTCTGACAAGGGGAAGTAATAATTCTGTTGATCCAATATTGCATGTCAGTTGAGACTGCATGAATACAGAATACGAAATACTAAATGCAGACTGAAGGAGAACCTAAAATAGCAGATCTTATTTCCTTAAGGGGGACAGTGTTTAAGCGATAGTAGCGGACCATTCTGAAACATGAGGCTTCAATCAAATAAATGACTAGGCTGGAACCCCAACTGATAAGAATATATTAAATCACATGTGCTATTGCTCTAGCTTGATCCGTAGTATGTGTTTCTATCTTTTGTTAGCTGCTGGTTGCTATGGTTTCCCTGCTAGCAACAAGCTAGTGCCATGAAGCCGCATAAACACCATAGCTAGAACAAAATGTATGCTAAACACCCAGTTTGACCACAATTCAGACGTCTCCCTGCACAAATGGGATATCTCGCTCATTTAGATTACAATTCTAATGTATTCACGCTAACATATATTAGAATTATACTAATGGGTGAATACGTGTGTATACTTATATACTGTTTTCATGCAGTGCATCACTACCAGTGTTGAGCTGAAAACAAAGTTCTTCACAATTTCTGCTGTTTACTGGACAGGCTTGAAGTGTTCAACATACCAAAAGACAACACCGAATATCAA
This sequence comes from Ictalurus punctatus, assembly GCF_001660625.3. Lineage (NCBI taxonomy): Eukaryota > Metazoa > Chordata > Actinopteri > Siluriformes > Ictaluridae > Ictalurus > Ictalurus punctatus. The sequence goes on from NC_030440.2 coordinate 7,082,088, forward strand.
CAGCGTATCTAGCACTTCAAACCCTCTAGCAGCTTCGAGAATCCCATCAGCCGAAAGTAGGAACAAATATACGGTACTAAAATATGCAGAAGTTCAGAAAATAGGTTTGAAGGTTGGAGTTGGTGGGGTGTCATATCATCCTTTCTCACTCCCATCACTGGTCACATCATTCCCCTTCTCACATGCATGGAGGTAAATGTCTTTTCTTCAACTTCGCATCGTGATAAACGCTTGGCCTCCTGTGGCTAGAGCTCTCCAAATCTTATTACAACGAATGCTTTCTGGCCGTATTGTCACGTCGCTGCTGGTGTGAATACAGAATAATAATAATAACACATCAAACATATCTGACTGAGCATTTCAGGAGAACCCAGCAGAGACCAGTAACGCCATTTTTTTTGCATGCTACAGGAAGGCTCTTTCAGATAAGCAGAGCAGGATATAATGGAATTCCCATGAGACCCTGCTCAGGACACACCCGTGTGATATATGAGATATAGCAAGCGAACGCAGTCATCATACCTTTCCCACAGCAAGAGTCGTCTGGCTTGACTAAAACATAATAAAGGTCAATCGTGAGTAAGTCAAAAGGTACTGTACTTTGCACTGTGGAAATAGTAGGACTGGATGAGACAGTCTTCAGACGTAGATCACTGATCACGCTCACACCACACACACATAGAGAAGGAGATGGGAGCTTAAAGCACCTAAGCGGACCAAAGAAAGCTCGCTTACATAGCATGAAGTCATTAAACATTCAGCTCGCACCCTCAGTTCCTGTGAGATGAAAAAAGATACTGGAAGGACGCATACATTAAGAGTTGGGTGAGTTCCACACCTCCTGGTGTAAAGACAGCTTATCACACGTCCTGCAGACCACTGAGGAAACCCCCCCCCAGGGCCTGGAGGCTGAAGGAGGATGCTTGGCGGGCGGGATCCAGGGCAGAGAGGGAAGAAGTGATTATCCTCCTGCTATCTTCCTCTCCAGTGGTTCAGCAGGAAGGAAGTACAGGGGGTTGTCCTCCACTGTTATGACTGTGCTTGGTTCATACCTCTGCAAACTCAATTTTCTTAAAGGATGCCTTCTGTGTGAAATGGGCAAACTGTGACCCTATGGTGCCAACCTCACCGTACAGGCATGGACATTATGAAGTAAGACATGGTTCAGAGCAAGATATATACTTATGGAATATTTCAAAATAATAACTACGACTCTGAATTCTAAATCTTACCAACATTTCGTTATTTCATTCATCTTCGGTAACTTCTGCATCCTGGTTATGAACGTAGGAAATCCGGAGCCTAGCCCAGGAACACTGGGCACAAGGTGGGGATATATACCCTGGCACCACAGCCATCACAGGGCACATTTCATTAACCTAATCTATTTATCCAATTTCCTTCCATTGTCGGCTGGCACAGCATCCGACATGCTCCCAGATGAATCAAAGTGATATTTGACATGTAAATTTGACATGTGCTGACCAAAGTGTATTATTTTTGCTTGAGCTCTGTTTGCGCCACTCTGTTGGCGTGAGATGAATGAACGCACCACATCATGTGCACTTCAAGCGTGCAGACTGCATCTGGTGTAGTGCTTTACACTTGACTAAACTGACAATGTTAACCGTTGGCACGATTTGCACTTGAATCAAATCAAAGTACCGATCTAGGTTGTATATAACAGCCAAGATGCACACTTTCATTACCCAGACTTCGATAAGCTGCAGTGTGACACAAACCAAACCTTCTAAGAAGGCGTTGTGAGTGTAGACCGCCTAATCTCACACAGTGATTCATAGAGGCGTTTCTTCAATGTGTAAAAAATGAACCCATGTACTATCTTTTCCTCTTTGAAGCATGGTAAAAGTTGGATCGTTAGAAATCTGGACCCTGAAAATGGCTTCCCCTGCCAAAAAAGACTGAGAACCACTGCTCCTCAATCACTCACTGACACACAGACTGTATATTCACAAGCATGTACTGTGGAGGTTGTTTAAACCCCCCTGCCTTCTAGTGAACAAAACAGTGTGGGGGAGTAAATATGCCCTAAACTGATCACACAAAGAATCTGACATGGTGCAGGGTGGCTGTAAAGGAAGTACCAATTTTCTCTTCGTGTGTGGCTGTGCAGCTTGGTAACAGCTCTCGCTGTCATCATGATGCACTTTGTTGCATCCGGTCAGAACGACAACGAAACCCAAAGAGTGGGAGAGTTCAGAGGATCTTTCTTGCCACCTCCGCACATGTCAGCGAGCGTACACATTCTTGATGCCACCAGGAGACATAAGCCTCCATTAACAGACAAGGTCTAGTCTGGCTTAGTGGAGAAGCGAGTGGGAGAGGGCTCCTGCTGAGACAGCTTGAGCAATGTGAAATGTGACTGACTCAACCTCCCTCAGCACCTAAAGAGCAGATGGAAAAGCAAGGCGAGAAAGCTCAAAGGGTTTACAAGACGGCCTGTCGGTGCTACAGTGCTAACTGTTCACCATGCGCCTAACCTGCTGTTGAACCGAGCCATTTAATTTCTGCTGTGCAGAGGAGGAATACGTGCTTGAAATTGAATCACATAAGTGGAAGCAAAAAAAAAAAAAAAAAAAAATGATTATAAATGAAAGCTTGGGGATCCCAGTTAGCGTTACTGAAATAAATCTTTATGGTCCTCATTAGCCGGAATTTATTGTTTCAATGTAATTCACTTAGTCACTGCTAATTCATTTAGGGGCTTGTGAAGTTGCTTATATATACGTTGCTTTCATTACTTGATAAGCTTGTCGGCAATGGGGTCATCAGTCACCATAGAAAACAATTTGCAATCTACATGTTTGTGTTCCCCTGAGAAAAGTGTGTATAAAAATGGCAATATCCAGCTGTTATAAGAATGTCGTTCCCATCAGCAGGAAGTGGCTCCCTGACTCCTACTACCATGCATCCTCCAGACTAGAAGACCACAGCCCACTGATAAATCACATCCCTAAACAATAGGAAACTCTACGTGGTGAAATCTGGTCTGAAGCATTTTGGGTCATAGGTGAGGTGTGAAATGACCCACAGAATAAGGCCTGGCCAGTGGCCACAAAGTGAAGTTTAGCTAGTTAAACTGTTGGACACAATCCCAAGCTTCCTTTTATGCTCTATTTGTGCCTCTTCTTCTTTGTAATCCATGCTAATCTGGACTTCTCCCGCCCCTTCCAAGAGGAATTTTCTTGTGTATCATCCCTTTCATGTTGGCGAGCATGGCTGCAGAGGCTTGGTCGAAGGGAGGGCAAAACCTTCCGAGACATAATCTGTCACAGTCGCAATGTGTCTCATAGTCTTATTACTATAAGAAAACCCAGCACCCTTTCCACTCTGGATACTAGGAGGGGGTTGCTTCAGGGATTTGGTGACATGCGGCTCCACCAATATTAACCATGTGGCCTGCTCCACTATTGGTTGCTTGGAAATGATGTCTGCGCTTAATGGCTGAAAGCTCTGTGCTGAATCTGCTGTTGTGGGGGATGAGTAGCCAAACCCATAATGCAGGATGAGCAATACTGGATGCAAAGCTAGAGTTGACTGGAAACAATGACATTAGCTGTGGTAAATGTTGCATTTCCACTGGGAGTAAAAAGCCTTGTAACAGTCTGTGAAATGCATCAGGCTACCTCTGTACTTGGGTCATTTGGAGCTATGTCTAACAACATCAATGTCATGAGAATGTGATGCAAAGCTTACTTAACGCCCCCTGTTGAAACACACACACACACACACACACACACACACACATCAACTCTTACCCATATTTTCTCACCTTACTCTAATATATCCAAATCTCAAGCCATGTTGTCATTGTGCAAGAAAGCCACACAGATATAACACAGTTCTATTGTCAAAATTCTCAGCTGTGTTACACGGCTAAACACCGGCTGTGATTTCAAAGCAGGAGGAGGTGCTGTAACATGAAGATCAGACAAGCATCACATAGCACACTGGGAGGAGACAAGTCTGGATGTGTTGTCACTCTCTTTGAGTCATGTGCATAGAGGATTTATAAGCAGGTCCTCCTGCCTCAACAAGTTCAGATTTGCACTTCAAAACCTGAACTCTGTGAGAACTAAAGCCTCATAAAGAACATTTAAAAACATGCAGTAGTGCATCCAGGGAGTTATGAAAGACAAGAAAAGAGAGCAAAAGAAAGGTACTGTATGGCATACTCTTTATGTCATACTCTTCCAGGAGAAGCGCTTTTCCATCTCCGTTAGTATGGAGGTCATGCAGTAGGCTTGTTTTTGCAGGGGTGGGGGTGGGGGTGGGGGTGGGGGGGGGGGGGGGATGGTGGAGTTGAAACAGTGTGTCATTCAGTTTAAGGAACCGTGTAAGGAGCGGCTTGTATATACAAAAACAGATTTGGTCTCTCTGCTCTTAGTCTGCTGGGTAAATATGCAGAGGTTAAGAAATGTAATGCATTAACATGAAGCTGATGCAAATGAGATCCTTCAGTGAGAGTGAGTGGCAGATAGTTTTTAGGTCTTTCGACACTTAATTCTTGCACAGGCAAAAGGGAAGAAAATATTTGTTCATTTTTGTCAACAGGCCACGGAGAAGTTTGACTGGTATAAGAAATTAAGGCACTAAGGCCGAATTGTCCTCCCACAACAGTTCATTAAATGTTTTCCCATGCTCCAGCAGGAGGGAAACGAAACGTTTTCTCTCAACCAAAGCTGTAACTAAATTAGAGTTTATTGTCAAATTTGTTCCACGTGCCATCCGTGACATAATTTAATACCTTTTAATAAGCCCTAGCAGGGAGCTAAAGTGATTTTGCATTACATCTGTTTTTAATAGCAAAACTGTTTTACTTTACAGCTTAAGCCCCTGACAAAAAAGAAAAAGGCCATGTTTTATCATTTTACCGCTTAAGAATATCTGAAGGGCGTGCATAAAGGAGTCTACCGCCTTTGTTCCACATATTGTTTATTGTATGCGAGCATAAAATGTAGAATGAAACGATCATTTAATTGCTTTTGCTAAGTCTGGAATACAAGACCTCCACTGCAGTTCATATGTCTGATTCTGCTTGAGAAAAATGAAATGAGTAAATGTTATTTGTGAAACAAACCAAGGAGGAAAAGTCACACAATGAGAACCTTAAGTGAAGCACAGATTCATTACTTTTCTTACACAGACATTCGGAGCCCTGGAGGACTATTAATTGGAGACGGGGCAAGTTCAGAGAAAGCACCGCAGGGTTCCAGGTGACAGCAAACAGAAAAGACTGGCACAAAATTGATGACGAGGTCTCTCCTGGTGGAAACGACTCTGAAGGTCAGCCAAAGCAAGACAAATTTATAGAGACGGACAAGGGGAAAAGTACTCTATCAAGGACAGCGAGATCCTTTCAATCTAGTCTTTTGTCAGAGGTACAAAAGAAGTATTTCAACACTCGCAGTAAAAGCGGCACTACTACAGAATGAAGGAAAGCGCCTTCAGTGCAAATGAACCCATTATTCCGTAAAACAGCAGTCACTAAACAGCTTGCTCTGCTGAAAGGAAACTCTCTTTGTTAATTCTCACCTTTTCCCCATGAGGCTAGCAGGCTTGGCCAGACCCAGATTGCTCTTATTGGGTTGTTTCTTGCGGCGGGTGAGCTTCTTACGTCCAGGGACGATACCAGACACTTCCTCGGTCTTATGTGCTGGGCTGCTGCTACCTTTGCTGTTCAGATCTCGCAGTACGTCGTAATTGATTTTGCTCGAAATCTTCTTCTGTTCCAACATCTTCTCTATTGCCTCTCCTGCGGTGCTGGCCCGAATGGGCTCCCGCCTTTTGGATGTTTTTTTGGGCTGCACAGTCACAAAGAGAGAGAGAATTAGATGAGCCGGAAGGAAGGACGAAGCTCTGTACTGGAAAATACATAAAGAATCAGTACTGATTAGCTGCTCCGCACTGCAGACAATCCCGCGACTTACTGAAACTGCAGCGTCGAGATAAAACATACTACATATTTATTCACAGAAATGAACTGCACACTGCCCCTGTTTGAGCTGGCAGAAAATTATGTCAAATTATGTAAACCCCATAGATATCGGCATATTATATTATCGTATGATCATGAGTGATCTGCAAAGCTGGAGTTTATGTTTCAGAGTGGAGCAAATCCCAGCATGACAGCCCTGACTTCTGTACGTGCTACGTGGACTAGTTTCTCAGCATCTTACTAGAGGTCCAGCGGAGCAGATGCCAACATAAAGAGGTTAGGTTCACACAGCACAGAGAGTGTGGGCTAAAACCAGAGGTGCTGTTTAGTTCAAATGGAAAGTGTGTGTATCCCAGGGACACTGATGTGTTTGAGAACACTAGCGCAGGAGCAGGGCAGCGGCCGGGACCCCAGCTTAGTGCTGTCACAAACGTGATATACTCACCTTCTCCTTATAGATCCCTTGCTCTTTCTCCTTAGCTATCCTCTCTTCTTTTTCTGAGCGGAGCAAAAATAAACAGAACATGTCACTTACCCTATATTCATTTCTTGTTTATAGAACTGCTGTATAAAAGCAATATTGCACTCGCAGTCTTGAGGTTATACTGAATGTCAGCATACGGCGCCCGCCCAGCAGGCTTGGCATCGCTTAATTATGATAAGATATGAAATATGTATATAGAATTGTTAGCAGCCTTAATATAGATGGTTAAAAGAGGGTTATAAAAAGGTCTAATTAATTAGCTACGCTGTCTCAATGAAAATATGAGAGAAATTTAACCTTTAATATAAGCACATTTATTCTAAAGCAAATGAAAAAAAAACCTTTAAAGAATTACATGTATATGTTTTAATAAAACCACACGCGTCACGGTAATTGGCACCGCTGTGTACTTCATGCAACCTCTCTTTGCCAACATAATTGGATTTTCTCCTGGATGAGATCAGAGAATACAAAGGAAAGAACCTGATACAACACAATCTCTCTAGATCCTCTGATGTCCTAGGTCCACTCATTTAGACTCCTTTTCAGCACACATAAGTTTTCCATGGTTTTTAGGTCAGGGGACAGGGATGACCATGTCAAAACCTTGATTCTGGCATTAATAAACCTTTTCTGTGAACAGGATCATGTTTAGGATCACCCTTTCTGTACAACTATCCTTGTTTTTACACCTTGGATGTGTTTTTTTTTTTTTTTTTTCTGACCATAAAACCAAGTTCCGATAGCGTGCTGCAAACAACTCCAGGTGTTTATGGTTTGTTTCTTCTAGCACGTCTTCTTAATAGTCTGTTGGCATGTCTAATTTCAGGCTTGGTGACCCCTAAACGCTACCGTCTTCTGTAAATCTCCAACTATGATCGTTGGAGAAGGTTTTTTTCCTGCCTAACTATCCTTCTCGCTGTGCGTGGGGGCAAAAGAGACTCGCGTCCTACCCACGTCCGTTCATTATCCTGTAGGTCCAGCTGTTTTGAACTTCTTCATTAATCAGTGGATGTGAACATTTTCAGGTATGAAGACATTTTTATAGCCGCTGAATTATCTATGAAGGTCGGCACACTTTTCGGTTCATTTCGTTTGTGTATTCTTTAATTGTCATCACGCTGATGAACGACTAAGAGAATTTGGCTTCTGCGTCGCCTCATGTTTATACGCCAGTGAAACAGGATATCGTGGAGGACCAATTAAGAGTCGCTAAACATTCAGGTGAACTTAAGAAGAATAAAATATAAACGGGAACATGCTTCAGATATGTTTATAAGAATGTCTAGGGGTTTCAATATTTGTGATACGTGTCATTTTGTTAGAAAAGACATTTTTAATGCATTTTCCCCCTATAATGAATTTACTTTAATTAACTATTACAATTTTTTGATTGTATTTGTCTAATACACAGTGATTAGCACTAGGCTTGACAGCCGGTTACAAACAATAGCGGCATAAAATGTTAAATTAATAGTTCAACACTTGTAGTGCATAATATAGAGACTGTGTCTGTTCCCCGAGCTATACAAACACATAGAAAATTTCGGAACGTTTGTTTTAGTAACCCAATTAACATAAAATTAGATCATACTGAATGCACATCCAGCACCTTTAAATCTGAAGCTAGGACTATTAAACATTAGATCTCTTGGGTCTGAGGCTGTTATTGTTAACGAAATCATTACCGATCAGGAATGTAATTTAATGTGTTTAACGGAAGCTTGGATTAAACCAAGCGAGTACATAGCAGTAAATGAAGCCAGTCGTCCGGGATACAGTTAGGTAGATCAGCCTCGTTCAACTGGTAAAGGAGGAGGTGGTCTCATCCATATTCAAAATCTAGGCGTCACACAAAAACCTAGTCATAAATTTAATTCTTTTGAAATTCGTTATACCAGTATCACTTATGTAGCCACAAAAATAAGTCAATTCCTCTAATTATTATTTACAGACCCTCAGGGCCATGTTTTGAATTTCTTAGTGAATTTGCAGACTTTGTCTCAGACCTGGTTGTGTCTGTAGATAAAGCATTAATCGTCTGTGATTTTAATATTCATGTTGATAACCCGGAAGACCCTCTGAGAACAGCGGTTGAGTCCATCTTAGATGCAGTAGGGATTAATCAGAGCGTAATCGGACCTACTCATAATGGTGGTCACACTTTTGACTAACATACGGATTAAATATAGAAAATATTGTAATTTTTCCACAGTCTGAAGTTGTCTCAGACCGTTATCTTATCTCGTTCATAATCTGTTTTGATCATAATAGTTCCACCTCGCCTCGCCTCGCTACCGCGTAAGACGTACTTTTCACGTCAGCTACTGCACCGAGCTTCATAAACAACCTCCCAGAGACATCAATTAGATTTGGATCACCGTCTGATCCGACAGAACTCGATCAGGCGACTGAATGCTTAGAGTCAACACTCCGCTACACGCTAGATAGAGTGGCTCCACTCAAAAGAAAATTAATTAGAGAGAAGCACCCTGGCATAACGATAAAACACGTACCTTAAAACAGACCACTCGACGATTAGAACGTAAATGGCGTCAAACCAAATTGGTGATATTTCAAACAGCATGGAAGGAGAGCATACTGAACTATAGAAAATCTCTTAGTGATGCTAGAAAAGTCTCTCTCTCCACCTTAATAGGAGATAACCAAAACAATTCAAGATTTCTATTCAACACAGTATCAAAAATGAACTAGGAATAAAACTAGGATGCACCGAATGTTCGGCAACTGAAATTATTCGGCCGAAAATAGCAAAAAAAAGGCCGATTAGATTTGATTACTATGATGACGCGAACAAATAGCCTAGCAACCAGAGTGAGACGCGGAGAGATGAGGGGGCGCGCGCGTGCATGAGCTACGTGCACGAGTGCTCAGCGAGCGCATGCTCTTCGGATGTTGACAACCGGGACATTGTTTACTGTGGACACGTGCGTTTGTTTTGTTTCTGTTCTGTCTCCTCCCTGTTTTGTCATTGGTTGTTATTGTTTTCAGCCTCCAGCGCTTAGCGCTGATTATATTCGGGATATATACCGCTCGGGTCCCTGTACACCTCGCGGAGTATTCTGTCACGTCGCGAGACGTAAGGGAGTAGAGTACGGAAGCAGGTAAAGACGTATTTATTCAAGGGCAGGCAGACAAATCCAAATCGTAATCCAAATAACGTAGTCAAGACAGGCAAAGGGCCGGGCGATCGGCAAACAGGCATAAACGGGGCAAAGCAGGAATCAAAGTCGCGGTCACAGAAAACAGGGTCACAACACAAAACAAGAAACATGAAGTAGTACTATGGACTGGGAGCGGAAAAACCAGCGAGAACTAAATAAACTAATCTATAGTTTAAACTAACTAAATCTATCGAGGAGCATAACATTAACAACGTATCTAACTATACTATATCTACTATACTACTCGCGAGGTGTACAGGGGCACGAGCGGTATATATCCCCAATATACTCAGCCATATATAACCGAATAGAACCATTTTTTGCACTCTTCAATGCACTTTGTATGTTTATATATTTCTGTAAAGTTGCTTTGAGACAATGTCTATTGTAAAAAGCGCTATACAAATAAAATTGATCTGAATTGTATAAATAGGCTTCCTGCTACATCTACAGTGATGTAAGAAATTAAACTTAAGCATAACGAAGCATGCTTTGTCTCAGATGTATTCCTATTTGAATACTTGAGGAAGGTAAATATCCTGAAATTTGATTTGAAATTCGCTCTGAGGTACTAGCTCACTTTATCAAATGGGTTTTTAAAACAACAAATCCCTTCACTTCATTAAGCTCTATTTTCATCCCAGACGTTCCGCTTCTCTGGGCTTCACACCTGCTGGGTTGATAGCCATCTGTACTGCGAGAACCAAGTGCGTGGTAATGAGTGCGTTACGCTCATCTCTCTTTTCCCTTACCTTTCTGCTCCCTTAGATACTCCTCATTTTGCTTCATCCACAGCTCCGTCTTAGCCTGCACCTCCTTCTCATTGAGAATGTACTGCACAGGGGAGAGCGGTGTTGATAAGGGGTAAAATGCTACACATCAAGACTGCAAGCTCTCAAACTGTTCTCTAATGAGCTGATTAACCCACAGAGTGTTCAGGCAAGCAGGATTGTGAACATGCATTACAGCACATAGGAGCTAAGAGACATTAAGGATGTTTCATGTAATACTGAATAGATCTCTTTCATCTTTCTTATCTTCAGAAGACGCAAACCTTTTCGATCTCATCCTCTTCTATGCCTTCCAGGTCAAGCTCGCCGTTATCTGACTTGTCCTCTGTAGACACAAAGAAACAAAGGCAGGTATTGATTAACGTCCTAAAGAGACATGCGCTGATTTGTTATCCGACTTCTTTCGCGGTTTTAGAATCAGTATCCCTAACAATCAGTATTTTTTACTGCGGACATTTTTGTCAATCCGAATGAATTCAATCCTACTGCAGATTCTGGAAGGACCGTTTATATGTACCCTAAACGTTGCAATCCGATTCAAATCCCATTCATATTTGTTTTACGTGTGCATTACACATATTCCGAACAAAACTTCTGCACTAGAGCAGAGCGTCTGTCGTCGCATTTCTATGCACTGCGCATGTGTGCAAGGTATTTTGGAATCTGATCGAGTAAATAACCGGATTCAAGCGTTTTCACGGCTCATACCGGATTATTTCAGACCTTCACTAACACTTTCAATCCGACTGAGCTATCAATCCGATTACTAACCGATTATTTGGCTGCATGTAAACGTAGCTAATGATGCAATTCCTCATGAACTCTTATGACCTTACCCGAAAAATAGCAACTTTTTTTCCCTTTCCCCTCATTTTCTCCCCAAGTTGTTCACCTGCCGAGTCACACCCACTAACCAGCTCTCCCCTATCAGACAACTGCTACCTGGGGCGGCCGTGGCTCATGTGGTAGAGCGGGTTGTCCACTAATCTTAGGGTTGGTGGTTCGATTCCCGGCCCACGTGACTCCACGTGCCGAAGTGTCCTTGGGCAAGACACTGAAGGTGCTCCTGATGGCAAGTCTGCTACCGTGTGTGTGTGTGAATGGGTGAATGAGAACCATCGCATTGGATAAAAGCGCTATATAAGTGCAGACCATTTACCATTACCAACCAGGCAGTGTGAAGGCTAACACATGCTTCCTCTGTAACACAGGAAGCCAGCCAACTGCATCTTTACTATGGAATGCCATTTTAATCCAAATGACACAAATATGACAATAATATAAATAATGAGTAAATGCAACAATAAATATATACACGAGTCAACAATTTACATAATACTGAAGTCATTCAGTATTATTATTAGCACTCTGATTTATTATACAATATTATTTCATCATACTCATTCTATCAACAACTGTCGCATTTCACAGTTCGTTATTTAATAACAGCAGGGTTTATTTCATATCAAAAGACTACTTTCATTTTGTTTCATAATGAGAGTTTGCTGTGGTATAAGATTTTAGGACAAAACATTTTAAGACTACTGGAAAATAACCTTCAGGGTGGCTGAAGTTGATTATTTTCCTTTAACGGCACACCCCGGCTTGTTTCATTCCTTACTTTAAACTGTAAACTGCTCTTTCAATTACTACACATGAATAATAGCTTGTTTAGTTTCATCTTTCTTTATTCAATAAAACCTCTGGCTTTGGAATGTACCTCGGGTGAACTGAATTTAGCTAGAGGTTAGCTGACTGTCAGTTTATGTTCAGCGAGCATAAAGAGGATAGAACATGGGCTAACCTTCATCCTTTGAAACAGTAGCGACTTTACCCTTTTGGAAGGCACAAGTGAAAAGTGTCACTGGGCAGATGACAGATGACATTTAATAAATAAATAAATAAATAAATAAAGCAGGCAGCGTCTGTTTATCTGGTCTTCTGGGCAAGCTTTTCCATTAACCCAGCAAATACCCTGGAGCATGATTTAGTGATTATCACCAGGCCACACTAGCAGGGAGATAATTTAGCCTCGTACCTAATTTTTAAATGAAACAGAATCATCCGCCTGCTTGACTGGAGGCCGGGGGGGGGGGGGGGGGGGGGGGGGAGACGACAAAAGGGGGGGAAGTCACAGAATTCCAGTCCTAATTAGACTTCCATTTCATTAAAGAGCAGCGTCACTTATGTGCATCTCTGTCAATAACACATGCCCCTGCCATCTCTGTGCAGTAATTACCCGGAATACGAAGGGAGAAAAAAAGCAATATGAAATGTTATGTTCTATGTAAATAGTATATTCTCCCAATTAAATATATATTTTTTTAATTATCCAAACTGTAAGCTGTATCTATGCTCCATTTACACACTTGGGCCATTAGAAAACGATCCTGTTCTGGAAATTATAGACTAGTGCGACCTATTCAGAGCACACACCTGTCTGTTTCTACACAGTTAGCATTTACAGTGAGGGATGTGTTCATTTCAGTACAAAGGGGGTGAAGAAACACACAATGCCAAACAAGCAACTAAAAATACTGACTCTCAAAATTAGGGATGCACTGATCCTATTATTTACCGTGCTTAAAGGTGCAGCTGAAAAACGTTGCCTTTATTTAATGCATCTGAACGACCAGAATGTACTCATTTAGCCCATTTTAGATTACCAATAGAACGTTTATATTGAATCAATTGAGGAAACCGAAACTCGATGATCCCTGTACGATCACGTCGAATCGCGTAGCCCTAATCGGACGTTGATCGGACAGCGAGCCAGCATCTATGAAACACCGACGGTATGTAATTAAATCGGTGCACCTGTACTTAACATACAGCGGTGCATTTACACCTACAGATGAATCATAGTGAATCATTTTGCTACCTGCACGCGGAATAAGAAAACAATTCCTATAAATATATCTCTAGCTGAAGTCTAAATACAGATACAGAGCTAAACTCCAATGCAAAATCATCCGTTCGGGATAGCACGGCGCATTAAGTTTCGGCAGGCGAGTCTTATGTGACAGAATAAGCTCCTTCCCTGATAATTAAGAGCGGCGAGAGGAGCAAGAAGGGGTCGACCTGCGATATTGCTGTGAATTAGACGAGCCTTTGCAGATCAGGATCTCCGCAGATGTTCATTATCGAAACTGAGTGGTGCTTTCACTATGACCGACACCACACACACACACACACACACAAGAACTCAAAAAGAACAGCTAGAAGAAAGCAGCCACTCCAAAGAAGAACTCATTTTACATGTGGGATGAGAAAGGAAATTGGGTCACAGTCTGTCAGACAGCTTACATTCCCTTTCTTGCCTGTGTGGCGTCAGAGACATTTCCGATTCAGAGACGCAAAAAAAAATAAAAGCTTCCAAAAGCCTGCCGTTGGTCCGTGATAGCAAGCGCACGATGAAAATCTTACAATTATAATAAAACAGCCTGGAACTGCCACTATCATGAATAGCTCACTGGAAATCCAACAGTGTTAGCTGAAGGTCCTGCTCTTGTGCTTGTCCAAAGCTATCAGTCAATGCAGATCCATTCCACACCATACTGACTACATGCATTTCCACTTTTGGAACATGATCAGCACTGTGCAATGTTATCAGTCGCTACAGCTTCTCTGACACAGTACAAAGAGTCATTATCAGATGCTGCTAGAGCCTCTAAAGGTCAAGGGTGAAGGAATGATTATTGTAATCATATTTTAACAAACAAGATGCTCACTGACCTGTGATGATTCAGGTGATCATTTTGACCTTATTATTCAAACCAGGACAATAAACCCATTACACCGGTGGACAAACTGGTGGTTATCAGTTAACAACCAGAAACTTAGGCTATCAGTTAACAACCAGAAACAATCCGTATGGATGTTTGTATAAAGAGGTTTTCGTTTGGTTTCACTTAGTTTGCTTCACGCTGATGTAACATATGTTTAAGCTGTAACTAAAGCGCACACTACTCGCTCCGAATCCCACCGCCTGCTGCACTATACACATCAGTGCCGACGTGCAATTAAGTTTGACAGTAGAAATCTTTTCACAGGGATTAATTAGCATGCATGGATGACATATGGTCTTTTCAGAATCAGGAACCTGTGGATTCACTGAAGAACCCGAGCATAATTTTTGCTTCAAAGTCGTCTTCAAACTCTCCAGCTATAAGGAACCTCCTGCTTAAACATGACAACAAAAAGTGACTCCAGTAATATCTTTGATGTGAAATGTGAGGACAGAACACGACACCTCATAGGTGGAACTTTGCTCAGTGACTGATGGCGCAAACACGATGTGCTAAGTGCTATGCAAACATAATGTGCTAACTTTGTTAGAAGAAGATAATGTGCATATGCTTGGTATATGTTATTAAATCACTAGCTATATGTTATTAAATTATTGGGTATGGTGACTTAGCATGTTAGCATGTTTGCCTCGTACCTCCAGGGTCGGGGGTTCGATTCCCGCCTCCGCCCTGTGTGCACAGAGTTTGCATGTTCTCCCCGTGCTTTGGGGGTTTCCTACAAGACATACGTTGTAGGCTAATTGGCGTCTGTAAACTGTCCGTAGTGTATGAATGGGTGTGTGTGATCGTGCCCTGCGATGGATTGGCACTCTGTCCAGGGTGTCCCTCGCCTCGTACCCTGCATACATATCCCAGTTCCCTGGGATAGGCTCCAGGTTCCCAGCGACCATGTGTCGGATAAGCGATATGGAAAATGGATGGATGGATGTTATTAAATTAGATTAGCTACCACTTTTAAGCCTAGTCAGTTTCTAGGCAATGAAAAAAAAAAAAAACGGCACTGGGCAGCACATTGGAGCTTTTACGTTCCCAGTTAGGCTAGCTAATTCCTTCCATTCCTTACTAACACGTCCAATTTTCTTTGTAGGTAAGCAAATTTCTCATATATTTTAATAAGATCTCTTTGACAAGCTGTCAGTGGCAACCTCACCCAAGCATGGCCTGGCGCATGCACACTGGAGTACGCGATGGGGCTTGCAGTGGCTGTCACATATCAAACTCAGCGGAGCAAATCACGGCAGCTCCGTACAGC
This sequence comes from Ictalurus punctatus, assembly GCF_001660625.3. Taxonomy (NCBI): domain Eukaryota; kingdom Metazoa; phylum Chordata; class Actinopteri; order Siluriformes; family Ictaluridae; genus Ictalurus; species Ictalurus punctatus. The sequence continues at coordinate 7,097,568 of NC_030440.2, forward strand.
AAGTGCACAGCCACAGATGTTTGAATAAAGGGGGGGAAAAAAAAGCAGCATGGTGCGATTAGGCTTCTTTTCTGCAGCGGATTAGAGTTAACCGGGGTTACCACGTAGCTCTCCATACATAGGGACCTGAAGGTCACGCACAAGCTGAGCAACCCGGTGGAGCGAGAGCAACCTGGAGAAATGCAGGCATCATCATAACAAGCAGTGGGGAAGGCTGGGTTCAGCTCAGAACCATGTAATTTCTTATTTGAGATGTTTTTGTATCGCATGTAATACAGAGTGGCACAAGAAGAGCCAGAAAACTGCTACTCGTAGCCGTAGGATATCTTTAAATATGCATGCATGACAAGACACAGAAGCTGAAGCCTGAACGCTGGGAATGGAGCATGTTTTATAGAGACTCTAACATTCCTGTGAACTTGAGTTAACATAATTCAAATTGCATAATGAGTCGTGTGAATCATTAGGCAAATAAATAGATAGGTTTGATGCGAAATGCCACGGAGATGAACTAGCACTGAAAGTACGCTAAAGTCATTTAGGGTAATCGCTGATGATGATACATAGAAATTAGCCTACTCAGATAGACACTATTTATAAACAGCGATGGAGTGGTATAAATACAGGAAAAGTCTCAGACTCAAATCAACACGGATCACGTTGTCTATAGTTAAAGAAAAGGCGTTGGTTTGGGACTCTCTGCTCATACACGTTCATACCTGCACAAGGAAAGTGTCAATGCAATATGGCAGTACAACCTCCCAAACCTCTTTATAACCTCGCCGCTTGTTCCCACTGTTTGTGCTGCAGAGCCAATGGGGTATATGAGATTAAATACGTGTAAATGTCACGGCTCAGCTACTGTACTGCGTACTGTTTATCAGAATCCATCCTCTGAGAAAAAGCCAATGCTGGCACACATACTCAGAAAACACACATGCACACACACTCTACTCCTATGAATAAGAGGAACTATTAGCACACACACTGCCTTTTTTTTTTTTTTTTTTTTTTTTTACAACACTTCTCCACTCTAGCAGAAAACTGCCGGCTAACACATTTTAATATCTGTCAGTTATTCTAGCGCATGTCTGGCACCATTGGCTACTCAAACAGGCCAATTTGACGCATCGCTGTGGGTGCATATTCTGCCCGGCCCTACAAGAGAGTTAAATATGCACGATGAGAGATATTATGGAAATTATGAATACTGGTGAGATTTTATACCTTCTTATTTCATTGATGCAACTGATTCAGCCATACCGGGAACATGCTTTTAAACAAAGCAGCACCTTTCTGACATAGTATGCTAGATAGAAGCTACATGTGGATACGTCAGATTCCTGGTATTTTGGGATCAGAAGGAAAAAAAAAAAAAGAGCTATTCTCCCAGAATCCCTCAGCATATTTTCATCTTGTCAATCATTTCAATCTACCTCTGCCAGAAAGGTTAAGAACTGCGGAGGACTATGGAGGGTTTGGCTCTTTTTTTTTCCTTAAAAAAAAAAAAAAAATCCTCATGCTGAATGTCATCCACTGAACGTTTACCGAGCCTAGCTGTCATCTGCAGTGACACGTTCCCTCTTCCTTCTCTTTCTGCCTCTTCCTTTACTTCAGGCCATGGGTCCATCATTCTAAATCATGCACAGCTGCCAGCGCTCATGGCAGCCATTAAACAGGTTTGGGTTTTGTTTTGTTTTTTGCCCACAATGGCATGGGTGGAGGTAGCACAGGCTTTTGGCAACAGAGAGTGTCCACCCAGGGAGGTGAGACAGGGTGGGAGGGAGCACAGGCTCTCTCAGCAGAAGAAAGAAACTGCACAGCGTTACTACTTGCGAAAACTGTCAGATGCAAGCGCTTCAGCGTCTGAGAGAGAGCTGCAGCTACAATTCCCATACGGAAACAATAGACCGACGCTGGAATAATAATGTAAAATCGATGCGAATGCCGAAATGACTCTAGCAGCTTGGTTGCTTCTGGTAAATGCTGATCTGATGAACAGATAATGCACTTTGAATGCGTTCTGCGGTCTAAAATGTGTTCGAGGATTACCGTCTTTACACACTCTCGATATCCAAATGGCCTCGGATTTCAATTATTTGTCAGGAGTTTGATATTCATGCCAGAGTTTTTTCTTTAAAGGATCATTTCTCTCTCTATCAGTCTCAGTCTGTGCTGCCTTTTAAACGGCAGGGTTCAATCGAGGTTCATGGAACCGTGGAATAGAAGGCTTACCTAGTCAATTCTTACTGGGGTTTTGGACACATTCATGCATGACGATGCCTCATTTAGACCCATTATACATCATCTCATTCATATGCCAAAGAGCGTCTGGTGTTGAACTACATACAACCCTTTTCTGGGCTAAAAGTGGCCTGACAGTCAGAAATAGAGCTGCTTTAAATAGACACTGATGAGAAGAAGGGAAGGAGGCTGTGGGACTAAAAGTGCTTTCTTTCCTTGCTGTGCCTGTGACGAAGGGTGTGAAAGACAGAGAGAGAGAGAGAGAGAGAGAGAGAGAGAGTGGGATGCCACACACTGCTGCTTGGTCTGTCACTCTCTCACTCTCTTGCTCCCCCTCTTTCAAAAATGCACACATTCTTAAACGCTCCCTTTCCCAATCCTCAGCTCACACTTTCTCCCCCTGTGTCTCTCTAACACTTTCACTTTCTCCCGTCTCAACAATGTGGCAGTCTCTATTTCCTGACATTTTTTTTTTTTTTTTTTTTACAATCCTTATCCACACTTTGCAGGTAAACCCTCTTTTCCCCATCTCTTCATGATAATCCACACAAATCATTATGCAAGTGTCTGCAAGAGCTGAGATTTTGCAGTCTGCTGCGCATTTTGTTATTATTGTTGCGAGGAGGTGGATTCGTTCCTGTGGAGGAGATGGCAATAAAGCTGTGTTTGGCTGCGAGACTCTAAGAGGCTTTTGCTACTGCAGAGTCATCGGCCTCCCCTGCACAAAAGGACGGAGATGATGGAGAATAATATTGGCTCACAGCCACTCAGTGAAAAGCCCATAAACTCCCTTGTCACCGCTATCAGCAGTTAGTTCCAGTCTGTATCGCAGCTGTGCACCTTCATCACGGCTCTCCTGGCTGCCCCGGGGACGACTCTGCTGCTGCAGCTAGCCCCGATCGGCAAAAAAGTCAGTAACAAAACCCAGGTCAATGACAGGGCAAAGATGAGGGTCGAAGGGCAAAAGGGAATGGCGTGAAATCAAACAGCCAGCAGGTGCTGAATGCTGAGTCCAACACAGAAACGCTTGGCTAAGCAGACTGGATAGGACTTTGTGGTGTTAGTAAAGAGAGCATTAATAAATGATGGATATATCAACACTTCAGAAGCCTCTTACCAAACATCACATCAGTCAGAGGCACATTACCTCAAGGTTAATGTTCTTTGAGTGGCTCATGCTTTTAATTACAATCCTAACTAAGTCAAGATCAATTTCATTGACGTTTTGTGTATCAATACTAGCTAATGTGTTGTACCTATTAGTGTACTGAAAACATATGATAATTAAATACTACTCGTTTATGTATTGATTTCCTCTTGTCTAATCACACCCGATGCCCACGAGACCATCATTACTGCAAAGCAAAAGACCTGTATGATGTGTTAAACCTTTACGCCTCCAGCACCATGCACTTATCCTGCTCTTGAGTTCTGTGAAATCATTGACAACAATATTTTCGATTATTTTTCCCTGCCGCACTTTTAGAATTACAGATGTTTCATAAAACAAATACATATGGACAGTACTATCAGAAAAGATGCTATTTTGTATTTAACGTTTCCTCTAGATCCTGTAAACTATAATCTGAGCGATTAGGCGAATGACTGAGTGACTGCTTTTTTCAAACATCAATGCAACACTGTCGGAGTGTTTCTGAAATGTACTCCTTCAAGCCATCTCAAGACAAAGAACAAAGCTCGACAAAAACTTTGAAACTGCAGCCGAAGATCCTAAACTACTTGATGTAGTATAGGGAATTCAGTGGTGATGTTTTATGAAGTGTCATGTGATAGCGGAAAAGAACTAGAAACTACGTATCCCATCAGCCACTGCACCATGTCACATGTCTCATTCACCTGTTTCACGTTTAGCTCATTAGCACTGGTGTGTGTATATAGTCACGTTCAACGCTGCACTTGTGTCTTGCGTTGTTTGTTCTGTCCTTATGTGTCACCTTACGCTCGTCCTGGGGTCATGGAAGTCTTGTGTGGTGTTTTGTTTGATAATTTATTAAATGTTTCACTGAGATTCTGCAGTTGCATCTGCGTCTAAGTCAATATCGTGACAGGAAGGCTTATGGTGATGAATGAGATTTAGGCGTTGAGATACTATGGTGGAAATCCATTTCTAACCAATTCTAATAACAAATGTATCGAAACTCAACGCACAAATTGAGTTCTTGCGGGCTCTTTATCCCTATAATATCAGCGCAAACATCTCACTTGAAAAAGTTGGAAAATATGTTTTATATGAACATGAATGTTTATCGTAAACGACTGTATGTTCTGTTGATTAAAATTAGTATCAAAGCACCACAGTTTTTAAATCAAGCATATAACAATCACTGCTGCTATCTACATCTGGAACATTAGCATAGCCCATGCTTTTTCTAATTCGGTAAAGCATTACTGATATAAAATGTTGACTTTTTTGGAACATTCTAAAACATTCATATAGCACAGAAGGAATATGTGGTAGTGCTTGAGAACAAAACACTACATGTGAGCCCTGACAGTCCTAACTGAAGAATATTGGCTATCGGGAGAGATTTCATTGATTAGCTGTATTGATGAGGCTAATTCCACTGCTTCCACCGGTTTTGACTTTCCCACACTGTGAAGGACTGTAAAATGAACTCTGATTGTTTTCGTGAACCTTTTTTTCAAAAGAACTGCCTGAAATTACGACTGAATGAAAGCTGAAGCACTAGGTAACATGGAAAACATGTTGAGAGTCCATCAGTAAGTGATAGTGTGTGATTAAATAGATTAAATTAGAATTAAATGGTGCAAATAAATCGAAGCAAAGGTAGCGCGATTAAACGCAGCCATGGCTACCAGACTAGATCCAGAAGAAGTACCCCTCAACAGTGTAGCAATAAAACTAGCCTATTAAATCATTTGTTTATCGAAAGTAAAGTACCATTGTACAAAGTTAAACGTAGGCATAACGAAGGACAGATTCTGAGCTATAAATATATAACACTATATTGTGTATAGGCAAAGAGGCTTCTCTGATCTCAGGGGTCTCTTCTTAATGTGAAGCATACAGCTGGGGCAACAGAGAAAAAAAACAGACTATTTTGTGACTAGTGCAGCTGTAGTTTGTCTTTTCATCATAATCCCCAAAAAGTGGGGCAGTGGTGGCTTAGCATTTAAGGCTCTGGGTTACTGATCGGAAGGTCGGGGGTTCAAGCCCCAGCACTGCTGAGCTGCCACTGTTAGGCCCTTGAGCAAGCCCCTTAACCCTCTCTGCTCCAGGGGCGCGGCATCATGGCTGACCCTGCGCTCTGACTATTATTTTATGCGAAGAAAATAATTTCACTGTGTTCTAATGTATACGTGACCAATAAAGACTCATTATCATTATAATCAAATTAGGCTTAAAAAAAAACAACTGAGTTAGCAACATAACGTAAAGGAACCACATGAAGGACAATAATACTACAGCCACTCACCGACTTCCCCCTCCTCAGTCATGCAATGGCGGATCGAGTCTGTGAGGCCGAGGCTGGCAGCGCTGGGAAGAGGGCCAAGCAGTGAAGTCAGTGGCACATGGGTGGAGCCACTAGGCAGCTCTGCTGCCCCTTTACCCTGGGTCTGTGCCTCTGTGCCCTTCTTAGGGCCCTGCTCCAGTTCAGGTAACACCTGCTTGATGAAGTCCTCATTGAGGTGCTGAGCTGCAGCCTCCATCTCCTCATCTTCTATGTCCTCATTTCCCGCGAGGTCCGACACCAGAGACAGACTGCCATCATTGGTGTCTAACAGAGAGACAGGAGGGATTTGTAAATGTAATCATCAAGAGCGGATATATTTCCTCTCCGTGTTAATTTAAAACTAAGCGCATGTAAGATTCTAATGTGGCGACCAAATTAAACACTAATTACAACCAAAAACATAAATAAACAAACAAACTTAGTACTCTAGTTAAAATAAAAACACCGTAATAATGCATAAAAATGCACATTTATAGAAATAAACACCAGAAGTGAACAAGCACATACGGTACCTTCTCTTGCATACATGGCATAAATTCCTCTCAGTTTAGGCCTGCTGTTCTCCAGTTCTGTCTCAATCTCATCCTGATAGGAGCTGATCTCACCTACAGAGACAAGCACTGCATCTCAATCACAACACAGCCTCTGGCAAACTACACTGTTTCTCTGACTTAACAGGCACACCACAGTATTGTACTTTCCCCCATTTTTAAACATGAGCTTACACGCATAGGAAATGTCATACTATGAACGCTGTATGGAGCATTTAGGTAAGGACTACGGGCCGTATTCAGAGTTCATTTCCAAAGCTATGTCAATATTTACGCAGGGAAAGTTGAGCGCATTCAGAAATGCGATATGCGCCTGCTTAGGTCCATTTTCCGATTAAGCAAATTACTCACGTGTAATTCTCGCCTCCAAGTTTGCCAGATATTTCTTGATTTGAGTCTGTGTTTTCATTAGCGTCTGGACCACTGTCTTTAAACTTAAGCATTTGCCTTTAACCAGGGATAGAAAATGCAGACTGAAGAAAGAAATAGCAAATGGGGTAAGGTGTCCACATACTTTTGGATATATATAATCTAAGACTATGTAACATAAAAGCAAGAAACTATTTAAAAAAGACTACTGTGATAATATATGAAGGAGAAGACGGCAGGTATTGAAATAAAAATCTAACAGGAGAACGCAGAGCACATGATCCACAAAATAGCACTTGATCCAGCACAGCCTATTATTTTGCATTTTATTCGGTGTTTTATATTATGCTCCAACAGCTGCTTGTGTGCACACGTTAATGAAGCCAAGCGATACAAAATCTAGGTCATAAAACCGTAATGCATGTGCAGAATGTAGGCTATTTTATCATGATTTTATTTTAATTTGCTATTTCGGGTTGAGTTAGGTCAATTTATTAAAACAATGCCGACATTTTTATGAATCTGACGCGCTTTCCTTTGAAGAAAGGTGCCTATTAGTTAATATTGTCATATTTATGTATTTAATATAAATACATAAATGGCATTCTATAATTTTTTTGAGTGACGTGACATAAACTGTCAGACAGTAGCGCTCGACTTAATACTGCGCCTCACTTGTGCATGAGAAACGCGTGAAAAAGGCCAGAGTCAGAATCGCCCCTATGTGCGCATCTCTTGTGCAACTTGAAGTCTGTCATTTATATTTGAGATGAATACCGATGTTTTTATATTAAATCTTCATAGCACACACAACTCTGAATATTGCCCTTAAAACTGACGTCCCGTTTTGTTTTGTTTTTCTCCACATTGTTCCGACAGAGTATTAAAATGCCAGTTCAAGCACAAAAATGAAACGGACCACTGACACTGCTGAGAACAGGCTGAAAACACGGCGGACTTCAGAAGACATTCAAACACCTACGTCTTTTTCCAGTTTTTCACAAGACAAACCTTGATATTCATCGAGCTTCCTGGCCAGCTCCTGTTCCAGCTGAAATAAACAAACGAATGTTCTATTTTAAAAGAAGAAACTTCGCTGGGAAAATGTAAAGAAGTTATAAGAGACATGACTGTGACATGATGACGTAAGGGCATGACGTACACCATGAGCCATGCAATACCAACCTGCTGGATCTTTAACTTCTTTTGACCAGCGATGAAAGAAGGGGGATCACACTCCTCCTCTAGGTCCACTCGCATGAACTCATCAATAGTCAAGTGACTGGTGGGCGTGTCCTCAAATTCTGTCAGCCTAAGAAGAGATTACGTAGATTATGATAAAACGACAGGCTACCAGTCTTCCCAAATGACTTGTTACCTGTTCCTATGTGTGCTGCATTTATATTAAAACTATAGTATGTTTTCTGAATATGCACGACTGACTGGAGAAAGAAAACACCCTAAACAACAGTGCTATTGGTGCAGGAATGCGGATTGGGCGCAACATGGCAGCAGTGGCTGTCAGAAAAACTCGAACAATTTCTGCTGCTTTGGTTTTTGTTAATTTGTCTTTTAAACTGACTGTAAGTAATGTAACATTTTATTTATTAAAGCTAACCACTATATACAACTTTGCTGTTTTACCTTCTTTTGTCTTAGTTTGGACTTACTCCTAACTCACTACTCAGATGGCCACACACTGTCAGCTGTCAGACCGCTTTACCTCTCTCATTACTAATACTGGGCCTAATACAATAACAGCAGGAGTTAAGTACATCCTAGTGTCTTCAATACTTCTTGAATTTCTCACCAAATCACCAAAAGTTCCTATAACATTCATTCCTCACTCACTGAACATATCAACATTTAAATATTCTATTATATGTACACGTACAGCTTGTATTAATGAGATGCTTTCATTATATTTTTTCCTATTTTACTTTTTGTTGTACTACAGTTAGTGCTCATGTGGCACCTGCACCACGAAACATTCCTATGTCAATGCCAAAACCAAAAACATCGGCGTGAGTCAGCTTGAAAGCCAACAAAAAAACAAAAGGGAGCAAATCCAAAAAGCCACAGCCCTCTCGCTTGGGTACATCTTATTACACATACTCCAAAACGTGCAACAGATCGTCTAAAAGAAACCACACTCACGTATAAAGCTGAGGCACCTACCTCTTTCTGAGAGTCGCCTCGCATACTTTCACCACGCCAATGACCTCCTTCACCGTGCGGCGGAATTCGTGCATGCGGGCCGCCACCAGCAGAGCTGGAAGATTGAAATGTCATTCGTTTCCTATAATAATTCTACTCGTGTAATAAGAAGACATTTCTAAGGGCTGCAGAACCTTTACGTGGCAATAATGTTGAGCACATGAACACAAAGGCAAACCTGCACAAATCTACTTGGTTCTCCTGCTAACATTATAGCTCAGTGCCCACAACTGCTTTATGCAGCATTACGCAGACACACGAGCCTGAATTCAGTCAATAAAAGTTTTATGGCCTACTTTATGCAACTAGCCCACGTTTTCAGAGGTAGAATAACTAGCTTCGTGACAGCAAGCTTTGATTTTACAAGAGCAAATCCAGTGCATTTTAGACAAAGGTAATATTTGAACATAAGGAATTTTTCATTACTAGAGTATTTACAAAACAAACAATGCGATGACTTTAGATGTAACCCGAGGACTGTGAAGCAGGGCTTATTTCATTCACGTGCTGCCAAAACACGCCTTTGTGCTGGTCTATCAGACGTTCGACTACCCAACACTCGTGAGAAATCACTGAAAATATAAATGAGAGTTCTGTATTTAAGGCTCTGGTGAAAAGCTACAAAGCACACTGATTTCTTATGAAATAAAACGTCTTATCTTAATACTTAAAGCTTCTTGCAAAGCTGCACATGAGGCTGTGACTTATAATAATAATAATGCATTTTATTTTTAAAAAGTGCCTTTCACGACGCTCAAGGTCACAAATACGACAAATACAATTCACAAAACAATAAAACACAACATTATATATACAATAATACACATGCACATATATATACATTCTACAATATTAGTATAAACGTCTAGTATGAACGTCTGAACTGTCTTTATTTGTTTTTCACTTCTCTTTCAATGTTTTCTATAGGTTTATGTGTTTCCTTAAAGTGGCAGACAGAATCCAGAAGTATGTTTCGACATTAAGCACTGAACACATCAATTGAACTTCAGCACCACAAAAAAAAAAAAAATTAATTAATTGAATTCGATGACTAATTATTGTGAAAATCAAGCTTGTTAACTTGCGCTGCTAATGACTTATACCCTTCACCTCATACTGACCGGGATATCATTCATTTATTGGAGCTTCCTTTAGGCGCGTTCTCACGAATGTACATTTTCTGTATTCTATATAATACCATTATAGTATTATAAATACGATTTGCATTATCATTGTAGATGACCAAATAAGGTTTAACTAGCTCGAAAAAGACAAGCTTTGTGGGTGAAGCTACTTTCTTCACATCGGGTTTTTTATTTATTTATTTATTTATTTATTTATTTATTGAAGTGCTGCTGTTATAACAATTCAATGAGCTTTTAACTCTTTTCAGCTTTCCACGGCCTTGCATATGAACACACGCCGGGCGAACACAAAGAAGTGTGATGGAGGTTAAAGAACAGCCAACGACTTTCTGCCATTAAAGCGCACCTATTATGGTTTTGAAACGTGCCTGATTTTGTTTTGAAGCTCTCATACAATATAGTTACATGCATCCAAGGTCAAAAAACACTTCAATGTGCTCATAATTTAAACTGCGGCAGCACCTTTTTCCCCCCCCAGTTCAATGATCCGTTCTAAAGGATTCATTCTAAACTCCTCCTTTCAGAGAGCATACTCTGCTCTGATTGGTCAGATGTCCCAGTCTGTTGTGATTGGTCTACCTCTGTCAGCGTGTTTCAAAAAGGAAACGCCCACTAACATAACGAGTTTCAGCTCCGTCTGTTTGCGAGCAGCCGATGAAGACCAGAGGCAGGGCTTTTAGTTACAAACCTAAGTAGGTTAGTACAGACGTAAAGTCTGGAATTACGAACGACTCGTTTCAGCTGTTCAGAATCGGTTCTTTCTTTTGGGAATCAATTACTCAGTTTGTCGTGCGCTTTGATTTGACTCTGACTTTTTACATTCACATAACACACTGCATGAAAGGTAATATTTGAAAAACCATAATAGGTGCACTTTAAATTTGGCCAAGGGAATAAACTCAACAGTTTTTATAAAGTTGTGATCAGCCCCTGGCTGTTAAAAAAAAATACACCCATTTACACAACTTCTACCAGCAAACAAAGTAACATGGAGTGCCACACACAGATGGTGTGGATAACAGTGTAAAAGGAGTGGGTCATTTACACTGTTGATTGTTTTTATTTTAACCTTGACATTAACTCTATAACTTTCACTTGAAAAGATCACCTTTGATATCAGGATCCTCCATCGAAACTTACCATGTTTCCCTGAATACCGTGAATGATGAATGATAAATTACTGTTTCCTCAGATGTTGCACAAGCAGATATAGAATGGAAAGTAAGACACTGAAAGACAGACAACAGAACTAGAGATGTATGGAAATGGTTTGTTTCCTGTTCTGTGCTGAGGGCATCTTGCTGGCGGCAGAGTACAGAGCTTAAACGCTGGGCTTCATGGATAGCCAAGGGGTTTGTGCAGCAAAACAGGATGTGCAGAGCTTCTAGTTTAGGCGTGTTATGCAACACAGCAACTCATCTTGCTTCATGGTTTGGTAAAAACGTTCGATATATCTTGATCACTTGAAATTTAGGTTCTGATTTCTGTGACGCATTTTATATTGCAAACTTTGTTTAACCTACCTTGTAATCAATCTAATTTGTGGGTTTGTTTTTTTATCATTGTTCAAATTTTCCCATTCTCACTAGTAAACCACTTGATATGGCGTATCGTATATTTCAGACACCGAAAGAAGCATTTGATCCTTTCCACATGAACCTGGCAACAAGCACAACCTGTTTTGAACAGTATGAGGAAATGCTAAACATTACAGTGCCTGAGGAAAAATCCACCCTGAATGACTTTCATATTTAATCTTTATAATTAACCTGTGATCTTCTGTGGCATCCAAGATTTAATTTGTAATGAAATTTTGAGTTGGCCTTTTCAGGTTAAACTTATTTCATCCAGATGTTAGTCCAGTTTCACTTTAAAGGGGGAACAACTGCGTAGTTCATTTGAAATTTCTGAGACACCACATGTTTGTTCTGTCCATGGGGTATAGTCCTATGTTTCGGGTGTTTACGACCAGTGCTTTTCGAGTAGATTCTTTGAAATGCACATGCTGCCTTTTAAAATACTCCTCCTCATCCCAGCGAATAGCACAAAGCCATTTCCTTCTCACAAGCACTCTGGTGAGAAATGAGTCAGGTTTTAAATCGCTACTTTAAAAAAAAATTCCAATATGACATGTTTAATGTGCTCCAGGGTGGACTCTTCCTTCACATATATGTAGTAAAATCTGTCACCAGTGCTAGAATCATTCAGTACCTGCGCCACAGAGTCCAGATGGTCTGCGTCCTGTGTGCATCCAGTCTCTCTTCATCCTCTGCAGCAGTCTCAGTGCAGTCATGGACACTTCATGGGTTTTCTCTCCAAACTCCAACATGTGTGCAAAGCGTGGAATATACAGACATGGATCTACACACACATACACACAAAAACACAAATGAACAATATCAGTACTTCATATTGAGGCTGACAAAAAGTGCCGTAGTCATCCCTAATAAACAACAACGCTGTAAGTACTAGTGTATAAAGCAGTTTAAGTCTAGTACTAGCATTTAAAGTAAATTTTCTTAAGCCCTATTCAGATTGGACTAGTTTTACATGGGGATGTGGTGTAATGTAATTATTACTGGAGTGTGTGTGTATATATATATATATATATATATGTATATATATATATATATATATATATATATATATATATATATATATATATATATATATATATATATATATATATATTTTACAGATGTGCACATACCTGCAAAAGATTACAGCATATTTCACCCTCTATAAAATTACCAGTAGAAAACCCCCAGGTGATATATATATATATATATATATATATATGTATGTATGTTCCATTAAATATCATGGTAAAAGACGATGCTCCAGGAAGTGCTCTTTTCTATCCTCTCTGGCAGAAATTAAATTAAATTGCATTGTCTGAGTTTAAAACACAGAACTATCAAATACATACACCGTTTATAAGGACTCGTCAGAGAAGCAATGCTTCTGGAGGTTTTAGGTAAGATATTGAGTTTCTAGCACAGGTACAGGACATCATGTTTCATCACTAGCGCTTACAGACATCAAACATTAGCAAACAGACATATGTCCAGAAATCCCATCCGAATAGACAGTAAGAGTATATTCTATGGCTCCTCTTACAGAGGGTTTTATAGGTCACAAAGGACTCTTCTTGAAGGATCTCCTTGACATAGAATCATTTTGAACTTCAAAATTGCTTCTCTATAGGGAGTTCTCAATGTGGCTTGGCTCTGAGTCACTCTGTGGAAGCAAACATCCCTAACTTCTACCTACTTCAAAGTCTTTGAATTAACTCACTCTGCTGCCCCAGTAAAATACACGTCACTGCTGTCCTAATAACAGGGAAAGGAGTTCAGCTCACAGAACCAAGCAGGCACTGTCTAAGGAAATAATATATGTACTCCACCTGCGCACGAAGGAAATAAAAAAAATCACAGAAAAATCCCCCAGGACTGCGTATGTCAGGAGCCTTGTCTGAGTCATATGGGCAATTTTATACTAAATTATCATATTAATAAACCGGAATCCAACAGTGAGGGGGCTGACCTTTCCGCACCATCTGTATAACAGAGAACTACAGTTTCAGGAGAATTGTTCTCAAAAACATCTACCAACTCACTGACAACATTTTGTACTGCGATAAGATAAAAAATTGAAACTGGTGACAGGATTTGAACTTCTTTATTTCATGTGGACTTCTGGGATTGTTTGATTTGTATGACAGGTGATAAATCAGTGTGAACAGACAGAAGGGACTGTAGCATTAAAAGAAATGGGAAGTTTAAGCTGAACAGCCGGAATGTCCTGACAGAAGTAAAAATACACTTATGAGGCTTGTTCAGAGTTGTGAAGAAGAGGCCAGCCGAGATTCAGGCTGAAAGGGAGTCCTGAAAGTCTCACAATTTCGATCGCTACTACTCCAGATCTCACAGACGCACAGTGTAGCTGGGAAAAGTCTGCTCTTTATCTATTAATTATTCAAATCACAAAAAAGCACGCATACCTCCTGCAGTAAAAGCATAACTGATCTTCAACAAAAACAAATAAATTAGTATGCCTGACATTATTATAGTGCTGGATGCAAAACACCAATAAACAGCAAAGTGTATTATATTTCCTGCACACGGACCCAGTTATCACTCTACCCAAAATAAAAATACATTCCTTTTTGTTAAACTGCGCAGATAAGAACATAACATAATTTAACCTTACCTGCTAACATGATTCTCTCAAATTAGGGATACACCAATCCCAGTTTTTCCATGTTTGGAAAAACACTGATATCCAGGCTGTTTAGTGTTGAGCAATACTCAGTATGGAGTAAATTCCTGACATCCTGACTGCTCTCTGCAAGCTTATGTTGTTAAATTAGTTAAAGGTAGATTATGGTAAAGCTTGATTATGGCATGAAATCTGTGTCCTACGTTCACGTGCATGATCGCGTCAGTCAAAGTCACATGTCAAACAGATTGGAAATTATTTCAAATCCAATCCGATTTCAAGCCAATACCAATTCTAAGTATAAGATCAGGGTATCTCAATCTAAAATTACCCTAATTAAAATACTGGTTATGTTCAAAAGATTATGTAAGAGATTCTACTAAACATGAGTGTAAACTGTGTAAAATATCCAGGGCGTTGTCCCATTATGCCTTAGGAATACAGGATAAATTGAATGCTATTATTATGCTCCATGTGGATGCACCTTGATTAATCAGATTTATACCACAGTGGTATAAATTTATACCACATATTTATACCACTCTACAGTTGCAATCAATATGATTCAACCCCCATTGCAAATCAGGTTTATTATCAAAATGTACAGACTTTCAGCTGTTTGCGATGAACAAATCAAACAAAACCAGTTAAAATAATTCAACACAACGAATGCTTCAAGTGGTTTTCACAAATTCAACTGAAAATGCAACTTGTAATGATTTCTCCAGTCTCAAAATTGTTCAACCCCCTGAATAGAATCCCTCACAACAGCACAAATATGCAAAACAGGTGTTGTCTCAAGCACACGTGATGCAACTAATCAAGGGCTTCATTAGATGCAGCAGGTGTGCTTGAGCTGGAACACATGAAATACCTGAATTGGATAGGGGTTGAAAATATATGAAATACCTGGACCGGGCAGAAAAAGTAAGCTATGAATGGCTGCAAGCAGATTTCTGAGAAGGCAGGTTGTGAAAAACCCTCGAGTGACTGCAAAGGACCTGCAGCAAGACTTGGTGACAACAGACACTGAGGTTTCAATGAGCACAGTAAGGCGCGTACTCAATGCAGAAGGTTTCCATGCCAGAACTCCTAGATGTACACCACTACTGACCCAAAAGCACAAGAAAAGTCGGCTCAAAATCATACAAATAACTCACAGACATTTGAGGATTCTGTTCTTTGGAGCAATGAAACAAAACTGGACTTTTTCAACACGATGGATCAGCGGGATGTCTGGAGGAGGAAGAATGAAGAAAGAGCACTCTGTCCACAGTCAAGCACGGTGGTGGCTCGGTGATGCTCTGCGGCTGCTTTGCATCCTCTGGCACTGGAAACCTGCAGCGCGTGGAAGGCAAGATGGATTCATTGAAGTATCAGGAAATCCTAGGAGAAAACTTCATGCCGTCTGTGAGGAAGCAGAAGCTTGGTCGTCATTGGACCGTCCAACAGGACAATGATCCCAAATTCCTCAAATTCCACCAAGGCTTGTTTGCAGAAGAAGTCCTGGAAGATTCTACAGGGCCATCACAGTCACCTGACTTGAACCAAATAGAAAATCTCTGGTGGGATTTGAAGAAGGTGGTTGCAGCATGCAAACCCAATTACTGATATTACTGAACTGGAGGCCATTGCTCATGAGGAATGGGCTAAGATTCCTCAGGAACGCTGCCAAAAGATATGCATCTCGTTTGAAGCAGGTCATAACAGCAAAAGGGTGTTCTACTAAGTACTAAAGATGCTTGCCATGAAGGGGTTGAATAATTTTGAAACTGGAGAAATCATTATAAGTTGCATTTTCAGTTGAATTTGGGGGAAACACTTGAAGCATTCGTTGTGTTGAACTATTTCAATGACTTTTGTTTGATTTGTTCATTACAAACAGCTGAAAGTCTGTACATTTTAACAATAAACCTAATTTGCAATGAGGGTTGAATCATTTTGATTGCAACTGGTGGGATAACAAGTGTTTATAGCTCATATAATCTAAGTAATAACAGGAACAATCTTGTTTTGCTGATGTTTCAGAACAGTAAATGTAACTATAAATTAGTAAAATGCATGACATTTTCCTTAATTGATGAAAACATAATTGTTTGCAAATTGCTGTGGAATATAAGAAACAAAACATGAAGGGTCGTACAGTTACAGAGAAAACAACTTCAGGGTGGTAACAGGAACTATCATCTGCATTACACCATCCTGTTGTTGATCATTTTCCTGTAGCAGCATATCATGTTTTTCTCCTGACTTACGTGAATCTAGTATTCAAACAAGGCTATGAAAAGTGCTACTTTTATAAATAACTACAGTGACTCTTGTCAATCCAAATAATCATGACCAGTTTGCCTGGTGCACCGCCCTTTTCCTGTAGGCTACTATCGTTGATATAATGACTCTCGTTGATATAATGACTCCATCCATCCATTTTCCATTCTGCTTATCATACACAGGGCCATGGGGAGCCTGTCCCAGGGAACTCAGGGGCAGGGGACATCCTGGACAGGGTACCAACCCATCACAACCCATACTACAGACAATACAAAACATGTCTCTGGACTGGAAGAGGACACCGGAATACCTGGAGGAAATCCACAAGGCACACAAGCTCGTGGCGGGATTTGAACCCCCCAACACGGGGTGGCTGTGGCTCAGGTGGTAGAGCGGGTTGTCCACTAATCGTAGTGTTGGTGGTTCGATTCCGGGGCCACGTGACTCCACATGCTGAAGTGTCCTTGGGCAAGACACTGAACCCCAATTTGCTCCCGATGGCAAGTTAGAGCCTTGTATGGCAGCTCTGCTACCATCGGAGTGTGTATGTGAATGAGAACCAGTGTAAAGCGCTTTGGATAAAAGTGCTATATAAGTGCAGACCATAACATACCATTGGTGCTAGGCAAACATGCTAACCACCTTGTCAGTCTGTTCAGGATTTCGCTAAGAGATTTTTGGGAAATGCTTGATTTTGCTGCGTTTTTTCCCCTGAAATTTGCGATACTTGAATCTGTGAAATTGCAGGAAATTTTGCACAGTCTTTCGCAGTGGTGTTTGTTGGTAAATGAGATGTTTTAGCTGTACTCGTGTTCGACGCACATAAATCGAAGAGGGCTTTGAATGAACGCGGGTTGCGATGATGCATGTTGGCCCAAATCTGCGGTAATTTTGAAAAATTACAAGCTCCTCCGAATATTGTGGAGTTTGCATGATTTTGCGTTAATGGCTGTGCCACATAATGACTCTTTATTTTTAAAAGATTGTTGTTATTATTATTATTATTATTATTATTATTGTTATTTAAATAAATGAATAAGTAATTAAATAAATGCAAATACATGTATGATTTCTTGAGAATGTTTTTGAAGATAAGGGCATGATCTCCTTCTGTTGAGCCACACATAATTTTATGGAGATGCTAGTGATCCTGACCCTTTCTGCTCTCCAGACCTGCCTGATCCGTTCAGATGCCCTACCTCTGGATGGCGCTCTCATCAACTCCCAATTCCACATGGACATTCTCACTGTGGTTGCTGCTATGGTCTTGGGACTGCAATTACCACATGCAGTTTTGCACTCGGGTTGCCTTTACTGAACACTGGCCTAGTTCTTTTACTTTCACACTATCCATTGTTACCCAGATCAGGATGGGTTGCCTTCTGAGTCTGGTTCCTCTCAAGATTTCTTCCTCATATCATCAGGGAGTTTTTCCTTGCCACCGTTGACACTGGCTTGCTCAATTGGGATTAATCCCCACAATTAAAATCTGTATCCTGTGTTTATATCTTTCTGTAAAGCTGCTTTGAGACAATCAGAATGTTTACATGGACAACATTAATCCGATATGAACCCGATTAAGATGATACTCTGATTAAGAAACTAGCATGTAAACAGAGATTATTGATGACATTAATCTGGCTAAAGTCATA
This sequence comes from Ictalurus punctatus, assembly GCF_001660625.3. Classification (NCBI taxonomy): domain Eukaryota; kingdom Metazoa; phylum Chordata; class Actinopteri; order Siluriformes; family Ictaluridae; genus Ictalurus; species Ictalurus punctatus. The sequence goes on from NC_030440.2 coordinate 7,115,735, forward strand.
GTTGAAGTAAACACAAATGGAATTAAGACGTGGAGTATTCCTGTTTTAATCGCATTATCGACGTGCGTTATAGACATGTACACACCTTAATCACACTATTAACGTCGTGTGGGAGCTTTCACCGCATTTTGCGAGAGGACACAATCACACACGGCAGTGCTCAACCGTTTGACTGCAAACAAGAGAGCACGGCTGCGTCCCAAACCGCGTACTTACCTACTATATAGTAGGCAAAATACATGTATCTCAGCTACTATTTAGTAGGTAAGTACGCGGTTTGGGATGCAGCCCACGGCTTCAAGCAGTCTTCTATCTGCACGTATAGCATGACAAACCGCACTTGAAGCTTTCGTAAAATTAAAAATGAAACACTCAAAACTGTATACGGTACCATAACGAAGACAGACTGTATGTTGATACGTGAAATTCTGGAGGGAACGTCGGACGGCATGGCGTGGGGACGTAATGACCAAGGCGTAACCATGGTATGGACATTGGGGGGGGTCCAACGAACTCGGCGGGAGGATATGCAAGTGAATGTAACGTTAATGGTCAAAAACTGTAACTGACGTTAGCCTAGCCTACTTCATGGGTGTGCAAATATCAACAATTAATTGACGTTCTTAAGAACAAACCAAGCCATGGTATGATGACTTCTATACTAGGCTAAGGTTACCTACTATTTAGGTATCTAGTTACTTACTGTCTGAAAAAAAGCTCGTATGTTCTGCTGCACTTTTCTACGCTTGGCTTCTGTCTCCATTGCTTACAGTCTGAGCTGCTAAAATATATCAACGAACTTGCGTTGAGTATGGGCGCGATCAAGTGTACAATTAGAGGGGGGGCGCACCTATTTTCCTTAGCAAATGGAAATATATTAAAAAGGAATAGACATAAATAAATACAATAGATGAGGAAAAGACAGATCCGTTGGCAGGGTTCATTAAAGGGGGACATATAGAAAATATTTTGTACTGTATATTAGGGGGGACAGATTGGTATTTCCTCAACACTGGGGGGGACACGACCCCCCAAAGAATGCGTCGCTACGCCCATGGTAATGACGTGTGCCGTTAATCGATCCATTTTCTATAACATGTAAAACGGGAACATGAAAGGAATATTCTAAAAGCGACTCATGTAAACACCTTAATCACAATACTGTCTTATTCAGAATAAGGTCAATAATTAGATTCCTGCACTCCATGTAAACGTAGTCAATGACCGTTGTAAAAAGTGCTATACAAATAAATTAAATTGAATCTACAAGTCTGTCTGGCAAAATATGATATGATATGAGATATGATATGATATGACATGATATGAGATATGAAATGAGATATGATGAGATATGATGAGATATGAGATATGATACAATATGAGATATGCTATGATATATGAAATATGAGATATGCTGTGATATGATATGAGATATGCTGTGATATGAGATATGATATGAGATATGCTGTGATATGAGATATGATATGAGATATGCTGTGATATGAGATATGCTGTGATATGAGATATGATATGAGATATGCTTTGATATGAGATATGAAATGAGATATGATGAGATATGATGAGATATGAGATATGATACAATATGAGATATGCTATGATATATGAAATATGAGATATGCTGTGATATGATATGAGATATGCTGTGATATGATATGAGATATGATATGATACGATGAGATATGCTATGATACAATATGAGATATGCTATGATACGATATGAAATATGAGATATGCTGTGATGATATGAGATATGATATGAGATATATGAGATGAGATATGCTGTGATACGAGATATGATACGATATGATACGATATGAGATATGCTATGATATGATACGATATATGAGATATGCTGTGATATGAGATATGAGATGATATGATACGATATATGAGATATGCTGTGATATGAGATATGAGATATGCTGTGATATGAGATATGAGACATGCTGTGATATGATACGATATATGAGATATGCTGTGATATGAGATATGAGATATGCTGTGATATGAGATATGAGACATGCTGTGATATGATACGATATATGAGATATGCTGTGATATGAGATATGAGACATGCTGTGATATGATATGAGATGAAATGAGATATGATACGAGATATGATATGATACGATGTGAGACATGATATGATCTGTAAAAGCCGCTTAACCCTAGCCATGTTTGGATAAAGCGCTCCTGATGATCCATTTTGTAACGCCGGGGCCCTCTGTTGGAAAGCCGGGAAAGCGAAGTGGGAACAGGACGGAAGCCCAACCCCCTCTCCCACAGCAAGCTCCGGATTTAACATGGCTCCTGGTTGCGATCGGGCGTCCACAGACCAAACCTGAATGCATTCCCTCATCACCTGGGCTTTGCTCTGCTTTCTAAGGTAACGAATTCCAAACTCTACACCAGCATAGTTTCTCTCGGGCTGTTGTTGTTGTGTTCAATCTCTCGCTCTGAGTTCCGGCTACAGTCTGTGTTAGTGGAGGAGAGAGAGAGAGAGAAAAGCCAGCTCTTCTCTGCTCACACTTTATCCTGTTTTTCCTCCACGGCGTGTTTTTCCGCATTACTCTGATGTGTCTATAGAATCAATAGGAGCTTGTTTTGTCCGGTAGTTGGAGTGCACTTCTCCGTGCATCCCAGTGCACACAACAACGCCGCGGCTGACTGAATGTCGGGACTTCACAGGCAAGGAGAGCAAACTAAACAATTAAATGTGTTGTTAAACTCCGACTGGAGCGAAGCTCTGCTCATACACTGTCACTGCAGTGCGTTTTGAATAGTTTAAAAGTAACTTGTCTTCTAACCTGGAACAAAAACTGGAGCTTGCGAGCTGGTTAAATGTGACTCTTGCTCTGCTCTGTATGTTTGTGGATCTGTTTACGCATTTGTGTATATAATCCAGTGTATTAATGATGTTTTTATTACTATAATTGTGGTTGTTTTTGGGTTTGTTTGGGGTTTTTTTTTTTTTTTTTTTAAATGATAACCTCGGTGTAAATGGTGACGTGCACCTATATTGTCAACAATCCTGCAAGGGTTAAATTAAAGGGTTGCGCTTGGAGAATATTATGGCGAAAGAGGGCGGGCGCTTAGGGTGTGGGCGGAGCTTCGGAGGTGCTGACGTGAATCGCGTCTGAGAATCTCATTGGTCGAGGCAGAACTGGGCGTGCGCTTTCGCGACACAAAACGAGGTTTACTACACAAATAAGTGAGGGAGCGTTCAGAGAGAGCCGGAGCAGCTCTCATTCAGATCAGGAACAGGCGTGTGTTTATCTCAGCAGATGTGTAGTGACTGATGACTTGGAGTGAGGCTGCGAGCTGGCAGCACGATCAACACGGCATGGAGGGGGACTTAGTAAAGGCGTGTTTGCTCAGTGGTCGAGGAAGTGATGAGAGAGGGAACAGTACTCGGGTTGGATTTATGCATTTACATCATCCTGGTGTTATGGCAGCGCCTGGGCTTCATGCACACTGAGACACGGGTGTGTTAAATTACAGGGCTGCACCTACACTACACCTGCCTTTCAGTGACTCCACACACTCGTGGATTTGCCCGCTGATGCCAACACCCCCGGACTGCCTGTATGGCCGGATCATGAAGTTGTTGACGTTTTTTCTTTTGCTTCCAGAGAGCCTCAAAAGGACTAGAAAAAGTGGGAAGCAGCCGGGCAAGTTGCCAGCATGCTATGAAATCGTGACTTTGTCCTTAAAGAAGAAGATGGCTGCAGAGCTGTACCCTGCCAGCATAAACACCAACCTACCGAACAGTAACAGCACGGCGGTGTCACCTGCCAACAAGAAAACCATCGTCCAAGTGACCCAGACTGCAACCACGCCGACGGCCACCGCCGCACAGCAAAACATCAACAATAACAACGTCGAAACTGCCAGCTGGCAATCCACTCACCCCACACTTCGAGAGAGGTAAATCCACCCCCAGCAGCTCGGCTGACTTCTTATGACCTGTTCCTGCCTCAAAAGTGTCACGTTTATCCAGCCTAATAAACGGACCTTTCTAACAACATAATGTCTTTTTCCAGGAACGCTCTGATGTTCAATAACGAACTCATGGCAGATGTTCATTTTATTGTGGGTCGCCCTGGAGAGTCCCAGAAAGTTCCTGCGCACAAGGTGAATGTGGCATACTTGATTCGGGACTAAAAACAAGCAAAGTATTTTCTGTCTGCGTGATTTAATTCGATATTTTTGTTCTTTCAGTATGTACTGGCGGTGGGGAGTTCTGTGTTCGGTGCTATGTTTTACGGGGATCTCGCTGAGGGCAAATCTGAGATTCATATTCCCGATGTGGAGCCTGCTGCTTTTTTAATCCTGTTAAAGTAAGCCCTTTTAATGAATATGAAATCCTTCTAGAAAGTTTGCTCTTTGAGCTTAAGTGATAAGCCAGACCATCATTTCTGTAGCTTTGATCAAACCTGTTTCCTTCCAAATCTTCTCCCTGCAGATACCTGTATAGCGATGAGATTGAACTGGAGGCGGACACAGTGCTGGCCACTCTGTATGCTGCCAAGAAGTATATTGTGCCTGCGCTTGCCAAGGCCTGCGTCAACTTTTTGGAGACCAGCCTGGAGGCCAAGAACGCCTGCGTACTGCTGTCTCAGAGCCGGCTTTTTGAGGAGCCTGAGCTCACCCAGCGCTGCTGGGAAGTCATTGATGCCCAGGCTGAGCTGGCTCTCCGCTCAGAAGGCTTCTGTGAAATTGACTTGCAGACCCTGGAGATCATCCTGAAGCGGGAGACACTCAACACCAGGGAGGCTGTGGTCTTCCAGGCTGTCCTGGAATGGGCCGTGGCCGAATGTAAACGACAAGGACTTGGGCCAACAGCTCGCAACAAGAGGTCGGTACTGGGCAAGATCCTGTATTTGGTGCGCATCCCTACCATGACCCTAGAGGAGTTTGCAGATGGAGCGGCGCAGTCGGACGTGCTGACACTGGAAGAGACTCATGACATTTTTCTCTGGTACACAGCGGCCAATAAGCCAACGTTGGACTTTCCTTTAGCGCAGAGGAAAGGACTGACGCCGCAGCGCTGCCACCGCTTCCAGTCCTCGGCTTACCGCAGCAACCAGTGGCGCTACCGTGGACGCTGTGACAGCATCCAGTTTGCCGTGGACAAGCGAATCTTCATCGCTGGCCTCGGCCTGTATGGCTCCAGTGGCGGAAAGGCTGAGTACAGTGTTAAGATTGAACTGAAGCGCCAAGGAGTCATCCTGGCCCAGAATCTGACTAAGTTTGTTTCAGATGGTTCCAGCAGCACCTTCTCAGTGTGGTTTGAGCACCCGGTTCAGGTGGAGCAAGATGCTTTCTACACAGTCAGTGCTGTGCTGGATGGGAATGAGCTCAGCTACTTTGGGCAAGAGGGAATGACAGAAGTGCAGTGTGGGAAAGTGACCTTTCAGTTTCAGTGCTCTTCAGACAGTACGAATGGCACTGGTGTGCAGGGGGGTCAGATCCCAGAGCTGGTCTTCTACGCATGAAAGGTGTGAGGACAGCGATACTGTAGTGCATTCCGCCCACTGTATTTAGATGCAATGAACACATGGGGGAGTACAGGGTCCCGAGACACTTTTGCCTTCTTTTCAGTATAGCAGTGGAGGACAATCGAATGACAGCCTGTTTATAAAACAGACTCTTCTCTGACGAAGCTTGAGTGAAAGAATGCTCCTCTGCTTTATTTATTGAGAAAAGTATATTTGATTTAATTATTGCTGCTGCGGCATGCAGACCTATACATAAATATAGAAATAAATAAATCTCTATATATATAAACAAAGAAATCGATGTATTGCACTCCTGGTGGTGTCTTACCACTAGTGTGTTTTTTTTTTTTTTTTGTTGTTGTTGTAAATAACCTGAGTCTAATTTGTTTACAGCTTGATGAAATGTCTTGTATTAGTGTGCAGCTTACTAAACTGCAGATCATAAATTTTTGTCACTTAAACTGCTAAATGGTCGCCCTCCTTATTTTTGACTTGTGTTGTCTAATAACTAGAATGCAAAAAAAAAAAAACCCCACCAGTCTGTACTGAAAGAGTCTGAAAACAGATGCAGACACAATAGCATAAAAGATCTCCGCTGTCTTTTTAGGGTTAAGAAGACAAACATTTGGGTTTTGACACTGGAGTATGAACTCCTTGTAAAAAAAAAAACACACACACACAAAAAAAACTTCCACAGCAAACTCGAACTGTATTAATAAGATAATGATTGCTGTGTAGTGCAGAAATATCTTCATAGCCCACATTAGGAAACCGTTTTCCTTGCCAGGCTGCAGGGGCAACTGAATAGGGAGATTGTTTGAATTGAGCCCAAAGAATTTGCTGCGCTGTCTTTTGCATTCTAAGTGAGGATTTGGTGAACATGCAGCAGATGCAAGATGATAAAATGGCAGATTTTTCTGACAGACGAGCAGCTGAATATGAAATCGGAACACATGGAAAGCGTTTAATCAGTCTCGTGCCTGAAATTTCACCATGCGCGTTAATATGAAGGTTGATATTTGGACAAAATTTCGCTGTGCTTACTTTGATTGTATCTAAGGAATAAAAGACATGTTTTATCTCATCTGTAAGAAGAGAAGCGAAGCAAAAAAAAAAAAATCTTGGTTTAGAATGATTGCGTGATGGAACTGAATTGATTTTTAGACATGATGGTGCCCCCTATGTACCTCAAGCCAGACTGCAGCTCTGTGTATGTCATCTTTTTAAACAGAAGGGTAATTAATTTTCAGTCATTAGCCTAATATGCTGGAGTTAAAGGAATTGTATAAAGGTCTGTGCAATGATCCATGCAGAGAATATGACTGCAACTACAAGTCACGTTAGTATAACATGTTCCAGGCAGTTAGCAGCAAACACTCCCTAACAGGTCAGGATATATATTTTATATTCTTATACACAATCATGGACATACAGTATATAGGATTTATCTCACTGTAATACTGGATATATGATTTATTTATTAAAAGAACCACCTCTTCTGCAGTGAGTAAAATAAAATCCAACTTTACCGACAGCAGGCGCATTGATGCAGAGTTCTCTGGCCAACAGCAGAAAGGTCTTTCCCAGGATATACACATTCACCTGAGGATGATATATGGAGCATATGAGCCTTTACGGACATAATTACCAAGGTTTTAGATAATATACCTGTACGTTTATTTCAGAGATCTAAGTATGCATGACTGTGATATGAACATGGTAGCGTCTTGTGCGGTGTTCCAATTAATATCATTTACGCTGTAAGTAGGTCTTTATTGCACTATAGTCCATAATATGCACACTAAGAATTATGTTCGCTTTCTCGGGCTATGACTGACCAGTTATACAGTATGTTTAGAGCACTTTGGGCAACGTAATAAAGTACAGAGGTCAAGCCCTTAGCAGCAGGTCTCTAGTTAGCTTGGCAGGCCCAGCAGGGTGTGGTGCTCTCAAGGCCGGGGTGTGGTTGCACTTGCTTAAGATTCATTGCATATTTCATCCTTGCTGTAACCCACCCTTATAACATCTCTTCACTGCCAGACAGGGTTGAAGGGTCCATACTCCTACGACAGGTGGAGGAGTAAAAATAAGTGCAACACCAGCCGTGTAGCCCTGAAATGCCTCCCCCTGGAACCACTGCCGCGCTATGCAGGGTCGAGTGCACGCAGGACTGATTCGGCAAACAGCCATTTGCTATTACTATTATAGTTTATTTATAGTCTGAAAACAAACTGCAATATCAAACAGTTGCTTGCCAAATCAATCCTGTGTGCACCATTCACTGCACAGCCTTAGCAGAAGATGAAATATTGAATTATTATTATTTTTAAATACTCGAAAAATGCTTTCTGCTAAAACTCAGGAAAAGCAGTCAACGAGCACTCAACATATGTGGGAGCTTTGTAAAAGCTCCCCAGGTGACTACAGTGTGCATAGCTGTCATCAAAAACAGTTTTTATTTCTTTTTGGTTGCAGATTAATTCCATATTCCTTTTTTTTTAGTGTGATGTCTCGACTACTGTTCTAAAATTCAATATAGAAAGTAAAGCGATTTTGAAAATAAAGAAAACATTTTATGCGTGTGTGCATAGATGCAGCAATCTGTCACCCGTCACTATATACACAGATCAACTATAACATTAAAACCACCTGGATGATATTGTGTAGGTCCCTTACACATCCCGTTAAGGCACGGACGTCACAAAACCTCTGAAATTGTGCTGTGGGAGCAGTGTGATGCTCTGGACAGTGTTCTGCTGGGAACCCTTGGTTCCTGGCGTTCACGTGGATGTTATTTTGACACGTTCCACCAAGACGTTGGCAGCAGAACCTTTAAGCAGAAGACGTTTGGCACCAAGACGTTAGCAGCAGAGCCGTTAAGTCCTGTAGGGTGCGAGGTGGGGCCTCCATGGATCAGACTTGTTTGTCCAGCACATCCCAGAGATGCTCGATCGGACTAAGATCTGGGGAATTTGGAGGCCAAGTCAACACCTTGAACTCTTTGTCATGGTCATCAAAGCATTCTTGAACAGTTTTTTCAGTGTTGCAGGGTGGATTATCCTGCTGAAAGAGGCCACTGCCATTAGGGAATACTGCTGCCATGAAAGAGTGTACAGTACTTGGTCTGCAACAATGTTTAGGTAGGTGGTACGTGTCAAAGTAACATCCACATGAAAACCAGGACCCAAGGTTTCCCAGCAGAACATTGCCCAGAGAATCACACTTCCTCCACTGGCTTGCCTTCTTCACATAGTGCATCCTGGTGCCATCTCTTCCCCAGGTAATCGACGAGGACGCACCCGGCCATCCACATGATAAACCAAAACGTGATTCATCAGACCCGGCCACCTTCTTCCATTGCTCCATGGTCCGGTTCTGATGCTCACATGCCCATTGTAGGTGCTTTCCGCAGTGGACAGCAGCTCCGAAGCCCTATACGCAACAAGCTGCAATGCACTGTGTGTTCTGACACCTTTCTGTCGTAGCCAGCGTTAACGTTTTCAGCCATTTGTGCTATAGTAGCTCTTCTGTGGGATCGGACCAGACGAGCAAGCCTTCGCTCCTTTGGACCACAAGACCTGCCGTTTTGGAGATGCCCTGACTTAGTCGTCTAGCCATCACAATTTGGCCCTTGTCAAAATCGCTCAGATCCTTACGCTTGCCCATTTTTCCTGCTTCCAACACCTCAATTTCAAGAACCGACTGTTCACTTGCTGCCTAATATATCCCACCCCTTTTCAGGTTCCATTATAACGAGATAATCAATCTTCAATGATCACTTCACCTGTTAGTGACTGGTGTGTGTGTGTGTGTGTGTGTGTGTGTGTGTGTGTGTGTGTGTGTGTGTAAAGCAGTACCCATTGTCATTTAAATAGCAAGATCTGACTAAAAGTGGTCTTAATAATAAGACAAAAAGAAATTTCTGAAAAGATACTTCATAATCTTGTAATGTGTGTTAAAATACCAGAAGATTTATAAGCTGCATGACTATATCCCTGAGTCTAGTCTTATTTTAATTTGGTTAATCAAAGGCTTATAAAAATGTGAATGCCAACCTGTAAGAGATCGCTCAGGTCCAGGAGCATGTCTGAAGATGAATTAAGGAAGGAATAAAAAAGTTTAAAAAACTACTACAGACATGAGGAGACATGCAGTGCTCTTGATTAAGAGACAGGGCTGACAGGTTTCATTCCTTTCAAATGTCTTCACCGCCTGTCTTTACCCAGTCATTAATGCAAATCTGTCACAATTAACTGATTTTGTTAATTATCATATTATCTTAAGTTGTAATTTAGTTTAATCTTTTCTAAATCACCACTGCACCCTCTGAGGCCTGAGGCAAAATTTGATTCTTACAGTGAGGAAGGATTGTTCCTGTCCATCTGCCACAGCTCACCTGACCTGCATACACAAAATCATACATACACCTGTGGCATGTCTCCATGGTGACTAATGCCCTCTAAGGACATTAGCGAGAGATTAGTACCAGTGAAAGCGAAAGGCTAATCCTGTCTTATTGAGAAATAGTGAAGGCGATCAGCCTAAGGGCTGTAATACCACTGTGATCTTGATAAGGATAACACACTACTTCACTAGGGTGCTGTTTAGAGCTATCAATGGAACTTTGCATAATGTTTAAGCAAATACAGCGAGTTTGATAACTTTAGATATGAGTTATGCAACCGTGGCGTATGCTAAAGCTGCGTTCAGCTGAGGTTAAGCCATTCTCTTGAATGAGTCCTTCCCAGGCCTCAGGGGCAGGCAGCCTCACCCTGATGTAAACAAATCCAGCTCTCTGCTTCATCACAACAGTTCAGGGACCAGGGTGGGACAGAGATACAGAGCATTGCGTGCATATGAGCATGTGCACGTGTGTGATGTAACACTGAGCAGGTGTGCAGCGGAATAATAGAAAGGCTTGTTGGCATTGTGAAACAACTGAAAGGCTTTCCATAAAAAAGAAAAGCAGTTCTGCTATAGAAAATGAAGCAAACCGGATAAACGGAGGATGATCTTCCTGACTAGAAGCCATCAGTTATACATTATTCTCTACTTTGTACTATAATTCACGATATTAAAAACAATTTTGTTTACATACAATATCCCTTTCAAATAACTTTTCCTTTTGACTAGGAATGCCCACTAAAAGATCTATTTTTAGATTAATTAATGCAATTTACCCAAGTCCAGGGTTAATATAGAAAGTGTATATATACTGTATATACGTGTAGTATAGTATATAAGATATACTGTATATTGTTGATAAAATCTGAATCCAAGATACAGCAAATCTTTTTCCACCCTCCATGTGACATAGCAACCAACAAAATTCAAGCGCAAAAATAATAATAATAATAATAATAATAATATTTTAGGGGGAAAAAAAAGAAAAAGATTACAATAACCTGGTTGCATAAGTATGCACATCCTTTTATAAAGGGTCATGTGACTGTGCTCAGAATTAACCAATCACATTCAAACACGTTCAAAATTAATTATCATACGACTGTCATCGAGGAAAAGGTATCAACGAGGCTACCAAGAGACCTAGCCTAATATTAAAGGAGCGGCAGAAATATCTGGCAAGTACTCATCACTCTCTACATGTGACTACAATTTCTCGTATTGTTCTCGTAAGGCCTTTTTTCCATGAACAAGCAACATCCAATACCACATATATTGTGGGTATATGTTTGGTGCGAAAACAAAAACAAGAAGAAATCATTCATTAATATCTTAGACTTCAATGTTTTACCTGCACCATTACACCTGATTCTATTTCTGAAGGGTGTAGTAATTAGCTAGTGACTGACAGAACACATGGAAGCACTCTGTTAAATGATCTGGCCAATGAAGACAAGCTGTTCCGACAGAATACCACAGACCAAAGATACAGTGCAGCATAGTTGAAGTCTTGATTCTGATTAGTCAGCAGAAGTAGATTCCTTTTCTTTACCAGCATGGTTCAGACAGTGCTTCTGCAGATGTATTCGTAGGCTTATATTAATGCGCTGTTTCTAATATGTTATCGTTTCTATAGTTCAGTTACACAGGGACTTCTACAGTGGACCCTCCACATGAATGGATTTCAAAACATGCGTAATTGTCCATATTTTCAGAAGGAGTTTCCAGTATCAGTGCTTTTTAACAGACGGGTCAAACTGTAACTATGAGTTTTCTGACACCGCATAGTCAGGACTTTGCAGTTTCTTGGTAAACTCTGGTTGTTGTAACCCTGTGGTGCATCAGAGAGAAGACCACCACTGTGATCATTCCTGAGAGGAAAGAGAGTTCTGAAACTGAGCAGATGGTCTGTGCGCCATAGTTTACTCAACAGCACGCCTTCATATATCATTCGAGGAAAGTACCGGTGTTTTTCAAACTAATCTCTATTTTTTCTAATTACCACGGACAATAATTTTGACGTTTCCATGTACCGATAAAAGAAAGATAAACCTGCTTACTTGCAACTCAATTACAATGAAAGCCTAAGGGTAGACGGTGCAGTCAATGAATTGTTAAAACAATTTATTATACAACACTCATATATCCATCAAATTTATTGGTAAATTAAGCTCTAAATCTAGTTTCATCTAATCTAAGAGGAAAGAATTGGCTGTTATGGATTATCAACATAGTCAACACGGATCAAATTATACATGGAAGTGTTTCGTTTTCCACCTGATTGCGCATGGATGCAACAAAATGTTAGGAATTGCTATTGTAATGCTACAGCACAGGTGCCAGTCAAACTCGGGGCCTGTAGGCTAAACACGCCCCAATGCCTCGCTTCATTTAGCCTGCTCAAACTTGCAAATAAAATCATATTGGGACATTTTCACATTATCTAGAATTTACACCAGACCCACAGGGTAGTGAACACCAATGTGGGCTCACGTTTCATGGGGATGAAATGCAGGTAAACGAAAAACGAGCACCTATCTGCTGCATTTGATGCAAGTCAGATCTTGAGCTAATAAAAGATTCAAAGGTGTTGGCCTTTAGTGTGATTCAATGACCGACTCAAAATTCCAAAATGTATCATTTGGTGTAGAGACCAAAAAAGTTTGAGGACAAGAAAGACAGGTTACACTATGGCCAAAGGTTTGTGGATGCCTGACCATCACACCCATATGTGCTTGTTCCCACCAATTGGCACTGGTGTGCACTCAGCATTCCAGTTCATCCAACACAGTGGTGTTCAGTGGGGGTTGAGGTCAGGGCTCTGTGCAGGCCATTCAAGTTCTTCCACTCCAAACTTGGCAAACAGTCTTCACAGACTTCACTTTGTAAAGGCGCATTGTCATTCTAGAATATGTTTGGGCCTCTTTGTTGCAATTTAGGGAAATTGTAATGCTACACCATATAAAGACATTCTAGACAATTGTGTTCTTCCAGCTTTGTTGCAACAGTCTGGTGAAGAACCACATATAGGTATGATGGTCAGTTGTCCATATACTTTTGGCCACATAGTGTGTGTTTTTAGCAAAATAAGCCCTTGTGAGAATGTAAATCTCTTTCTTATTGTTATATGTGTTCAATGTTATATATTTTGTAGTCAGTTTAACAAATGTCATTAGCTAAGTCCTAATAGTGCATAGGCCTACAGAATAGTTTCCGGTAGCCCGTCTTTTTCCTAGAAACATCCTATTCTACTCTCAGAATCTAGGTTATTGATGTTATTTAATAGAATATATCAATTGTTCCAAAATGAATAGACTGATGTGGTCTGGGCAGAATTTGAGTTTGATACCCCTGTGTTACAGGGTTTGTAAGTTTGATAAAAATACATAAGAGCAGCTTGGGTAGGACATCAACTGTGTCCCTACTACCCTACTACTACTATACAGTAGGCAAAAAACAGTACGCCGAAGGAGTAGTATGACCGAATTCTCAGTATTCTTACAACAGTAGGTGAGAAATACCCAGATGTTTCAGCCGAGGTTATACACGAGGAAACCAATGCACACTGCGCTATCCCATAAGGCAACGGGCCTGGCATGGAAGACCTGTCAAAATAAAACAAAAAACGGCGGAAGGCAGCATGTCAGCTCTTTTCAAGTGTAAGTGCTATAGGTATGCAACGTTGTTCCCATACTTGTCTAACAACACCTGAGTAAATTGTTAACTTGTCGAAAGGTCACATGGCAATTCCAACATGGAAGATGTAGTATGTCATACTACACGCATATACTGATCAGTAGCCTAAGTACTGTATCAACAGCTGAGCGGTAGGTACTGAATCGAACGCAGTAGGTACTGTCACAATATGAGATTTCGGGCGCACAGATTCTCTCATGTCTCATTAATTCACTTTCACAGTACACAATAAGTATGTTTCTGTTCAGTGGATTATCAGGTCATACACTACAGATGCAGTGTTTAGGTTGAAACGCACTTTGAGTGGTGTATCCATTTCCTGGTGTCGTTTTTGATGATAAGGCTGAAATGGATGCATGTGAACCTCTTGCTCGAAACATGGTAGCTACGAATGCAATTATGCTCATGAAATATGATTCGAATGGAAAATAAAAACCACGACATGAATAAGGATACGAGGAGTGCCCTCTGTCCGGCACACCAGATAGAGGCAGGCAGCTATGACATGGGCCATCTTGCGCCCTCTTGTCAGATGCTTGCTCACCACCATCTTGAAGAAGTTGAAGGCTGTGTCAAGGCAGTGCTGGTTCAGCTGCAGCTGGCTGCCCAGGCTGTGTATTTGCCGTTTCCCTAGAGACAGGACACACGCGTGTACATGAGTTTAGTCAAACACAGAAGCGTGCACACACACATACACATTGACGCATGACTTCACATGCAGGTGTTTAGTTTTCCAGTAGCACTGATGTCATGAGAATGGCGCACATCTAGACAGGCTCCCTGAGCTTCTCTGGGCGGAGAGACAGCTGTTTTAGTCCCTGGAGTGAGACCATCTGCAACCTTGTCTCGCTTTCTCTCAAGATATTCACGCGATTGCGCTCACACTCACCACACCAGGCTGTAATTCATTTGACACGTCTAACATATCAGTCCACAGTAATCCCACAGTATGGTGGTGTGTGTTTAGTTTATTGAAATTAGCATTTAAACGTATGGTGCACAATCTGGTCAGTAATTTGATTTGCATATGCTTCTTCCCAAAAAAAACCCAAAAAAAACACATAAGCACTGTGGTGCTAGGCCTCTAAAGCATCTGTCCCTGGTAGTAGGAACCAGGTATCATACCCGAGCTTTAAAGCAGATGTGAAATAGACAGAGACAGATGAAGAGGTGGAATCCATGCCTCAGCTCCCCAGTGTAGCATCAACGTGCCAAACACCAAAAATAACCCAGAATGCTTTGAAGAGCGTAATCCCTCTATTCTGCAGCCTCTATTTGCTGACCCCATCCTCTCATGTGTTCACACTTCTCGGGCCAGCCAGAGCACTGAGTGATTTTCATGCTGCACGTGCCACAGGATTAGCGGACTCGACCGCTGCAACCTGGACACATGTGAATGTAGCAGGAGGATTACATCACCACAATGGAGTAAATTTGGATTTCTGTCTGGACCCTGGCCATTGCTCTCTCTCACTCTCACTCTCTCTCTCTCTCTTGCACTCTTGCTCTGACTTTCTAAGTGGAACAAAATTCTCAGTCATTCAACTAAATATAACTTAAATCTTATGTAGCAGCTGTGAATTTAGCATGCACCTGGGGGAAAGAATTGAAAGGTTTTCATTAATATTTGAATGACTTAGAAAAGCCCAGTCAATATGTATGTTTACATAAATACCTTTCTAACACATTCAAAGTCTTTTCTGAAGCACTCCAGTGTATATTTTGCTGTCCTGTTGGAAGGTGAATCTCTGCCCAAGTCTTGTAGACTGGAACAGGTCTTCTACTAGGATTGTATTGTATTTGGCTTAATCCAAATACAGGCCCTGTTTAAGAAAAGGGTACAATGGGGATGGTGTTCTCAGGGTGATGGGCAGTGTTGGGTTTCCAAGGACAAAAAGTTCCATTTTTGTCTCATTAGACAAGATAACTTTTTTTTTTCTGAGTGTCCAACACACCTTTTGGCAAACTCCAATTAGTATTCTTCTTTTTTTTAATAATAGCTTTCCTTTCACCATTCTCCCATCAAGCCGAGCTTTGTGGCGTGTCTGGACTATGGTTGTTCCGTAAACAGCTTCTCCCATCTGAGCTGTGGATCTCTCCAGCTCCTGCAGAGTTAAGCTTGACCTCTTGGCTGCTTCTCTGACTGATGTCCTCCATACCTGGTCAATGACTTTTGGTGAATGGCCTACCCAAGGTCAAGATTGTGCCATATTCTTTCCATTTTTTCATAATGGACTGAATGGTGATGTTTTTATAGCCAAAACCAGATGTAGATGTATTTGTATTGAAATCATGTGATACTTTCATTGCACAGAAATGAATTCCATTTAACTTATTAGATGACTTCTGGCAATTGGTTGTAAAATAGCTAATATAAAGGTCTCACAGCAACACACCTGAATACTTGTTCAGTCATAAGTTTTATGTTATTTTTTTACACTAACTTCAATATGATGGGCTGTATTAATGAGCATATAATCATAATTAAACTCATTTCAGGTCCAGGTTGAAACACTACAAAATGCAGAAAGGGGTGAATACTTCTGCACAGTACTGTAGATAAGTACATTATTGTAGTGCAGAATAATATAGTAGGAAATATGTAATGTATAGCAAGAAATCAACATGAAACCTGTATAATAAGGTAAAAATCCAATCAAAAACAGTAAGAACATTGGGCCTGAGTAATAAAGGACTAACTGCTCACCATTCTGAAGTGTCTGAGCTCGTGACTCCTTCCCAAGACTTGTGTGGAAGCCGGTTCCAAGCACTGGGGCCTTCACAGGACCTGCAGCGGAAATTTGCACAAAAACATATTTTATAAGAGAGCAATCCAAGCCACTTCCAGAAGCAGGGCCACCTGCCTGTCATTATTTACTATGTAGGTTTTCATTCACTACAATACGAGCACGGGCACTTTATGTAAAAATGTGTAGTTCTTATTTAGTTCTGTGTCGTCTCATGTGGTTAGTGTGTTGTTTTATGTAGCACCGTGGTCCTGGAGGAACGTTGTTTTGTTTCACTGTGTACTGTACCAGCTGTATATGGCTGAAATGACAATAAAGTGTCCTTGAACTTGAACATATAGAGTTAACTGGGCTGTGCTTTTGCACTGACTCCATCTGGTGGCTCTCAGCAGGAAAAGCGGTGAGATATAACAAACTCTGCTTCCTAATGGTTACTGAACAAATCTGCAGATATTTCGATCTCAAATCTCCGACACCCGTTACTGTGACCATTCCAGCTCCAGCTCCAGAGAGGTTACACTGTCAAGGGGCCTGTTTTCTCTCTCACTGAAATCCAAAAAGTTTTTGTATGCGTAGCAGAACACTGATTTATACATATTGATCACTGGCATAGACATAAGGCATCCATTTTGAATACAGTAACTTAAATTAACATACCCTTATTGACAATTCATCAGTGAACAATAATGGCAGAGAAAAACAGGAGATGTTGTTCAGTTTAAAAAACATATAGCATTAATAAAGTACAATCCCTTTGTGTTCTGGCTCAAATACTGTTTCAGCAGCAGTAGTAATAGTAGTAACAGTAGTAGTAGTGGTGGTAATAGTAGTAACAGTAGTAGTAGTACTAGTAGTAACAATACTAGCAGTAGTAGTAATAGTAATAGTAGTAGTATCAGTAACAGTAGCAGTAATCGTAGTAGTAGTAGGAGTAGTAGTAATAGTAGTAACAATACTAGCAATAGTAGTAATAATAGTAATAACAGTAGTAGTAACAGTAGTAGTAATAGTTATAGTAGTAACAGTAGTAGTATCAGTAACAGTAGCAGTAATCGTAGTAGTAGAAGTGGTAGTAGTAATAATAATAGTAGTAGTAACAGTAGTAGTAATAGTAGTAGTAGTAGTAATAGAAGTAGTACTAGTAGTAGTAGTAGTAGTAGTAGTAGTAGTACTAATAATAGTCTTAATACTAGGAGTCATAGTAATAGTTGTAGAAGTAGTAGTAATGGTAGTAGTAGTAGTATTAATAGTAGTAGTAGTAGTAGTAGTAGTAGCAGTAGTAGTAATAGTAGTAGTAATAATAGTAGTAGTAGTAACAGTAGCAGTAATGGTAATAATAGTGGTAATAGTAGTAGTAGTAGTAGTAGTAGTAGTAGTAGTAACAGTAGTAATAGTAGTAGTAGTAGTAATAGTAGTAGCAGTAGTAATAGTAGTAGTAGTACAGTAGTAATAGAAGTAGTAATAGTAGTAGTACTAACAGTAGTAGTAGTAATAGTAGTAATAGTTTTATACATTTTATACAATATGTGTCTGTTACTGTGCAAAATGAATAGCTACTCCAACCTTCAACACAGTAATCTAGTACTGAAGCCATGGTGGATAATTACATAGGGAGAACATAATGTGAAGAGTGTTCACAAGGAAACCAGCTACTTACAGAAAAAAATGTCAGTACATAAAGACATGACTGGAGATATGGGTAATTTACTAATGGACAAATCAGCCACTCTGCTTAACAAGCTGGAGACCAGAAAAGTCTTTCTTACTTCAAAAGAACTGTTGGTTGTTGTTGTTGGGGCTTTTCATTTTAGCTTTGATGTGTTTGACATTACAACAAATTGACAAATTGCGTTAATGTGCTTATATTAATGCCTAAAGCTGATTATTCTGATGCTGAGCATTAAGTTATTTTCTCAATCTTTATATGAGTGCAAGGATTTACAAAAAATACCAAAAACGTAGATTAAAAGAAACACAAGATATGGTTAAAACAGCAAACAAAAATCTCGTGGAAGTGCTCAAAACACTCATATTAGTCAAGATTAATATGATA
Organism: Ictalurus punctatus; assembly: GCF_001660625.3. NCBI lineage: Eukaryota > Metazoa > Chordata > Actinopteri > Siluriformes > Ictaluridae > Ictalurus > Ictalurus punctatus. The sequence continues at coordinate 7,134,157 of NC_030440.2, forward strand.
AGGTATGATAAGGCTGCTACATAAGGTAATTGGTGTTTTATTATAATCACAATAATAATAATAATAATAATAATAATAACAATAATAATAATAATAATAATAATAATAATAAAGAGGCAGAAAAACACTTTGCCCAAGAGAAAAGGGAGTCTCTTACTCTCTGCTTACTCTATTAGTGATATTTTCATTAGCAACACCAAATACATATACATCGTTACATACATACCTACAGAATTGTTTACCTAAGTGATATTTAATGTGGATCAATATGCTGTACAAGAGATGCTATGCAAGTAACTGGCTTTACTCCAATATGCCAATTAATGATAATTGTGTAGACCTGGAACAACACAGTGAAATAAAGTTAATATAATATATAATGAAGCTAGTTCTGCTATATAGAACCAGCCTGGCTGCAATTGGATCTTATATACTCATGAAAATGTGTTAATGCCACCCAAATCTTATGAATAAGATCCAAATGTTTTTAAGATCGTACCAAATACATTCAATCAGGTGTGTCTAAGCTTCTGAATAATAATGTATGGGATGTCATGATGCTAAAGGAACAGCTCCAGTGCCGGACTAGTTGAGGGTTAGGGTTCTGATATTTATGAAACTATCCAAATATTCTGTAAGCAAAATTGGTATATGCTGTCACTGCGATCTTTAACCAGACAAAATTACACATTGCAATGCTTCTGAAAAATTAGTTAAAATAATAAATAAATAAATAAATATTAAAAACCAAGACTTTTTTTGGCTTTTAATTCATTCTCTCTCTCTCTCTCTCTCTCTCTCTCTCTCTCTCTCTCTCTCTTTGCACTAGCTCAAACCAAAGCCACAGTTTTTATTACTAAGTTTAAAGGGTATTATATAGAATATAAGTGGGACATGATCTGCCCACCTAATCAGACATTTTTGTTTAAGAGTTTGTTTAAGAAATGGTACAGCAAAAACAACTGAGCAGCGCGCATTAAACATGTAATAGGCAAGTGTTATTGCATCATAAATTATAAGAGCCTATCGTGTTCCAATATGCAAATATATACTGTTCTTACACTGATGTATCATGTATATCTGGTTTTCAAAAGCATAATGAATATTGGTTACCACATGTAAGCTTAATTAAATGTAATTCGTTTTAGCTAAGGACTGGTTAGACTGGTTTTATAATTAAGCAATATGACACGAGCTGTAATTCGGCCATATGCACGAGTGCCGCAGGTAATCATAGCCGTTGACATTGACTACAACAACACGATTGCATGTGAGATATTACTTTTATACAACAGACAATTTTTTTTTTTTTTGCTCCATCTGTGAAAATAGTCCCCAAAGACTCCATTGCAGAATAGAGCACTGTGTGTTGCCATGCCAACACGGAGACCGACTGACAGCCTGTAGTAAGTATAGTAACATAACAATGTAACATACTGTTGCTGGAATTGTAATTTTCCAGCTGTTGCTGAAATTGTAATTTTATGCAGCAAACACAGACAAGTGGAGTGATACAGACAGCGAAATGTCCTAGTACTGTTATACTAAATAATCAGCACTCTCATAACACTGCTTATTATCCAATCAAATTAGTGGACCAAAACTAACACATGTACATTTACTTAATTTCATTACCTGATTAAAATCCACACATGGAGATGCAGGGGATTGAACCCTGGACCTCATACATGCAAAGCATGCGCTCTACCACTGAGCTACATCCCCAACTATCTGGCAGACATTACACCACAGTGCTCAAATCTGATTGGTCAGCTGATGTATGCACTATAATAGCAGCTCTGATAGCTCTGATTATTATAACACAGTAAGGTCAAATTATGTCCTACAGCTAACTGTTATACTATTACATTTACTTCATTTCATTACCTTGGTTCATTCTTGGGGATTTTAATAAAGGGAATCAAGTGGAACAAAGGGGCCCTCATTATTCTGTCTGAGTGTATGCCATTACACAAAAGAGGCCTGATAGGCTTCCATTGTCCACCGCTGCCATGGCTTAGTCCCGTTTGACTTTGTGTGAAGCTTCTGGGTCTTAGAGTCAGCGTGAGGCTGAGGGCATCCGAGGTCCTGTGAGAAACCTGACTTGTGTTAGGGAGCACCAGCAGTCTATTAAGAAGCTAATGACTGTATTGTAATAAAAAATAATTTAAAAAATCTGTGTTACATGTAGCTTGAGGTCTGAGACAAGAAGTTATGTAGTACATTGCAGGTTTATAAGTGTAGCAGAGTAAATTAATTTAAGTTGAATTTTAAACTCTCCCATGAACTGCCAAAATACAGACAGCACGTTACATGTCCCATCAGAGGCGGTAATATACTGGATCACTGCTACACCACAGTAAAAGATGCATTTCAATCTGTCCCACGCACAGCTTTCGGGCTCTCTGATCATTGTTTAGTTCATCTTATACCGACCTAGAGGCAGAAACTGAAATCAGCTAAACCTGTAATAAGGACTGTAAAAAGATGGACTAACGAAGCAGAGCGGGATCTACAAGTCTGCTTCGACTGCACTGATTGGAGTGTTTCTGAAGCTACAGCCACAGACCTGGATGAGCTCACAGATACTGTAACATCATATATCAGTTTCTGTGAGGATATGTGCATCCCTACTAAGACATTCTTATCATACAATAAAGATAAACCATGGTTTACAGCTAAACTCAGAAAGCTTCGTCATGCCAAAGAGGATGCTTACAGAAGTGGGGATAAAGTCTAGTACAATAAGGCCAGGAACACACTAATAAAGGAGATCAGAGTGGCTAAAAGGAGCTCCCCGGATACGCTGGGAAACCAGTTTTTGGCTAACGACCCTGCGTCTGTGTGGGAAGGCTTGAGGAACATCACCAAGTACAAGACACCATCACTCTGCTCTGTGGAGAATCAGCATTTGGCTGAGGAACTGAATCTGTTTTACACCAGGTTTGAAAAGCCCGGTCTCACACCCCTCCCCCACTCTGATCTGCTCTTCATGCAGCCATCAACACCTCCTGCAGCCACCCTCCTCCCCCCTCCTCCCCCCTCCTGCTGTTCAACCTGCACTTCTGGTCTGTGAGGAAGATGTGGGCTGTGTCTTTAAAAAACAGAAGACTAGGAAAGCTTCAGGCCCAGATGGTGTTTCACCTATCTGTCTGAAAGCCTGTGCTGACCAGCTGGCCCCCATCTTCACACAGATCTTAAACAGATCACTGGAGCAGTTTGAAGTTCCCAACTGCTTCAAATGCTCCACTATCATTCCGGTCCTCAAAAAAAACAAAATCACTGGTCTGAGCGACTAGACCAGTTGCCCTCACGTCTGTGGTCATGAAGTCATATAAGAGACTGGTATTGGCCCACCTGAAGGACATCACTGGACCCCTGCTGGACCCCGTTCAGTTTGCTTACAGAGCCAACAGGTTTGTGGATTATGCAGTCAACATGGGACACAGGATACATTATATCCTGCAACACCTCGACAGACCAGAGACATATTCAAGGCTTCTATTTGTGGACTTCAATTCAGCTTTCAACCTCAAACAAACTGACCCAACTCTCCATGCCCACCCGCCTCTGTCAGTGGATCACCAGCTTCCTGACAGACAGACAACAGCGAGTGAGACTGGGGAAACTCTCATCTGGGACCCTCACTGTCAGCACTGGTGCTCCTCAGGGATGCGTTCTGTTTCCTCTGCTCTTCTCTCTGTATACAAACGACTGCACTGCTAAGGACCCCTCTGTTAAACTCCTGAAAAGTGCAGATGACACCACAATCATCTGCCTGATCCACGACGGTGACGAGTCTGCGTACAGACGGGAGGTTGAACGGCTGGTGCCTGGTGCGGTCACAACAGCCTTAACACACTCAAAACAGTGGAGATGACAGTAGACTTTAGACGGTACCCCGCTGCACTCCCCCCACTCACCATCATGAACAGCACTGTAGCAGCAGTGGAGTCATTCAGGTTCCTGGGCACTACCATCTCTCAGGACCTGAAGTGGGACGATCACATAGACTCCATTTTGAAAAACGCCCATCAGAGGCTGTACTGCCAGGAGCTGCTGATACAGTTTTACTCAGCCGTCATTGAGTCTGTCCTGTGTACTTCTATAACTTTCTGGTTTGGTTAAGCCGCCAAATCTGACAGAAAGAAACTACAACGGACAGTCAGGACTGCTGAGACAAGTATTGGTGCCCCACTGCACAACCTCCAAGAACTTTACACCTCCAGAGTGAGAAAAAGGGCTAAGAGCATGACGTTGGACGCTCGCACCCAGCCCACTTTCTCTTTGAACTACTGTCCTCTGGTCAGTGCTACAGAGCATAATAATAATAAAAAATTATTATTATATTATATACTCATTCTATACTTCCATTTGCACATAACTGTACATCTGTAAATAGCATATCTGTACACACATAATCCGGTCTATTTGTCTTTAGTACTGTCCCATATTTAATTTTTATTGCTTTATATATATATATATATATATATATATATATATATATATATATATATATATATATATATATATACACACACATATATATATATATATATATATATATGTATATATATATATATATATATATATGTATATATATATATATATATATATATATATATATATATATATATATATACATATATATATATATATATATATATATATATATATATATATACATATATATATATATATATATATATATATATGTATATATATATATATATATATATATATATATATATATATATATATATATAGTGTGATGTTCCGTTTTTTCTGCCCTAGAAGCTCCTGTTGCCAAGACAAGTTCGTGGTGTGTGTAAGCACACGTGGCAATAAAGCTCATTCTGATTCTGATTACCTGACTTACAACTGAGACCGGATACAAATGAGGAGTTGAAGATTAAAGGTCTTGGCCAAAGATACAACAGTGGCAGCTTTGTGGTGTTAGGATTTGAATTCATGACCTTCTGATCAGTAGGTCAAAGCCTTAACTTACCCTTAAAACATTACACATGGAGATGCAGGGGATTGAACCCTGGACCTCATATATGCATAGCACACACTCTACCACTGTGCTACATCCCCATCTGCCTGAAGAACATCATACTGCAGTGTTGTTGAATTCTCAAATCTGATTGGTCAGCTGATGCATTTTCTATAAAGGCAGCTCTTACAGTAGTGCTTAATTGCGTATGTATTTAAAGCATGAGCAATAAAATGACAAAAATAACAGATGTACACTTCATTACCTGATTAAAATCCACACATGGAGATGCAGGGGATTGAACCCTGGACCTCATACATGCAAAGCATGCGCTCTACCACTGAGCTACATCCCCATCTGCCACAAATACTTTATATGAATCTGATTGGTCGCTGTGGTGTTCGCTGATTAATAAAAAAAAAATTGTAGTCATACGGAAGGACCTTCTGTTATTGGGGAATAATCATCTTCAGTGTGGTAACAAGCCATTCGCACTGTACATCACAGCACCATGTCGTTGATTATTTTCCTACAACAGCGTGTTTTATTCCAAGACATACTGTGACGTACCATCAGCGGACACAAACTGTCCGATAGCAGACGCTCCTCCTCCGCTGTTCTCTACGAACTGCACCTCAGACACGATGATGTTGTCCTCGAGCACTGATCCACAGGTGGTGCACACAGCACTTCCACGCGCCTGGTCGAGATCTATATCCGCTCCACCACAGCTCTTACACTGCCTAGCACTCATCCTGACGCCGGTGGAGACGCTGGTACACCTGAGAAAGAAGCAAAGTATAGATAATACATGTACTTTTGAATCACTGAAAATCTATCACTGTCTGTGGGATATTTGACAAAATATGATTATTATAGATTTATAAACACATGTAAAAGTTACACGCTACACTTCATATCTAAGTATAGAAATGATGGATAATGTTTGAAACACATGGGACAGTTTAAATGTTATATCTGATTAATGTCAAAAGCTAGGTAGTGGAAAAATACCCATAATAATCCAACACTGATACCCAATACCAGTACTATATATCGATACTGCTATCCAATACCAGTACTATATATCAGTACTGATATCCAATACCAGTACTATATATCGGTACTGATATCCAATACCAGTACTATATATCGATACTGCTATCCAATACCAGTACTATATATCAGCACTGATATCCAATACCAGTACTATATACTTGCTGCATCCTTTGCTTTTCCTTTCACAAACAGAAAGCATGTCAACTAAAAGCATTTAAGAGTAACACAATCAAAGACATATTCACTGCTAACAAAGCATATTTTCTTGTAAAGCATTATTTCATATCTGAACATGCCTGAGGCTCGAACCCGCGACTTGCCTCTCTCTGACTATACCGGAAACTGAACTGTCCTGTCCCGCTCCGCTACAGGACTTCTTGGTAACACTCTGTCTGCTACACTGAAGTGGTATGACTGGTGTATACACCAGTGTATACACCCACACACTTTATGTCCGTTAGTATGCTTTATTGGTGAATATTAGGAGCCCTTTATAATGTTTATTTCTGACCACTGTGCGTGTGCTTTACTATTAGCAGTGTTTGGAAACATAGCCATAGTTGAAGCTAGCTGGAATTTATTTTAACCTTAGCTAATTTAATCCTACTCCGAAACTCCACCTTATTCCGCTCCGTTGGTCTTATCTGCTCGTATCCTCTATTATTGATCACCCTGGCGCGCAGTGCACACATCTCACCCCAGCCAAGGCTCACCTGGCTGCCGGTTAGCTTCCCCTCCTAGCCTGCTAACATTATATATCGTGATACTCTTCTCACTAGTTAGCCACTCACCAAGCACAGAAGTAAACGCTACAAAGCGGTGTCTTCGAGAGACTTTATTGATAAGCAAGTTATCCTCAATGCTACTCCATCCTGCATAAACTCAAAACAAAACAACTCTGGATCGTTGAAACGTTTTGTTTTATTAACAGTAGGTTGTTTTGACTCTCAACCGCTATACAGATAAAGAAGGAGTGCTCGAAATTTGCCTTAGTAGGGGTGTACAAGGAAATAGGAGGACTTTTTCAGTTACATGGAATCGTTTTTTCATCATTTCACATCGTTATTTATTGACATTAATACCTACTGTTTGTAAAAACATTACTTCTTTAATATGGATGTGCTCCTAAGTGGCGATGTAATTAATTAACAGGAAGGCACACCCCTATACCGGCGTGTACCATTGCCAGAGCACTTCTTCGTCGTAATTGTAAACCGCGCTCTTTTTAAGTGATTGAGTACACCAGTACTTAAGGGAAACTTATGAATATTTTGAAAAATATATATATATATTTTTCCTAATACGTTTTGATAAATCTTATTTGGTTAGTAGAATTATATATATATTTTTTTAAACTTAGTGCGTTTTAAGTTAAGCCTTATTGGCGCTTTTATTTTGGCGGGTGTTGTAAGGTTAATTCTAAACCTGGAAATAGTAAACATTACCAACCAACCGCGGGAATTTCTTTCAGCTGTTAAAATATTATAATAATGTAACATATTTCTCTGAGGTTTGTGACGGTAAATATGCGGAACAGCAGACTTTAAGGGAGAGTCATGAGATACAATGGACTGGGAGAAACTTGAACTGAATCCAAAGATTATTGCTGCTTTAAAAAGAGGTGACCACATGTCCAGCTAGAGAAATGAGATGAAATGAAGTAGCTTCTATGATTAACTTTAGGGAGAGGCAATGCTTTTTGAGCTGATTAAATATGGTTTGAATCTTCTCAGCCAATGTGAACTCAGCAGAAAAGATTCTGAGTCTTCCGGCTCCTGATCTGCAGAGACTCCTTCACCTCTCTGACTCTGAGGTCCAGCTGGTGCATACTGCAGTAGCAGCTCTTTACCGCTCAGTCCCACCTGTTACAGGTAAACACACTGACCACGTTTACATGGACAGCACTAATCTAATTATTGACCTTACTCTGAGTAAGATAATATTGTGATTAAGGTGTTTACATGAGACACTTTTAGAATACTTCTTTCATGTACCCGTTTGACATGTTATAGAACATAATTAGATTAACAGCCAGCGTCATTACGTCACCACGCCACGCCGTCCAACGTCCCTCCAGAATTTCACGTATTAACATACAGTTATACGTATATAGCAGCTCTGATAGTAGTGCTTTATTGTGTTATTTAAAGCATGAGTGATAAAATAACACTGTGGGGTCAAATTATACCACACAGCTAACTGTTGTACTTTTATTTTTACCTCATTTCATTACCTGACTTACAATTGCGACCGGCTACAACTGAGCAGTCGAAGGTTAAAATTAATGCCAGCTTTGCGGTGTTTGTATTTGAATTCACAACGATCAACAGGTCAAAGCCTTAATCACGGAGTGACCTTTAAAAAGTCCCACATGGAGATGCAGGGGATTGAACCCTGGACCTCATACATGCGAAGCATGCGCTCTACCACTGAGCTACATCCGCATCTGCCACAAACACTGATCTGATTGGTCAGCTGATGTGTTTTCTATAACGGCAGCTCTGATGGTAGTGCTGACAGCCAGGCAAATCACAGGTTCATATTACTGCCCTCGTTCTAATAAGTTATGGTTATCACGTCAAAGCTTTGTAACAGTCAGAAATAAAGCTGTCACTTTTAATCTTCTGATGCAGGATGCATTTTCTATAACAGCAGCTCTGACAGTAGATTAGATTAGATTCAACTTTACTGTCACTATGCAGAGAACAAGTACAGAGCCAATGAAATGCAGTTAGCATCAAACTAGAAGTGAAACTGTGTGTGTGTATAAAATATTATGTTCTATAAAATAAAATATAGTGGTATAGTGGCACAAAAGTATAGTGGTAGGTAAGTATAGTGCGCATGCAGAACATTTCAGGTTTGAGACTTATCTTTTTTTTTTTTAATGGGGGTGAGAAACTGCAATTTAAAAAAAAAAATTACCCTAATTTTTGGGTTGAATATCTCTGGTGGGGGACCAGATACAGTCCTGAAATTTTCACAGAAATAAGTCCTCCATAGTAGCATTCTCCTGTTAAAAATTTGAGATTCCCCTGGTTACAGATTTAGGGCTAGTAGAAATCTAGGGAAAAGCCCACTTTACTTTGAGAAATGAACAGATTGAAAGAAACAGTATTTTACAGTAATTATGTTTATGATTGGCAATTGTTATATATGAGATATTGAGGTTTCTGTAAACAGCTGTATAACCAAAATTTGCTGTGTGCCATGACACAAAGATGGCAGTCGTAATTAAGCCAAGTAAAATAAAAACTAAAATAAAAACTAGTGATGTTGCTATGCCAATACATAGAAGTAAAAAAAAAAAATTAGGAAAATTTAAATTGGTCGAGCAACCCGTATTGGACCACTTGAGATGGAATGGCCCATTTAAGATATAAGAAACACAACAAACGAGGTGTTTGATTCAGTGTTTGTTAGTGATACTCTACTCTTGGCAGCCGTTACAAAAGGTTGAATGTCTTGAAGAAAGTTGAAGAAGGGTGAATATTTAATTTAATCTCATGTGGTTTCATGCAGCACATTTCGGAGAAATACATTTCTGAATGCAGTTAAATAACATGAAGCCATACATTTACTTGACTTACCATACAGGCTCTTGCAAAATATTCTTCTTCTAAAGTACATATTCTCACATGCTCTTTACAGCTTTACAGCTGATACGTGGAGAATTCCCATCGTTGGAGCCTGGACATAGGCTTTCATTTGCTTGTCCTGTTTTGGATGGTCTCTTGCATGGTGGCCTTCCACTGCATGGGATAACGGAGTTAGCAGGCGAGAGTGCTGCTGGAAAGACCCAGTTCGGTCTGCAGCTCTCTTTGTCCGTCCAGTACTCACGCGAGCATGGGGGACTCGGGGCAGGTAAGGCTGTGCTGGGAGAACTGAGGCTGAGGATAAAATGTAGCGTTTACTTGGTCTTTTATAGGACTGAATAATAATAATGGCTAGTCTAGTAATCACTAATCATTTACCTGGAATGTTTACTTAATATTGAAATCTTAGAAAATTGCCTATCTTCCTTCAAACATGTAGACCAGAATCTAAATGTCATCAAAATAAGATGCCTTATCAGTGTGTATATACATTGAATATAAACAATAGTATACCTTAAAACAACTGCATCCACACTGACAGAGTCAGCAAAGACAGCAAAGTCTTTTGCTCAGCTCAGCAATATCACTATTAATTATGCTTAATTAGTTGAGGAAATCAAACATGTTGATCATGATTCATTTCTCAGGCCTGGTCATGTTTCTGTAAATCATTCTTATGTTGATTTATCAGTGGACAATTTGACAAATATCTTTGATTGCAATCCATGAACAGGAGCTGTATATATCTGCACTGAAGATCCTTTTCCCATCAAACGGTTGAGGCAGCTAATTACCCAGCAGTCTCGGCTTCGCCCAGATGTTCCACCGGCTCTGATCCGCAGCATCCGCTTCAGTGACAACATCTATATCGAACACACTGCAGACCTGGTAAGAAGAGCTGTCCCAGGGTTGCTAGGGTTCCTCAAGTACATCTCTAAAATTAGCCTAAAAAAATCAGGCATTGGAAAATGGAGTACATTTTTTTCTCAGCCTTTGCGTGGGAAACAAGGTCACCATGGTGCATGTGGAATTTTGATGTCCAGGCCTTACCCACTCCATAATCCACTTCTCCCTCTTTTAAATATATCTCAGAATAGAAATATTTCTGTACATCATCTGCACACTGTCTGCACTTACACGTTGCCTTTGTTTACAGAAATATATTACATTTCATTCTGAATATCTGTAAAAAAAAAAAAAAAAAAAAAAAAAAAAAAACGTGATCATGCCAGGCGTGGAGTATTTTTGAACTAGTCGAAAACTCCACCCACAAACTTGTTACAAAAGTAATCCGATTTGGTGTAAAAACCATGATCCTGGTTGTGCATGTTCTACTGTATGTACATCTGTACAGTATGTACAACAATAATAATGATACAATAAACAAACAATAATATAGACAATACAATAATAAAGATATTTCTGCAGAAGATATGAAAGCATGTGCAAATAAATAAGCACTAATATTTCTGATCACAGTGGTGTGTGTGTGTGTGTGTCTACAGGAAGCCCTGCAGAGGTGTGTGACACAGCGATTGCGCACGCTGCTGGAGCGAGGTCTAGTACGCCTCATCGTGGTGGACTCAGTGGCTGCTCTGTTTCGTAGTGAGTTCCAGGCTGATGAGGCCATAGAGAGAGCACGTCACCTACTGGCCTTCTCTGCCACACTACATCGACTCAGCCATACATACAGCACACCTGTTTTCTGCATTAACCAGGTCTCTCTCTCTCTCTCTCTCTCTCACTCACACACACACACACACACACAGATTCGTATAGTATTTACATATTGAAATCCACAATCTGATGTCCAAGATTGCATGTGATTTGTTGATTCTCTAATTAAATGAAGGGGAAAAAAAAAACGTAAAGTGTCCTAACATTGATCCTAAAACTGTTTCCAAAAGTCACTTGGATGACACCCCATGTAGTAAGCATATATAGTGTACAGGAATCTATATGGGATTTTACATAACTGTGTTGAAGGGGCTTTAAAAAAAGATTCCTGCAGGATGATGAGTGGAAGTTTTAAATAAAATTTTTTAAAAATCAGAGACATTAAAGTTTATAAGGAAATCATATTGCGTCCACACTACTGCTAAAATTTAATATGTATATGTATGGCGTTTTTCCTTTCTAAATATTTGTTCAGTTATTAGATTTTAAACTACATCTTGTACAGCACATCAAAGACACAATATTGGCTTAGAGAAATTGTAACCGTTACTCTCATTTACTAGGTGTCAGATGTTGTGGACGGCCCAAACCCAAGCCGCTGTGATTATGGGTGAGTGTTTTGTGTGTGGAAATACATTCTATCTGTCCTCTTGTTGATTTCCCTTAAGTGTAAGCTAAAAGACCTGTGTTTGTGTAACATGCCTGTTTGTTTATGCCCCCTTCAGCCTGGTGGAAAGTAAGGTGCTCCCTGCTCTGGGTATTATTTGGGCCAATCAGGTGATGGTGCGTCTCATGCTGAGGAGACAGGAACGCTGTTTGAGATCAGGGGAGCAGACCAGCGCTGCTCGCGAATTAGAGGTGGTTTTCGCTCCTCATCTGGCTCGAGCGAGCTGCCTGTGTGGAGTCTGGGAAGAAGGAGTTAAAGGAATAGCCCGAGAAGGAGTCGTCGAATAGTCTCAGGCGGTGCCAACTTAAACAAAGGATTAGAGCAAAGAATGAGAGATTCTCAGGTGGTGATGGACTCCATTATCTGAGGAGAAATATTCAAATAATTACACAAATCCGTTGTTTTATTGCACCAGTAGAATACAAATAGACTAAGTAAACTCAATGTTTTTGTCTATGTGTATCTTTGATTTTGTCAGCAAATTATACTTTATTTTACTAGTTATTATATTTCATTAAACTCCTGTCTGAGTACTATTCCAGTAAAATCCAATTTTAATCACACTTAAAATTCACAAAACAGCTTCACAAAGGATGAAAAAACTGAAAAATGTAGTGGTGTTTGAAAGTTTGTGCACCCTTTCGAATATCTGCATTAAACCTAAAACATTGCCAGATTTTCACACAAGTCTTAAAAGTAGACCAAGAGAACCCAAATAAGGCAGAAATATTATACTTGGTTATTTATTTATTGAGGAAAATGATCCAATATTACATATCTGTTAGTGGGAAAAGCATGTGAACCTTTGCTCTCAGTATCTGGTGTGTGTCCCTCGTGCAGCAATAACTGAAACTAAACATTTCCGGCATGCGTCGATCAGTACTGCACATCGGCTTGGAGGAATTTTAACCCGCTGCTCAGTATACGCACGTTCAAGCACCACTGTATATTCGTTAATTGTTTCAATTTCTGTTCACTCCTTCTGGTGAGGATCATGCTGGCAACAGTGAGTCCGAGGTGAGTCCAAACATTAAATCCACGAACATATTCCAGCTTCTCCTTGGGGAGCGCCAGACATTCCCATGCCAACTTTGAGATCTAATCCCTCCAGTGTGTCCCGGGTTTGTTCCAGAGGGTCAGTGTAGGAGCAGACCAGGGGGAATTCCAATGAATTACCTCAAAATGGCTTCTTTTGGAAAAAAAAGATCATGTATAAATAAAACAAGAAAGCACAGTAAAAAGAAACACACCAGAAAATGAAAGTGTAAAAAAGAAAAACACGAGAAAATCCATCTGAGAACATCTACAGTATTAATATTAGACATGCTGAGAAAATGGTCAGTGAGAACTAAACATGTTACATCGACAGAGGTGCCAAAATCCATGGTTTAGCTGTACAGTGTGGATGCTTGATACTGAAACTACACTTTCCTGTTTTTTTACTCCAAGAAATAAATGGTCAGACTAAGCAAATAAAATGTGCCTGACAGAAAAGGCCATATACGGCAGAAGCAAATCTCCTCCACTTGAAAAAAATCCCAGATACCAAGTCAAAATTCTTAGATAAAGTCATAACTATGAGATACAAGTCATAATTATAGCAAGCCAATTTTGAGATGTCATAATTTTGAAATAAAATCTATATATAAAAAAGTAAATTTCATAATTATGAGATAAGTAATAACTGTGAGATAGAAAAAAGTCACAATCTTCAGCGTAATAATAAAAAGTAATAAATTCGAGATACTGTAAGAGATAGTCATACAGTGGTGCTTGAAAGTTTGTGAACCCTTAGAATTTTCTATATTTCTCCATAAATATGACTTAAAACATCATCGGATTTGCATGAAATTCCTAAAAGTAGACAACAAGGACCCAATTCTAAAAAATCATACTTGGTCATTTATTTATTGAGTTAAATGATCCAATATTACATATCTGTGAGTGGCAAAAGTATGTGAACCTTTGCTTTCAGTATGTGGTGTGACTCGTTTGTGCAGCAATAACTGCAGCTAAACATGTCCGGTAACTGTTGATCAGTCCTGCACATCGGCTCGGAGGAATTTTATCCCGTTCTTCAGTACAGAACAGCTTCAACTCTGGGAGTTTGGTGGGTTTCCTCACATGAACTGCTTGCTTTAGGTCCTTCCATAACACTTCTATTGGATTAAGGTCAGGCCATTCCAAAATCTAAAATTTATTCTTCTTTAACCATTCTTTGGTAGAACGACTTGTGTGTTTAGGATCATTGTCTTGCTGCATGATGCACTTTCTCTTGAGATTCACTTCAAGAACAGATGTTGTGACATTTTGCTTTAGAATTCCCTGGTATAATTCAGAATTCATTGTTCCACCAATGATGGCAAGTCGTCCTGACCCAGATGCAGCAAAACAGACCCAAACCAAAATACTACCACCACTAGCTTTCACAGATGGGATAGGGCGCTTATGCTGGAATGCAGGGTTTTCCTTTCTCCAAACAAAACGCTTCTCATTTAAACCAAAAAGTTATATTCAGGCTTGGGGAGTAACGGAATACATGTAATGGTGTTACGTAATCAGGATACAAGTAGCTGGTAACTGTAATCCCTTACAGTTACATCAAAAAATAACAAGTAATCAGATTGCAGGTACATTTTGTAAAAAAAAAAAATTGGAATACTACCAGGATTAAATTTTTTATTTTCATTTAACACCCAAGAAATTCATCTTTTGACATAACACAATATAGACAGTTGCTTGATTATAGTTCTGGTTCTCTCTTGCCAGTCGTGACTCACATGAGCAACCTTCTGGTGCATGCAATAAATTTTGTACAAAGTTAATTTGGTGGAAATGAACACAAATTGTTCTTTGAAATGTTTTTGTTAGGGTGACCATACATCCTCTTTTTCCCCCGGACATGTCCTCTTTCTCTGACCTTAAAAAAGTGTCTAAATTTGAGAAAATGTCCAGGATTCGGCTTTAGTTTCATTTTGATGTGCTTATGGTCTAATACTGCATCATGTGTGCGCATATTTGCATTGCTTTAACCCCTCTCCGTAATTCCCGCCGTCTCAAACAACAATTGGTCACACAACTAAATTCCTTCCTCTCAACCATTAGTCTACTCTCGGCGAGTGCGCGAAGGTAAAGTGTTGTTGTGTACAGTGTCGAAACAATGCCCATGGCCATATAAGGTCATTTTAAATGTAATATTATCACATTGCTTCGTATTGCATGTTCATTTAAATGTATAAATAATGGCAGAAGGTACACTCGTGGCGTCTGATATTTTATTTTATTCCATGGACATTCAGAAGAATGTAGGAACAAATATAAAACATGGGCAGAGTGAAACCAATTTTATTTATATATATTTATATGATGTTAACGGTTTGTCTTTTTCAGTGTATTAAAGTCTGCATTCATAGTAAAACAGTTTAAACGTTATTAAGTCTTCTTTTTGGAAAACCAGAATATGGTCGCGCTAACTTTTCTGATGTAATGTTACCCGCATCAGGGACAGTGATCTTTTATTCATTTTATTAAAACAAATCCAAACGTTGAACCTGTTTTTAAGCTCTAAAATAAGCTCTTAATAAAAGTATTTTAGATGCTATTGCTTTTCTCTTGACTTTATTTACATACGTGACACTGAAGTAATCCAAAAGTAATCAGCTTACATTACTTTCATGTTGTGATTCTTGGATTACGTTACTGATTACAGTTTTTATGAAGTAATTTGTAATTGTAACAGAATAAAATTCTAAAGTAACCTCCCAACCCTGGTTTTATTTCGGTCTTTTTATTTATATCCGGCCACAAACCATTTTCCCAGTAGCCATCTGTCTTGTCCATGTGATATTTAGTAAACTACTTAGGGGCAGCAATGTTCTTTTTGGAGAGCAGTGACTAACTCCTTGCAACTCTGCCCTGCACACTATTGTTGTTCAGTTTTCTCCTGATGGTGGATTCATGAACATTAACATTAGCCAATGTGAAAGAGGCCTTTAATTGCTTAGCAGTTACCCCGAGTTCCTTTGTGGCCTCACGGACTAAAACATGTCTCGCTCTTGGAGTGATCTTTGTTGGTGGACCACTCCTGGGGAGGGTAACAATGGTCTTACATTTCCTCCATTTGTACACAATCTGTCTGACTGTGGATTGGTGGAGTCGTCTTTAAGTTGAGAACTCTTTAGAGATGGTTTTGTAACCTTTTCCAGCCTGATGTGCATCAACAGCTCTTTTTCTGCGGTCCTCAGAAATCTCCTTTGTTCATTCCATGATACACTTGTGTGAAAATCTGATGATGTTTTAGGTCGTAATTTATGCAGATATAATTTAGAAAATTCGAAAACTTTCAAGCACAACTGAAATTTTACGATACTGTTGGTATTGTTGGAAGGCGTGCGGAGACACTATGCTTTTAGTGGTAAAATTATTCTTTTCTTTCTGCCTGATAGGATTTTATTGTTAGCAATGCACCCCCTAGAGTATACCCCTGCATCAAAATGTGCTACAACGTATTTAATGCTGACCAGCAGAGGGCGCTCTGTTTCTATGCGCTTTATTCACTGTATTTATCCAAACTAGAGCCGGATGTCATCGATTATCTGCTGTAAACAGGTTGTTTGTTTCTTCCTGCATAATTGCTGAGATGGATAGACAGATCCGGCAACTCACTGATGGTTTGATGGACACCACAACCGTCAGTGTCACTTGTATTTGGGGACATGGTGCCCCCGGAACCCAGCCAGCAGACAGAGCAGGCCGTAAATTACAATAGTGTTAGACTGCGTATCAGAGTTTTATCATTGAAATGCTCATGTTCTAGGAAATAATAAATCACTCAAGTACTAGAAAAAAACGACTATTACATTCCAATGGTCCTGTATTGAGGTCATAAAGGATCCGTCCTCTCCCTGATCCTGTATTTTGTTGTGGGTGGACAGTGAGGATGGACCCTGATGGACTGCTGTAGGTATCAGCTGCCAATCTAACAGCTGTGTTGTGTAGATATACATGAGAGATTTTGTTTTGTATGATAAACATGAACAACAATTAAAAGCGAGTACTTTGCTTGTCGTTTGGTCCTTTTTAGGCTTCTGAGGTGAAGAGGAAACTGGCTAATAAAAACTAACTCCTGACTAATACACCCTTCTCAAAGACAACTGAAAGACATCCTGTTTATATAAACTTTGGGGATTATTATTTTCAGATTTTTTCATATAACTCCACCAGGAAAATCCTAAAGGAGAATGTCTGGTCTTCAATCCGTAAATTGAAGCTCAAGCGCAACTGGAGTATGCAACAAGACAATGATCCAAAGCATAGGAGTAAGTCCTAGTCCTGGAAGTAAGTGAAAGACGGATCTCCGGTTATCAGAAGCGTTTGGTTGCAGTTATTACTACTAAAGGTGCCACAACCAGGTTTTAAGTTTAAGGGAGCAATTAGTTCTTCAAATTGCTGATAGGTGTTGGATAACTTTCTTTTGCTTCAATAAAAAAGAAAAACTGTACCATGTGTTTACTCAGGTTGCCTTTGTTTTATGTTGTATTTCGTTTGACGATCTAAAACTATTTATTATGAGATGTACACAAAAACAGAAGAAATCACGATGAAGGCAGCACTGTATATATGTTGGCCAAATCTATATATTTCAACGATCTGTAAGAGCTGAGCTTTATATCGTTGATGCTATGTCTCAGTTATGGATATCATTATAACAAACACAGCCTCATAAGCACTTTGCACTTTTTAACCATACTAAACTAATTACTGAGAGAGAAAACTAGCAACCATGCCATTATAACACTGAACTTCCTGGGACAGTGTAGCGATGCTATTTGCCATTACGCAAATTTACATCGTCAATGAAATGTGGTGTGTCTACTTATCACAGCAAGCAAAACATGCACACACACACACACACGCACACACACACATAGCCTCTTCTCCTTCTAGCCGTCGCCATTGCCATGGCGACAATCACATGGTTTGGCTGTCCCAGATTACTTAACCCACCCCACCGAGCAAAGCAACTCTCCATTGTACTGCAAAACTGAACCCATTCCCCTCTTTTCTCTCTCTTACACACCACACACACACATACACACTCCTCCTCTCGGCTGTTTTACTGCTGTAGTGTTAAAAAACTTGTTATGTAACACCCATAGTCTATACACTGTGTGCAGTCAGGCAAAACCAAATATAGACATCACCCGCCATCCATACGTTCCCCTGTCTTCGAGATGTCTTCCAGCCTGAAACATTAGCTATAAGAGTGCAGACTCATATAGCAGCCTGAAGCTGTGAGGAGAGGAGGACGAGGAGGAGGTGGCAGGCTGGGTGTTAGTATGCATCCTGCATCCTCTCATCTCTCTGCTTCATTCAGCCCTTCTGGATGTGCTGTAGAGGAGAGATGAAAGCTCTGTGCAAAAATGACATTAGCGGTCATTCAATAAGTGTACGGGTATGTGTTGTTATTATTACATGCATGTGAACAGCTGGGCAGATGTTACCCAGGATATATTTATATTTATAGCAAGAGAATTCGGTAATGAAAATAAATCGATTATGTATCAATTCCTCGGACAAGCGCAGACACAACAGGAAGCTCGGTGTTACATAACTACAGTCATGGATAAAAGCACATAATGGTGCTCTGATGGTATGTTTGCAGATTTTAAAAAAGGAATAATCAGCTAAAACATCTCCACAAAATCCTGCTGTTTTAAAACTGCATCCCGTGCTTTCATGATAAACCGTGAAAGCACCTTCTGCTGTGCATGAGAAAGCTCAAATGTTGACAATAAAGCTGTATTTCATGTCATATTAGCAATGTAACTTACATTACTTCAGATTTACTGGCCCAGACTGGAGTTCTTCCCATAACAACATCTGTCACTACACTGTGACAAATGCTTTCTTTGACAAAAAGGCTTTCTCCAGTTAGTTTAACATCCATTAGTCTGAATGCCCGGCCCAAAAAACTCGATCTGTTGTGAATATCTGATGCATCACAACGCCTGGAATCTTGTTTATCCACTTAATTTATCCTTATTTCAATATTAGATGCTGTACCAGTCAATCCCATTATTGATGGATGAAATGACTGAGAGAACAACGTGGCCATGGAAACCTTGACCATGACAACTAAAGATATAGCCACTAAAAAATATCCTCTTATGGACTTCGATGGTTGGTTAAAATAAGCATAAACAAGCAAGAGCACAGAAGGACGAGGCTCATGACGTCATCTGAGCCGATGGTGAAGCAGCATCACAGGGGGAGTGGTGAGAACAGAGCAGAGGATGAAAAGTCATTTATCATCTCCAGCATGCTTACACACTATCGTTGCTTGTAAAAGCACTGCAGACAAAGATTGTAAATTAGCTTCAGAGGAGATCATTTTAGAAAGCTTTTGATGAGCTGTAAGCATTCAGAATGAGCCCTGAGCTGTTTGCACGCACTGCCGAGGCTAAAACACCGAATTAACTTCTTGTCGAAAGGCTAATGAGATTCAGTGGATCGCTGAGAAACAGGAGCTAAATTGCACAACATTAGACTACGTTATTGTTTACTTCGCCGTCTCCGCTACATCCTGCACTGTGTGTGTAACGTTCAAGCTGCTCTCCCAATCCTCTGATCTGCACTCTCATGCTCTCTCATAAGAGAGAAGGTGAGAAAGGGGGCTATGGGACATTCTTACCTCATTTGAACCCACATGTGATCATTTGAATAGAAAACACAAAGCTGACCTCAGATGAGTACAAGATGAAGGCCTGACTCTAGATGTTGTCCAGTGGCATATAAAAAGGTTTCAGACACACAGTGGTCTTATTCAACTCCAGCACAAAAGCAGGCCACTCCGAAACAGGAGGCTCTGGCTCTCAGGACTCGATTGGCTCTTTATACTTGCTCAGGAAGCTTTTGTGTTTTCTTCGTCCATTCAAGAGCCACCTCAATGACCTGAAGAATCACTGTAGGATGATGTCATGATACCCCTCCCCCCTTCAAAACCCCCAATCCCCACCTCCGAAATAAGTTTTGAGTACTGTGCAAAAACTGAAAATTCATCCGTGACACATTTCGATACAAGAAAACGTAGCACGTTAAATGTAGAACACATTAATCGACTCTGTGATTGTGCATGGAAGATGTTCTACGGCTGCCAAAAATTTGCTCTACTACTGGAACACCAGAAAGCATATGTCTAGCAAGATCTTCGTGTACACATTTCACACAGACACACAAGCGCACACCCGGGGCTGTCTGGCAGATCAGGACGCGGCACTCGGAATGTTTTAGGAAGAATCATTAATGAGCCAGAGGCTTTGTGTTGAGGAGGCATCTCCATGACGACGAGAAGCCAGGCTGGACCAAAACACAATCAACAGCACCAGATGGGGCAACTGGAGGGGAAAGCATGTGTGGGTATGTGTGTGTGTGTGTGTGTGTGTGTGTGGGTTTGTGGTGAAGGTGGGGGTAAGAGTCCATTCTTATTGTACATATCCTAATTAGAATAATCAGTGAGGTCAAAGAGAGAGAGAGAACCTCTGCTGTGCTTAAAACCCAGAAACATATATAAGCAAAGATAATGTACCACATTTACAGCTACCTAGCATCAATACAAATCTTATATTTAAATCCCATGCTAAACTCATAAGCATCCACAACCTTTTTTCTGAAGGCTTTACAGAACTCTTTAGATCTTAGCATGATGACACCACACACCTCAATAGCAAAGGGAACACCAGACACTAGATATGAGAAAGGAATAAATAAGACCGGTTCCACATGCACTCCCTAAGCAGGTCCTAATCACTGGCACCCAACCTTCAACACCTGATTCTAATGATATGGATTTGAAAATGATAAACTTAGGGGTGTACTTACTTTTTCCATGTCACTGATCTGTTTTTTTTTGTTGTTGTTGTTAATTTAAATGATGAAAATTTCTACAAAATGTCAATTTTCTATCATTTGATAGAGTCTATCACCTTTATCAATAGGCACGGTTTCAGAAAGGGGATAAAATGTCTGCTTGTCCAGATATGTCCAAAAAATAATCATTTCCATGGGGTGTACTTATTTTTTCACATGACTGCATAAGACATAAACTGATCATATCATGTTGTAGCTGATCTTATGTAGCTCCAGTAAATGCATGACTAGATGTTTATACAGATGATACTTTATCTATTATTAATATCTGTACTATTATACAATTTATTCAATAAATAAATTAAATAAATTAGAGACTATTAGACTCAGTGAATCCCGCCTCTGCACTGTGTGCAGAGTTTGCTTGTTCTCCCTGTGAATCAGGGGTTTCCTCCCCCAGTCCAAAGACATGCGCTGTAGGCTGATTAGCATTTCAGAATTGACCGTAGTGTGTGAATTGGTGTACGATTGTGCCCTGCGATGGGCTGGCGCCCTGTCCAGGGTGTCCCCCACCCTGAGTTCCCTGGGATACGCTCCAGGGACCCTGTGTAGGAAAAGCAGTATGGGAAATGGATAAATGGATCGATTTAACAGTAAAAGCAAAAAAGATGCTATAACACTTTCCCCATGATGGATTAATAAATGTTTATCTTTTCTTATCTTAACAAAAGTACATTTTTCTTCTCTGGTTGATGGATATATCTTGCTCAGTGTTATATCAGAAATCCTTCTGAGTCACTTGTCCTCCAGGCAGTGATGCAAACCAGCTGGTACATAAGACACAACCAGCTTGTGCCAGGTTTGTGAATATTGTCCACCTCTGAGACGCATGCGGTAAACACAGGCACAGGCACTAAAACCCCAACTCCAAAACAGACTTTGTGACAGATGTTCCTCTCACTCAGGGTGCAAAACTACTCATTATGTAAACAGAATAAGATGAACTGAGCATCTACATTTGAGGAAATTCTAAGGACTTGTGCTAATCCTGCTGTGCTTTTCTGCTCTGAACACAGCCCTATCTATCTATATCTATTTATATCTATATCTATATATATCTCTATATATATCTATATCTATCTATCTATACACACACACACACACACACACACACACACACAGTGACAACATGGCTTGAGATTTGGATATATTAGAGTGTGTGTGTGTGTGTGTGTGTGTGTGTGTGTGTGTGTGTGTGTGTGTGTGTGTGTGTGTGTGTGTGTGTGTGTGTGTGTGTGTGTGTTTGTGCCTATAAGTTTGCATACCCCTTGCAGAATCTGCTACTTCTCAATGCTTTTAACAAAATAAGATTGATCATAAAAATCCCATGTTGTTTGTTTATTTAGTCCTGTCCTGAATAAACTATTTCACATAACAGATGTTTACATGTAGCCCACAAGACAAAATAATAGCTGAATTTATAAAAATTACCCCGTTCAAAAGTTTACACACCCTTGATTCTTAACACTGTGTGTCGTTACCTGCATGATCAACGACTGTGTTTATGTTTTGTGAGAGTTGTTCATGAGTCCCTTGTTTGTCCTGAGCAGTTAAACTGCCCACTGTTCTTCAGAAAAAATCCTCCAGGTCCTACACATTCTTTACTTTTCCAGCATCTTCACCCCCTTCCAACAGTGAATATATGATGTTGAGATGCATCTTTTCACACGGAGGACAACTGAGGGACTCGTACACGACTATTACAAAAGGTGCAAACATTCACAGATGCTCAAGAAGGTAACACGATACATTAAGAGCCAGGGTGATGTAAACTTTTGAACAGGATGATTGGTGTAAATTGTTATTATTTTGTTTATAGATCTTTTTTTTCTTTCAGTACTGCCCTTCATATGCTAAATAAGGTAGTTACATGTTTCCCAGAAGACAAAATTATAACAATTTACACTGATTATCCTGTTCAAAGGCTTTTTTTTTTTAAACAGTATTAAGATTTTGATTCTGCAACGGGTATGCAAACTTTTTGGCACAACTATATATATATACTGAGCTTGGTATTAAACTCCATTAAACAATATACAAATTCTTCTCAGAAGCCAGTATAGCTTTCATTCACCATGCTTATCAGCAGGACAATATTTGAAGTAAAGCCAATTGGTTTCTTGTTAATATGAAACCATTTTCAAACACTGCCAAATATTGTGCTAGACCACTTCCTTCCTTTTATTTTTACAACCATAGTACTTCCTGTCACTGTTGATCTGTACACAACACATTTACCGTCACAACGTCTAATGGTCAACATAAGGAGACGTTTCTAGTATTGCTCTTACTGTAAATAAACTGTTGTAATAGATCGAGTGTAGTATAACATACTGGACACTGGGCCTGCCAGGTGAAGTTAACACTCAGGTGTACTGCACACAGTACTCATTTCCTGGGGTGCTGAACAGTGTCACATGGATATCCCAATGTGCTCTGAATAAGTTACAATTTGCTGTAGCTAGACTGGATTATATAACTCTGGAGTGTTTGTTTCAGTGCTATTGTATAATTTCACTAATCCTCTTATAGCACCGAGATAGGTATCTTCAAATCTGTACACATCTAAGACCATCTGCAATGGAAGTGTGTGTATGTTCTTGTGTGAAGGTTACAGCTGGAGCTCAGTGTAGTCCAGCTGGAGATCTCACGTGGGCCTCTCTTGTGTAAACGCCTGTTTGCATGCATCTGTACAAGTCTACTGCTAAAACACAACAGCAGTCGGAAAATGTGGAGACACAGAAGACCACAGCTGGATTTGAATTACAAAACACAGGCAGCACACACACACACAGAAAAAGACACACCCTCTGCTTTTAAACCTTGTACAGAGGTGCCACTGCTCCAGTCTAGTTGGGAACTGTGCCATGCTGGGATTCTCTACCCATTAATTCAGTAATGATTCAGAATCAAAACAACAAATCCCTCTTCCCAACAGTAGACCTACTTTACAATCCATCTGTCTTTTCATTATGGCAAGGCTCTGCCTTTTGTGGTTGAATGACCTCTTCAGTAATCGCTGATGTATTACATTTTGTAAATATATACACTTGATGGTGATTAGAGCTTTTAAAAATGTCTTTTGTGAAACTCTATACTACCCTTTCGTTGTGTTTTTGATGTAAAGTCCACACGAGTGAAACTACGTTCTTCATAACATCATTATACATCATAAGTCGAATCATCTGATATATTAAAAATGAATTCTATGAGAGACAACAAACACTGGCTTCTTGCAAAAGATCCTGCAAGAGGTCCTGGTGTTGTTTGACATTATGCCACGGTTGATTTCCACTTCCTCTGGTGCAGATAATTCAGTCTCCAATTTCATTCAATTCTTATTCAATCTGTGTCTAACTGAAATACGATAACCTGCAAATAGGACGATGTGTCATCCAAACCAACAAGTAAGACAATCTTACCTAAACTAGAGAGTGATAAGTCTGAATGAGAGAAATACAGGGAGAGAAACACCAACACAGAGGAAGAAAGTATTACAACTCTAATAAGAACATTGACGATATTAAAGAAGGCAATCCACGTACTTGACCTTTGTAGGAAATCACTTGAACTTTTCAACCGTTGACTGGGGAATGTTTCTAAATTATTTATGAACGGTTTATTCCAGACTTCCAGTCATATAGGTTCCAACAGTGTATCATTTCTAGTGTCACTTGTTTTGTTTTGTTTTTTTGTGAGGGGAAAATTAGAAGGGCAGGCAGGGTGAGCAGTGCCTGGTCAACCATTCAGAATGTGATCGATATCAGACTGGGAAGAGTGACAATGTACCAGTCGCATTTTAGTACGGCCCATTGAGCAGGAGCTGATTGTTGGTCCTGGTGCTCAGGACACAGTCAGCATGGAAGCAGCGAGCACCAGAACTACATTTAACCATTTCTATGTAGACGGAATTAGACTTAACTCAAGATAACAATAAAAAGACTCAATAAAGAACTAGATTTTACACCAGCTCACAGGCTAGTTAAAGATAGAACTAGACCGAACATCCACGTCAAAACTCTGTACAGACTGTGAAAAAGTACTTTTTAGCACTTTAATTTAGCAGTGTAACTTGGCTTCTATGGATTGAATATAAACACAATATAAGGCTTTACTTTCAGGACCAGGGGAATCATGAAACAATATATCCTGAGTTCTTCTGTTTTTGTCTATATCTCATACTAAATTGTTTCAGGAATGAAAACATAATCTAAGATAAAACAAAAAAAGTTATCCAATACCAACTGGGCCTGTGTGAAAAAATCCCGCAAATCTATGAAACTGCATTCATAATGGTGTTCAGCTGGACTAGACGCAACCAGGCCTGATTACTGCAAACCCTGTTCAATCAAATCTACACTTACATAGAACTCTCTCAACAGCATGAAGTCGGTTAAAAGGTCTTACCCGGTAACACACTATGCCAGAATTCCAGAAATGATGAGGAGGAAGGTGATTGAAATACATCAGTTTGCGAAGACTTACAAAGCTATTTCAAAGGCTCTGGGACTCCAAAGGACCACAGTGAGAGTCATTATCTCTAAATGGAAAAACTTGGCACAGTAGTGAACCTTCCCAGAAGTGGCCGACCTTCCAAAATTCCTCCAAGAGCACAGTAACTACTCATCCAGGAAGTCACAAAAGAGCCGAGGACAACATTAGAGGAACTACAGGCCTCTACTGCATCAATAAAGGTCACTGTTCATGACTCCACCATCAGAAAGACACTGGGCAAAAACGGCATCCATGGAAGAGTGGAGAGGTGAAAACCACTGCAAGAACCCATCAAGGTTCATTTGAATTTTAGCAAGACACACCTTGATGATCCTCAAACCTTTTGAGAGAATGTCCCATTACATCTGGTGTAAACCAAACCCAGAATTCCACAGAAAGGACATCATACCTACAGTCAAGCATGGTGGTGGAAGCGTGATGGTGTGGGGATGCTTTGCTACTTCAGGGCCTGGACAACTTGCAGTAACTGAGGGAAACATGAATTCTCCTCTCTACCAGAAAATCCTAAAGGAAATATCCGGTCTTCAGTCCGTAAGAAACTCAAGCACAACTGGATTATGCCGAAAACAATGATCCAAAGCATAGGAGTAAGTCCTAGTCCTAGAAGTAAGTGAAAGACTGAGCTGCAGTTACTGTAAGCACTTGGTTGCAGTTATTGCTGCTAAAGATGGCACAACCAGATTTTAAGTTTAAGGGGCAATTGGTTTTTCAAATTGGTGATAGGTGTTGGATAACTTTTTTTTTGCTTCAATAAAAAAAATCAAAAAAGAAAACTGTATTGTGTTTACTCAGGTTGCCTTTGTTTTATGTTTTATTTCGGTTGAAGATATAAACTATTTAATATGAGATATACACAAAAACAGAAGGAAAAGAAATACCTTTTCACAGCACTGTATAGAGGAATGAGGGACACGTCAACAGCTCATGGTTTCTTCCTCATGTCTCTAGCTTGCTCATTAGGGATCTACAGCTACATCCGGATTTCTTTAAAGCTATGTATTGGTGAAAGTCTTATATAAATTGAATAAATGTGAAAGCTCAGCCACTTAAGATCATTCTAAGAATGGAAACCCCACACTTAACCTTAGCATTTGTGCAATGCCTCTAAATTTATTGGCCTTTACAGTGGGGGAAAATAAGTATTCTTCAACACATCAGCAATTTGTATTAATCATGTCTTAAACATATTTCCAATGCAGTCATTCACATAAAGTGTAGACAACACACTGCTATTAACTCAATAATAAAACTACACAGCTAAAGAAATCCATCCATTTCACGGGGAACCTGGAGTCTATCTCAGGGAACTCAGGGCACATAGCAGGGGACAGCCCGGACAGGGTGCCAACCCAATGCTGGGCACAATTGCATATCCATTCACACACTACAGACAATTTGGAAATGCTAATCAGCCTACAACGCATTGTCATTGGACTGGAGAACATGCAAACTCCGTGCACACAGGGCGGAGGTGGGATTTGAGCACCCAACCCCGGAGGTGAGAGTCAAACCTGCTAACCACAAAGCCACTGTGCCCGCTGCTAAAGAAATCATCAAATTCCAATAATAATCAAACTAATTAATGTACAATAACATAGAATGTACTATAAGTCACTTCAGAGATAATTCAGAGAGAGGGAATAACAACAAGCAAGTCAAAGACTGTGAAATGTAGACAGACGTCTGGGGGACGATCAAACAGGCCAGCAGACAGAAAGATGGGTCTTTATGTCTGGAGTAGAAGCATCTGGGTGAGAGAGCCACTCAGGAGAGAGACGAGCAGCTCCGCTCTTCACTAATGGCATAAAGTGTTTGGATGAACGAGCTGGCTCAGGAAATTGAGTCAAAATCTGTTCAGTGTCAGCTTTGATATATACCATCCTTTCCTTCTACTGTGCAAATAGTGAAATGATTCCCCATAGTAATGTAAAGTTAATGAACCATATTTGTTCAAAAGTAAGAGTAGTAAAATTACTACTAAAAGAGCTGGTATACATAGAAAGCTTACTGCTGTAATGACACGTTCTAATGTGATGCAATATCTTTCTTTATAACCAAAGACAGGGCATGTTTTTTCCCCCAAGATGCTACAGAAAGCAAGTCTTAACTTCCAAAACACAAGCAATTCCATGTCTGTATCATCTCAAAGACTCCATGTCTGTATCATCTCAAAGACTTCATGTCTGTATCATCTCAAAGACTTGCATCCCTATATAGGAAAAATCTAAAGTTGTATTGAAAACAAAAAACGTGGCAAGATCATTAGTAGAAAGTAAGGTGGCTTACTACCTTGCATTAATACCTCTTAACAACATGGCAAATCATCACTCTGGCATGGTATTCTCAACCTCTGGTCCTTCATCACGGACTCAGATCTGTTTTACACACATTTAGACACACCTCAGTTGCTCGTTAAAGTCAAATAGAAATTTCAAATCGTTTTCGCCTATTCACACATCCGCAGGCTGTATAGCATAGCGGTGTCTCGGACTGCACTGTGTGCACTGGGGCTTGCTAAACACAATCCAGATGGGGACAGAGTCTGACACAGGGAGCTCAGCAGGGTGGACCCATGGTTGTATGTTTTATCCGCCATTATCTGTGGTCTTCCTCGGTTGCACACATCCTCCTCTCACAGCTAGGCTTCATCACGACCTCTCAGTCACCCTGGATCAGCCCCCCTCCTTGTTTCTCCATCTCTTTCTCCTCACTCTCTCGTCACCATACTCTCTCACCACTGTGTTATTCCTGTTCTATTCCTGCGCAGTACTACATAATTCTTCTCACCTCTCTGGTGAAGGTCTCTGAGAATTGTGGAGATGAAGAGATGGGGGGAGAGAGTGAATGTGTGTGTGATTTGTGCGTGCATGTCTGTGATGAGATGAGTAGTCGGTGACGGTAAGAGATCTCTGAGAGACTAGTCAATGCAAGGTTGATCATCCCTTCGTATATCGGTTTGACGCATACAAGTGTGACCACATACTGGTGAAATGATTGCTTGTCATGCTTTTCAGACGGTCCTGTTTACTGTGTGTAATATCATCCTCATTAGGGTGGCACAATGGGGTGCGTTGTCGCATCACAGCTCCAGGGTCCATGGTTCGGTAACTCAGTATATAACTCAGTCCCAGTGTTGTCTTGATAGGCTCCAGATCCACCTAGACCCTGATCTGGATAAAGCAGTTACTGAAGATGAATGATTTTTTACATTTAAGTACACTGAGAACATTAGGTAGTTAACTAGCCTAATAATTTTCTCATCATTCAAGATCTTCATCTTCGGTAAAAAAGGCACGGTGGCTTAGTGGTCAGCACGTTTCCCTCGCACCTCCGGAGTTGGGGTTCCGGGGTTGGTTTGTAGAGCTTGCATGGTCTCCCCGCGCTTTGGTAGGTTTCCTCCCCCAGTCCAAAGATATGTGTTGGTATCTCTAAAATGTTCGTAGCGTGTGAATGATTGTGTGCGCGCGATTGCTGTGCACCCATTGTGAGTCAACTGGGATAGGCTCCAAGCTCCCTACGACCTTGTGTAGGATAAGCAGTACTGAAAATTGATGGATGGATCTTCAGTAAATATTTTATCCTGTGCAGGTTCATGGTGAATCTGGAGCCTAAGTACATCTTGGCAAGAGAATTCACCTAGGATGAGTCCATCGCAGGGCACCATTCACACACTCATTCACACCTAGGGGCAATTTAGCATAGCGAGTCCACCTACCTACATGTTATTGGACAGTAGGAGGAAAACCTGGAGGAAACCCACGTGAATGTCGGGAACATGTGAAAAAATTCAAAAGCCCCATCAATGACCACTGAAACTCTCTTTTCCATTGCCATGATGAAAGGGTAACGGTAATTAGGACTTCAAGAGATTTTCGTGTAAAACTTTTCATTCGCGAACCCGTATTCCTGAGTATTCTAAAAGCACATGAAGGCAGTATTATCATTTCCAGTTTGACTCAAAGTTAAAGCAAATTAATAACCCTTCCCTGACTTTGCTATTAAAATACAATCAAGGCAGACTGATGAAGGGCTTATTTGAGTTGTATTTCATATGCAGTCTGCTATTTTGCAGTAACCCTGTGTGTTATTAGTTGCTGCAAGGCAAATAAAGAGCCCTCCCACTGGCAGTCCATCTGCACATGCTGAAAACCATGCCATCTTTACATTTACACACACACAGAGCCCAAACCCAACATGGCCTCCATGCCTCCTGCCAAGGTGTGAGATCAAATCAGACAATCACTCTCAGAGAGCACAATCTGCTTGCATATGGAGCTGTGTCTTGAGTGTAGCAGTGGTGGTAGAAATGACTAGGTCACTCCACTGCTAACAGCTAGCACTGCAGTGTTAATACTCCAGCAAACTCCATTAGAGTACACGTAATAAGGTCCATTACTAAGCCGTTTCAATGGAGCCAGCTCAAGTCTCATTGAAGTGAAGAGGTGTTAATGATTCATTATCCAGCACAGAAAGTTACACAAACATATAAAGAGAGCATTGAGAAAGGAATACAGTAAATCATGCAAATGGGAAAATAAATGAGTTTAAAAAAACAGTTATCTAATACATAGGTTACCTTACTGTCTGACTCCATTGTACGTTCTCTGGTATGACTTATAAGATTTTGATACAGAAGTATGGACAGGGCTAGAAGTGGCAATTTAGCTCAGGCAGATGTGCATCAGTGTGAACATTAGATAGATAAAGCAACCTACCAACACTACAAATCAAGTCAGGTCTTGAATCTACAAACCGATCTACAAATTCTCATCACAACCATATACGTGAATTGAAGAGGGCTTTGGCTGAATGCACATTATGATGATGCACATGATGCGTCTTGGCCCAAATCTGTGGTAACGCTGCGGTAATTTTGAAAATATTGCTTGATTTTGCGTTAATCTGTACGATCACAAAAACCTGGAGGTACAGACTAAATACTCCTATCACCCAAACAAAACCCATTTAAATACAACAATAAGACAGTACAGTACCCATAAAGGTCTTTAGCTGTGACTAGAATGGAAATTTAGCATAAAGTATAAAGTATCAGTGCAGTAATGCATGCGAGAGTAACCTGAGAGGACTAGCGTTGAAAGGACAAGAGGTATGGATATGCCAAGCTGGGACAATTTGCAAGGCATGGGAGCTTGGTAAGGCGCAATGTCATGCAATGAGGTTAAGGACGGATGCAAGTGCAGTTAAGAGCTTTCATTTAAGGGAATATAATCCAAAGGGCAAGGCAAAATCAACAACGAAGACAGGCAGGGATCAAACGATCAGGCAAACAGACCAGAGCAGGTAAGGCAGATAATCACAGTCAAGAGCAAAGCAGAATCAAAACCAGTATAAACACCACAATGGATTGGACTGGACTGGACCGGCTTGGTAACGACAACGACTAAAGCAAGGGTGTCCAACCTTATCCGGAAAGGGCCGGTGTGGGTGCAGGTTTTCATTCCAACCAAGCAGGATCCGCACCTGATTCCACCTGTTTAATCAGTTGATCTTGGTTTCAATAGACTCAGGTGTGGCTTCTGCTCGATTAGAATGAAAACCTGCACTCACACCTGCCCTTTCTGGACAAGATTGGACACCCCTGGACTACAGCAACTGAGCTGTTAACAGTCTCTTTTAAAGTGTGGTGTGAATGTGATTGGGAACAGGTGCGTGTGATTAGTCTTCTGGGCAAGGTGAACATGTCTGTGTGTAGTTTGGGAGACGTAGTCTGCGTCGGCCATGTTTGTAATCTGCGGTGCATTCTGGGAAACAGATTCCCTGGTTTGCTGTGGTATGACATGCAATATGTGCCTATCTCTGTAGGAGAGACCACTTTGCACTGCCTTAAACCTGTTAAATGCACAGAGGGAGAAAGAGGACAGCTAAGTTCTACAATATCAATGACAGAACAGAGATCCACTCATTTTTCCATCAAGAATGACTCTTTAAGGTCAATGTGAGTCTGAAACCTTAACAAATTTATCTTCTATATTGTGACTTGTTTTTAAGGAGACAGAAAATAACGTATGACTGGACTTTATCCATCAGGATTGTGAAAATGGATATGGACTAAGATGAGTGTGAGGGGAGGGAGATGCGAAACATGACGTGATATTATTCTGCATGGTGACCAAAACCCAGAGACCGAGAAATGTCACTGCATTATAATGCAGGTTATGCAAAAACAAGAATCTAGTCTTGTTAGTGAGAGATACTGATGAGTTATAATATAACCAGGGACATAAAGGAGTAAGGTTAAAGAACAAAAAGGCTAATTTTGCATCCAGGTTGTCTTTAAGAGTGCAATGTTGTCCTCTCAGTGTGCCCAATGAGAGCTGAGATTAGTGAGGCAGACACATGCTCTCTCACTCCACCTCAGTCTTGCCAAAAGCAGATTAGGGATTACATCCACGGCTGTGTGCCGTCATGTGACCAGCAGCCTTATTTGTAAGGCAAAGTATTAGGCATCATGAAAATTACGGGATCTTGGCATTATTATATCAAACATTATATCAGATTGTATTCTATCATACATATACAACTAGGTCTGTAAATATTTAGACAAAGTTATTGTTATTTTAGCAGTCTACCGCTGGTTGAAATTGAACCAGTTGAAATATTGTAGTTGAAATTGAAATGAATATGAGCTCAAAGTGCAGTACTTTCAAGAGTATTTACATTCAAATTGGATGAATAGTTTAGGAGTTACAGGGAACTGCTCATGATCTGAAACATACCACCTTATCTTATAGTGTGGACAAGCATGGCTGCCAATGGAACTGGTTCCCTTGATGATGTGACTGCTGACAAAATAGTAGGATGAATTCGGAAGAGTATAACGCTATATTACCTTTTCAGATGGGTGCACGATGGTTAGCATGTTGCCTCACACCTCCAGGGTTGGGGGTTCGATTCCCGCTGCTGCTCTGTGTGTGTGGAGTTTGCATGTTCTCCCCGTACTGCAGGGGTTTCCTCCGGGTATTCTGGTTTCCTCCCCCAGTCCAAAGACATGCATGGTAAGCTGACTGGCACATCCAATGTGTCCAAAGATTGGCACCCTGTCCAGGGTGTACCCTGCCTTGTGCCCCATGCCTGGGATTCCTGGGATATGCTTCAGGTTCCCTGCGACCCTGTAGGATAAGCGGTATAGAAAATGGATGGATGGATCTTTTCAGATTCAGCCAAATGCTTTAAAACCCATTGGACAGCACTTTACAATGCAGATGAACAATGATACTTTGAAAAGCAATCCACAACCCACAACATTTTTAAGGCAAAGAAGTGGAATGTTCTGCATTGTTCTGCAAGTCCATCATTTGACCTGTATTCAGTTGAACATGCATTTCATTTGCTGAAGGCAAAACTCCCCAAGAACAAGCAGGAACTGAAGACCTGCAAAAAAAAAGCAGCAGTAATAACCTGGCAGTGCATCACCAGGGAAGGAACCCAGTGTCTGGTGATGTCTATGGGTAACACACTTCAGGGCCATTGACTGCAAAGCATTTGAAACCAGGCAATAAAATTGAAAATGTTATTTATGATTAATTGGGCAAACCAACACACTTTTGGTCTCTTGAGCTCATATTCAATATTTAATTTCAACTCCACTATACTGTACAGAATAGACAGCAGAAATAACAATAACGTTGTTAATGTCCAAATATTCATTGTCCTGACTGTATAAAATATCTGTTTATCTGGTCAAGTATTACAAAATATAATGATGATGATGATGATGGTGATGATTAGATTAATAGTGTACATACTGCATAATGTCTCATGATTTTACTGTGGTGTGTTTTGGCATGGCTGAACTGCAGAAAGGATTTATTTAAGCAGACAAGCTCAAGGTGAAAGGGTGCAGTGAAGTCATCTGGCCAAACAAGTGCTTTTTTTCCAGAAAGCTTAATCCACTTTGCACTTTCATTTCCAAGGTTAAGTCATACTTTGTGTTTGTGTGCATGCGTGTGTGTGTGCCTCATGTCTTATTTAGTAGTCTCATTTCAATCGTACAATTCATGCACCAGAAGTGATCTGAGAAACTGTTAAGAAGGAAGGCCAGCTTTCTAATGATTCATTATATAGAGCATTTATTACAGTGGTGGAAATGACAATCCATCATTATCAAAAGTTACTATATTTATTATTGAGTACTTATAATCTTTAATCTATTTTACTGGTCATTGGAATAGAATGAGTTTAATGCCAACATCAATACCTCAAAAGCAAGTAGCCTACACATAAGGTCAACTTGGACCTAACTTGGACCTAGAAAGCACCATGGCTCTGCTAAAGAGACAATACTGTTGTACACATTTAAATAATGCTCATGAAATTAATCTGTATAGAAGTGGTTCATGGAACTTATTTTACAGTTAAAAGGATACAAAAAGTTTGAGAAGCCCTGATGTAGAGCACCTGTAAATCCAGAACAGCTTGAGAAGATTATCAATGTGAATAATCAATATTCTCTAACAGTCAGGATCATTCCCCAGCACACGAAGACATTCAGCCCACACATAGCCTGCTGCGAATCCTTCTGAAACAGGAAATCAGTCTGTCTCAGACAGGGAAGTGAAAGGAGGAAAGGTCAGAGTAGATGGTAGCAGTAACTGTGTTACAGGTCTCAAAAGTCAGAGATAGGACAGATATTTATAAACTACTGACTTACACACTTGCAAGCGCATTATTGCACAGACTGATTACGTTGTCTCCCTGGTTGGGATCAGGGATGACCTGGCTCTGTAGGTTGAAGGGTGATACTCTGTGTATCTCTAACAAACAGCTTAGATGTGAAGTGCACCAGACCAACATACACTCAAAGATAAAAGAAGATAGTCAGATAATAGACTCAAAAGCAGTTGCCAGTTGTATATGTACTACATACTCTATCTCTCCTATGAATCACAGCGACACTAGCCAATCATGGGCATCTGTGAGTTCATGCATGCAGAAGTGGGTGGATAGCGCTTTCTTTCGAATGTATTACGCCGCCTCCTGATGCCGGCAAAAAAAAAAAAAAAAAAAGTTTCTTAATTTTGTACTCAATTGGGATTTTGCAGGTGTAATATGTCATTTTTATATGTAGACGAATCAATTAATTAAACATGCAAATAAAATATAGAAATTGTAAAAGCTATGTTTGTCCTAAAACTTATTTTATAATATTGGTCATAAGGGACAGTCTGAGTAAACAAGAAATACAAACAAATAAATTACTGAAATTCAAAATGTTATCATATAGTAAAATATTTGGGGTCGACCCCAAACATTAAAGTCAGTGCTGAAATTTGCACATAACAGGAGGGTTAAAATATACCCCCTATACACCATATGATGTATATGATACACATCATGAATGATGAAAATGCAATCTCACTTTATGATATTTTTGTCATATCAGCCACACCTTCTAAATAAACGAGAGTTGTGGCAAAGCATCATATGGTACATGTGCATTTCTAACATATTTAAATTGAAATTGCAAAAGGGTGATACTGTGCATGCTGGGGTTGTGCGTTTTATGCATGTCTGTGTGGATTTCCTCCTACCTCCCAAAAAACATGCCTTAGGCATATGACAATAAATGTATATTTATACAGTGTACAATATAAATATCTAATGTAACCTCAGTAAGGGAAAGGTGCATGGTGGAATTCAATCTCTTCCACATAATACACAGTTTTTCGGTTTGTTTGCCAGATCCAGCGCCATGAGTCATCAATGTGCCTAAATGACTGACTAGACAATTTTTATGAGCAAGAGGGGCATCACAGATTATGTTATGTCCATTTGGGAACAGGTAATATCAATAATTTCATATGTGTCCTGTGTGTGAACAAATTGTACTAATTAATAGCGCTATATTACATGATAAACAATTTGCAGCATAATAAAACTATCCATTTTCTTTTTCCCCACCAATAATCACATAGCAGTTTTGAGATGAAAGTCGTCATTCAAAGGTTTCATTTTGTGACAGATAATGTTCGCCATAGGCTGCACTTCCTCTGGTCTTCCTTGTTTTTGAGTAGTAATAAATAATATGTGTTTCTTTTTCAATTCAATTCAATTCCATTTTATTTGTGTAGCGCTTTTTACAACAGTCATTGTCTCAAAGCAGCTTTACAGAAATATATAAACACAGGAAACAGATTTTAAATGTGTGAATTGATCACAATTGAGCAAGCCGGTGGCGACGGTGGTGAGGAAAAACTCCCTAAGATGATATGAGGAAGAAAGCTTGAGAGGAACCAGACTCGGAAGGGAACCCGTCCTCATCTGTGTAACAACGGATCTTTTTATCTGTTGTGCAATACATTTCTAAGCATTAATTTTGAACTTGATGTAAGCGATCTCAACCCTAATCTAATGACAACAACATCGTTCAATCCTTTTCTCAACACTGCTGCATCGTTGTTTTAGTTGTGGCAGCATGTCCATTACGTCCGTTTATACTTCTGCTGTTTATTTTCTGTCATTTCAGCCGCAGTAGATTTGCCGTGCAGTCTTTAATCAGCTGCTGCAGTAAAGGGTATGAAGGAAAAGCCTGCCCCGCTGACTGGTGCATGGCAGGAGTCAATAGCAAAGCTGGACAACAGGAGAGAACATAGTGATATTTCATCTGTCTGCTGACTGGCTGTCATGGCATGTTTGCCTCAGAATTAAATTCTATCAAGGCCTTTATCAAGGTCTCATTGTTCTGCTTGTTTGCTATAACTGCTGGGGACGGGTGGATCCAATCTAATAATGAGAATATTTATGGTGCAGGATTGAGCATACATTCTGCTCCAGGATGCAGAACATAAATAGAATAAGGCTGAGTATACAGTAAAGCCTAAAGCAGGAACTGTGTAGAACCAGTGTGAGATTTGGTTTCCGGTGCTTTTCTGAAACTATGAAAATGTTAACGGCAGTGACGGAGGTGCAGAGCTTGTTGCCGTGGTAACAAGGCAGCCGTTGCAAAAGGAGTCTGACAGCTTGTTCAATGCAGGCATGGCCACAGGCAGCAGGTCGCCTGGCAACACGGCTGAGAAGAGAGAGGGCCATGGCACGACCCTGAGCACACAACCCAATCAACCAGGAGACAGAAAATCAGCAGGACGAAAGAGTGTGGAAGAAAACGTCCTCCGCCAGACACACAATTCTGAGTACTAGAGTGTCCACTATGCAAGACCTTATGAGGACACAAGCTCTATTTATAATCAGCTATCAATGTCTAACACTAAAAGGACAGTTCATGTCTACGTCAGCTATACATTACTAGACCTTAATTGTAATTTGTACCCTATAATCAGGAAACCATGCAATGAAACTGCCCCTGTTTTTGTGATATATATATATATATATATATATATATATATATATATATATATATATATATATATATATATATATATATATATATGACCTCTGGGTGATATACAGAGAACTCTACGGTCTGCAGAAATGTCTCGATTCCTTCCCTCTGAGCTCGACCCGGCCTCATAAATAAATGACCACGGGATTTATAGTCCGATTATATACAGCACCAGCTCCAAGAGACAGATATTGCTATTACCTAGTTGTATGAAGATTTTTGTTTTTCAGAATGATATAAAGACATCCACTTCTTTCCTCCTGCTCTTTCAGCCCTCACTAGCGGCATTCGGTTGCACAGTGTGCTATATTTCAGTTGCCATCACGCAAGCCGTACTACACCATTGCCTTGAAAAATCCCAATACTTAAAGCTGACAGCTTAATAGTATAGAAAGGTAGAAGAGAAATGGTTGATATGGAAGAGAGGATCACAGGAGAGAGAAGGAGAGGCTGTGAGGAGGGAGAGTAGCTGGTGGCTGGTTGCACTGCATCTCTTGTCTTTGAGTAAGCTGTTAAATTTTAATGCTGGTAGAGGAGTGAAGGTGGTGCAGAGGTCGACAGGTAACACACACTGCACTCTGCATATACAGCAATATGTGCTTGGCTTAAATCTTACCAATCATTTGTTATTAACAACTAGTACTGGCTAAATATACCTCCTACATTTTGCTACAAATCTTAAAATTATCTTGATATTCTTTCAGATATTCAGCATATTGATACAAGACCGGCGTTATTATTGCCTATATAGTAATGTAGTCATTATCTGGCACTACCATTGCTCCAATCTAATGAGCACTAGCAGTACAGGCCAGCCTGTGTGTGTGTGTGAGACTAGTAAAGTGTATATAGACTGGGCAGAATAGCTGGCCAGAGGAAAGAAGATGAGGACAGAGGACACAGGATGAAGGTGATTTTAAAGTGAGTGTACTGAGCATGCTCCCTGTGAGCTGTGCAAAGGTGCATTGTAGGAGACTGCAGCACTGCAGCATGACTGCAGTGGCTCCTCGATTTTCACTGACCGGCACACACACGGCCGCACTTAAACGTCTTTCTCAAATTTACGATGGAAGCAGTGGAGGAATGTATAGAGCGGATGTATTCGTGTAAGTAAGTAAAGATGGTTGTTGACTGAAAAGAGTGCAGAAGCAAAGTGCCACTCACATGCACCAGGCAGTCAGGGATGGCTAAATCATTTATGAATCAGGGCTAACAGTATGAGGCTGCACCCTACTGCAGTTTGCAGTCTGTTCATACAGGATCAGGAGCCATTGCTGTGCTCTAAAGCACTTCTATGACAGAATTCTGATCAGGTTATAGCATGACACAGCAATGGAGGATCAGCCATTGCAATATGAAGCATAAAAATAGGCAGAAGGCTATGTGATGATATGACTGAAGATAAAATGGGAATAGGAGGGGTGAGCTGCAAGGGAGCATACTATATATCTCCACTCTTTTCCTCTTGCCGTTATGCAGTTTTACTGATCAATAAGATCCGACAGGTTACTCCACTGCTTCTCTCTTTCCCTCCCTACAGGATCCTGAGATGGTACAGGCCCAAGCACTACCAAAGCATGCGATTGCTCCACCAGTGAGATATTGCAAGCAGGTCCCAGAGAGGTACTTCACATCTTCATAAATACACAGGAAAGCATTAGGACATAAGCCTTTGTGTTCGCTCCTCATCAATTGGCTCTTTGAAGTGCTCAGTACTTGGCCACCATTTTGTGGCAGGCACAGGTGGCAGATAAGAGACACTTCTGATTAGATGCTTGAATGATGAACAGAAAGCCATTGAAAGGCCTCCAGACACAGTTGGCTTACATGGAGATGCTTGGAATTGGAATTCAGATTACATGAATACCACGGCACCATGTAATTGTGTGCAGCCATCTTAACCAGTGGAGCCCAAAGAAAACCCAGCAACCTGAGTAGCACAGAGGCAAATAAAAAGTATTTGTCATTCTTTAATTAATAAATCATTTAACAGTTGGCAAATTTCTGTGGTATGTATAAGGAATGAAACATTCTGTATGATGTTTTATTCCCAGAGCAACGCCTTCGATCGTGTTTCATTACTTATTTAGCAATATTTTTCACTCTATTTTATTTAATTTTAGTTGTTATGCTTAGACCAGAATTCTTCGAAGGTTACTCTATGTGCTTGGACCTGAAAAGACCCGAAGAGTCGTGCTCCACAGCGCCCAGTGCACACTCGGGATGAAGCAGCTAAGGAGCTTCTCCAAACTGCTAGCCTATGTTGCTACTTGCTTCACAGGTGCCATGCTTTGCCTTTCTCTAACACCATAACCATGTAATGCTATATACAGGGTGTACTCTTACTGTATATAATGCTATATACAGTAATAGTACAGTTACGAAACAATAGGCAGTCACAACAATTTCATTTCTGCTATTTATAATCAGCACGATTTCAAGTAGGCGCAGCATAGTGGTGCAGTGGGTAGCACTGCCATCTTACAGTTCCAGGATCACCGGGTTGATCTTGAACTTGGGGTACTGTCCGGGTGGCGCTTCACATGTTCTTCCTGTGCCTGCTTGGATTTTCTCCAGGGTTAATGGTTTCATCCCTGCTCCTAAAAACACACCAGTAGTAGGACTGGGTACTCTAAATTGCAACTAGGTGTTCATGGTGCCCATGATAGACTGGTGTCCCACCTCTTGTCCTTTGAGCCTGTGATGAGCTCCAGAACCACCACGACCCTGATCGGGATGAGACAGTTACTGAAGATGAATTAATGAGATAAAGTGTCTCAATATACAAGAACCAATATGCACTATATGGCCAAAAGTATATGGACATCTGACCATTATATTTGCTTGTTGAACATCCCTTTCCAGATTTAACACCCTTTGCAGTTATAATAACCTCCACTCTTCTGGGAAAGCTTTCCAATAGATTTTAGAATGAAGCTGTGGGGATTTGCACATTCAGCCATAAGAGTAGTAGTGGGGTCAAACACCGATATCAGGCGAGGAGTTCCCATTCATCCCAAAGCTGTTATGTGGGGTTGAGGTCAGTGCTCTATGCAGGCCACTCTAGATCTTTCACTCAAACCTTGCCAAATCACGTCTTCATGGCACTCGTTTTGTGTACATGCTGGAACATGTTTGGGCCTCTTAGTTCCAGTGAAGGGAAATTGTCATGCTACAGCACACAAAGACATCATTTAAAGTGTCTATACAGTAATTTGTGGGAAAACTTGGGTTAAGGCCCACATATGGGTGTGATGGTTAGGTGTCCACAAACCTTTGACCATATATTACTCAAATGTATTTTGGTTCCATGTACAGTGTGCATATGCAGAGTATTTGTATCTACTCTATGCTAATCAGAATCTGTATATGGTGCAGGGGATAAAAAATAGCAGCTATTCATAATCTTGCACCTAAATATAGAATAGCTGGAATAAACAGGACCGAGAAATACAGAAAAGCCTAAGGATTGCATTATATGTAGTCCAGACATAAAACATACAGCACATGTGATAATTAAGGAAGTGTTTATAAAATCCTTAATCCCTCCAAACAAAAAAAACAGATCCAGGTGATAATGAGTGGGCGGTGACAGGTTTTATGAGCTGAAGCACAAAATGGCCAGTCAGGACCAAGGGGAACTCTAGGGAGAGACTTTTTCCTGCTCTAGCACATTTCAGCCAGCTCAAGGCCTTGATAATTAGCTGAAGATTTGAACCAAAGGTAGTGTTTGTCTGTCTCTTGTGTGGGAAAACACAATATGTGAGACCATCAGCAGCTTTGCCAGATAGCAGATGATGCTCAGCCAAATGTGATTTAGACACATAAGGGCGAGTAATGGCAATAACAAGTGTACTGTGAGCCAAAAGAGCCCAACTGTAAGCACTCACATTTAAGGTTTTTACAAAACTGGAAACAAAAATGGCCATACTCACCCATATCCATAGCTCATATCCACCCATATCTAATGGCTGTACAGGATCTCACTTTTAAACCAAAAGTGGTTGGCTATATAGTGGTCTATATCCTGCGTGTGCTGGTTGAGCTTATCGCCACAGTTCTATGTGGGTCAGATTAAAGTATAATTATGGGCTGGCACTGGGCCATAACTCATTATCTATCTGGGTCATTACCATGATTACTGAACAGACATAAATCTTCTCTGCATGTTCACAAATTCCAGATTTATCGTTTAGATACAAGGTTCCTCAATTTGTCTCTTCAAGGCATGCGTTTTTCATGTGCTTAGTGCTTTTTTTCTTATGCAGAAGATACCACCAGTGGACAACAAATGCCTTAATGGCAGATGTGGTAGCTCAGGGGTTCCCACAATTTTGGGGGGCAAATGACCCCCCAAATGGACATTTAAATTTTCTGCAACCCCGAGTCTTGGCATTTTGTTTTCTCCTTGTTACATACTATCATGCTTGTAAATCCATATTCTCTAAATGTTTCTACATATTTTTTTGTGTTTTTCCACTGAATCAGAGTCACAGTGTGACACAAGAGGAACTGGTAGAGGTAGATGAGCGGAGACATTTTTCCATTTTTATTGATAATGATAATGAGTCTTTATTGATCACATATGCATAAGCACAGTGAAATTCGTTGCATACCCCAGCATGTCAAGAAGTTGGGGTCAGAGCGCAGGGTCAGCCATGATACAGCGCCCCTGGAGCAGAGAGGGTTAAGGGCCTTGCTCAAGGGCCCAACAGTGGCAGCTTGGCAGAGCTGGGGCTTGAACCCCCGACCTTCCGATCACTAAACCAGAGCATTAACTTGTTTGAATTGTTTCAGTAACATTTCAAACTCTATCTAGCATCATAAGTAACGTTTATTGGTTAAATTAACAAATAAAACAAAAGAGAAGATTTTGAGTTTCTCACATGACCCCATTTGTAAATCAAGCAACACCACATGGGGTCACAACCTCTAGCTTGGGAACTCCTGTGCTAGCTTCTGTGTTGGTGCTGCATTTCAAAGCCAATAAATGAATGCGGGTTTCCGTTAGTCCTGGATCAGGCCAAACACACAAGGGGCATAAATTGAAAATCTCATAAAAGATGGTCTGCTAGGTTACAGGGAGTGACACACAAAACTATTCTGTCGCAAAATTGAATATAAAACGTTTGTCATTATTTCCAAACATAGATATATTTCCACCTATATAGTTGCGGTTCCCAGAAAACACATTAGCCAAGGACCCAAAAATATCCCATTAACCACCTGAGAAAACTGAAAGCAGGACGGTAACGATCCTCATAGGAGTGTATCGAGAGGGTGAGAGGCAGCCTGACAGTGCAATATTCTGGGTTTTAAAAGCTCTGAGGTAGAGCTAGTGGTCATGGCCAGAGACTGCAGAAGAATGCAGCCACAGGAGATGGGTAAGATGAAGTGAGATGAAAACAACCTGTGATTGTGTAAATCATGTCTTGTAGTGAAATTATACTGGAGTCAGCACAGGACCTACTCCTCATAGACATGGCACAAACACCACAGCTCTTCTGCAGTAACATGGGAAGTCTGTTGGTCTTAGCAGCTGACACAGAATAACATTTTTTGTGTTCTAATATTACTGTGACCAAGGAAAAAATATAAGCTTCTGATCCCTTACAATACAAACCATGTGCCATTTGCAAAGTCTTTACAGTCATTTACACCAGTAATAGATAGAGCTCAGTCAAATAGACAGAGCTACTTTCTTAAAGCACAAACAATGCATAAGCAGGATACAGTACGACCAATGAGTAGAAAACCGTTATTAAATTAGGAACATTTATGCGCATATAAACTATAATAAAGTCCCATTTATGACAATTATAACCCTAAACTGTTTAGCTCTGGCATATCATGCTGCTCTCCTG
The DNA here is from genome assembly GCF_001660625.3 of Ictalurus punctatus. Classification (NCBI taxonomy): domain Eukaryota; kingdom Metazoa; phylum Chordata; class Actinopteri; order Siluriformes; family Ictaluridae; genus Ictalurus; species Ictalurus punctatus. Next base: position 7,176,818 of record NC_030440.2, read on the forward strand.
AGGAAGTACAACCCATCTCCAGCACTTGACTCAGCTTAATCTGATCTACTGTGCAAATCCAGACAACGTTTGCTCTGCACTCTGAGGAAAAAAGGGTGAAGCTCACGATGTTAAATCTAGAGGGTTCTTCATCTGTCCTTCTTAGAGGAACCTTTAAAGTTTGAAACTCAGGATCTCATCCTGTTAGAAAGCTAAAACCAGTAGCCATCCAAACAGCTTCCAAATAGCAAGGGTTGTATAAAAATTATTATTATTGTTGGGAGTTATACTGTTCCACATAAAACATCTAATGTTGCATTTTTAGGTAAATATATTGTACTATAATGTATTTAAACTTCATATGCCGTAGCTCACCGGATATTTGTTCTTGTACCACAAACCTTGACTAAATAATCCATACCACTGAAGGTACATTATTACACTACATTCTACAGGAAGCATGGCTTTGTGTTTTCTGTGGATAAAACGTCTGTAATTGGCAACAGCAAACAAAAGTGCTCTTATCTGAATGACAAAGAGCTCCACTTATTCCCACCTGACTGTCAGCTGCTGTTTGAGTGAGCCCATATGTGTGTCTTTTTTTCCCCTTCAGGTTAAACGGATCGCTGGTCATCATATTGAGGCTCTCTGTGCTATGCAGCTTTTTAAAATTTCATCAACGACAAAGCCCATAGACGCAGCAACGTTAGTAGCTAACGCTACAAGCTCAGCTAGAAATCCAGAAGTAGAGAGAGGGAGGACGGAAAAGCATGACATCATGTCTCCTTTTGTTCTCATAGCAACAACAGGACCAATGTTTCATTAACACAAGCGCTCTGGCGTTCATATGCAAATAGGGCATCTGTGAATGGAGTGGGAGGAGAGAAGCAAGAGAAAAGAGAATGGCAGAAAAACTACACAGGAGACAGGCCCAAGTGTACAAATATACGGTCTGTAGGCTGGAGTTCCATTTTCAGCCTTCAGAACAGGATTACAGCATTGCCGAAAGGAAGGGACACGCATGACAGAAAATAACTTGAAAGCTTCCTAAGGGCGATGCAGCCACAAAAGGAAGAGACAGAGAGATTAGGTCTTTGGGTCTTTGTGAAGTAGAAGCTGTAGGGAGACTCATTCTCACACTGAATTTCGGAAAAACACGGACCGCTAAGCATTGCTGGATATTGAATTTTTGCGGTAGAAATGTAAACAGAGATACGTGCTGCTTGCCATAATCACAGCTGAAATACTGACAGTATACAAAAGCGTGCTCTATAAATACATAGACTGTCAGGAAAGGAGTCAGAGGAAGGACTACGACGGAAGGGAACAGACACTCTGCAGATCCAGCGTCTGAAAGTGGGGGGTGAGAAAGAAGAGGAGACAAAAGGAGTGTCTTGAGTCAGCATATTTGCTGATACAAACTAATATGCCTACAGCTCCTACACTGAGCTGAAACTGGATATGAGGTTCCTCAATGCATCCTATATGCAGAATAGAACAACATTAAACCAAAGATGTGTAATAGTGAGAGAAAGGGCAAGAAGAGAAAAGTAGCAAGCTCTGTTTGTAGCAGGTTGAAAAATATTCACCTGAGTTATGGTTAGTCCTGTAATGCTTAGTGAGAGCAAGCATAGATGTGACACAGGGGTATGAAAGTGTGTGTGTAGTGTCGGTTTTCACACTGTTCACATTTGCTGTGCTCCAAATCACAATCGTGCATGGAGAATGCAACGCGACTCACCATAGTTATTGGGTTCATTTATTTATTTATTATTCTGGTGCTATAATGCGTAGCAGATATTATGTGCAGCAGTGGACCTCTTCTGTGTCCCACAATGTTCCTCTGCCACTCATGGTAGATGTGTGTTGTGGAAACTAAGGATGTCATTGGCAAGAACACATGCGCAGGTTCCTGAAGAAGTGCGGACCCGAGTTCAAGTTGCGTTCACATTCACGAGAATCACGGCTCAGTTCCAGTGCAACCGAACTTAGACGAGCTCCTACAGGTAGGGTTTGGTACCACGGTGCGCTTCCCGGTCCATGTGCCAGCTTTCACATTACCAATTTTTCATGCAAACTGTGCTCTGTTTTGGACTAAACTGCCAATGTGAAAGCTCCCTAAGCTGAAAAAAAAAACCCAAAACAAAACAGTACTGCAAGTTCACTGCAGCAACTTATTGGCTTATTGAAAAGAGGTGATTTTTCACCTGCATTGAGCACGGAGCTGCTCGGGAATGAGCTGCCGAGTGTGAAACCAAAATGTTTAATGTTGTGCAAGTCTTGAAGTTACAGTACTATAGAACATCCTCACTCCTGTACCATCAATCCCATCCACAATCCTGTTACACAGAATAGCGTTTGTGTGAGACAGCAAGAGAGAGAGTGAACGTGTGTGAGAGTCTTATATAACACTGTGAGTCAGTCATATCCTCTTTAAACAACTGTAGTTCAGGGTTGTGCTTACTCGGTATTAACAATGCATACACCTTAATATTTCAAACCAGCACATATCTAAACGCACCTCCTTTTATAAATATGTTCATCTCAGGATACTGACTAGCTGAATAGGCATGCCTACAGGATCAATACAATAACCGCTCAGTTCATCTGAAGCAATCAACTAGAAGAGCATACAGTAAAGGTACCGAAACAACTAGTGAATCAGCGGAATGTGAATATAATTTAACTGTATTTTATTAAAATCAGAACACAAATATGTTTTGGCAGTTAAAAACACGAGCGCAGGTTATTCAGTCCCTCCAGGATTTTGAGATTTTGCGATCACAGATATTAATGCAAAATCAAGCAAACTCCACATTATTTGGAAGAGCTTGCAATTTTTTTTAATTACCCCAGATTTTCTACAGATTTGGGCCAAGGTGCATCACGTGACATCACCACAATGTGCAATCAGCCAAAGCTCTCTTTGATTCACATAAAAAAAAATAATTCAAAAATCACTGCAAAAAAAAAAAAAGCGTTAGTTAAAGTAGTAAACGACATACTACTGGCCTCTGATCAAGGTTGTCTCGCTGCTTGTGTTACTTGACCTTAGTGCAGTTTGTGATACTATAGATCATACTATTCTCCTTGATAGATTAGAAAATGTTGTTGGCATTAAGGGAACAGTCCTCTCCTGGCTCAGGACTTATTTGGCCGATCGTTATCAGTTCGTAGATGTAAATGGAAACTTCTCCACGCATACCGAGGTTAAATTTGGTGTTCCACAAGGTTCTGTTTTAGGCCCACTGCTTTTTACTTTATATACGCTACCTCTAGGTCAAATTATTCGTAAACATGGAATTAGCTTCCACTGTTATGCTGATGATACACAGCTGTATGTTTCAGCGAAGCCAGAGGACTGACAGCAGCTTAATAAAGTTGAGGAATGTGTAAAGGACATTAGACGTTGGATGCTCACTAACTTCCTTTTACTTAATTCTGATAAGACAGAAATACTTGTATTAAGACCACGTTTAGCTAGAAGCAAGCTTTCTGATCACAGTAACTCTGGATGTTCTTTCTGTTTCATCATGTGCAGCAGTAAAAGACCTTGGAGTGATTATTGACTCCAGTCTTTCATTTGATGCTCATGTAGATAATATTACTAGGATAGCTTTCTTTCATCTCAGAAATATTTCTAAGACAAGAAATGTAATGTCACTAAATGATGCAGAAATATTAGTTCATGCTTTCATCACCTCTAGACTAGATTACTGTAATGTCTTACTGTCTGGATGTTCCAGTAGGAGCATAAACAAACTCCAGTTCGTCCAGAATGCAGCTGCTAGAGTCCTAACTAGAACCAGAAGATACGACCACATCACACCGATCTTATCAACATGGCATTGACTCCCAGTGAAATCTCGCATTGATTATAAAATATATTATTAACTTATAAAGCACTAAACATTCTCGCACCACAGTATCTAAGCGATCTTTTGGTTTTCTATGATCCGCCACGCCTACTTAGATCAAAAGATGCAGGCTATTTGACGGTACCTCGAATAGTGAAGGCTACAGCAGGGGGAAGAGCCTTCGCTTATAGAGCCCCACAGTTATGGAACAGTCTTCCTATTAGTGTTCGGGACTCAGACACAGTCTCAGTGTTTAAGTCTAGGCTTAAAACGTATTTGTTTACTCAAGCCTACCCTGACTAGACTTTCTTTTACGCTAAGCACAGTCCTAATAAACTTTTCTCTTCCTCTCTCCTGTCGAGCCACACACAATTTTATGGAGAGACTAGAGATCCTGATCTTTTCTGCTCTCCGGACCTGCCTGATCCGTTTCGGATGTCCTACCTCTGGATGGAGCTCTCATCTACTCCAATTCCAGATTGCTGGGACTACGGCTGCTTCTACGGCCAAACAGACTTCATATAAAACCATAATGAACTTTTTCACACTATTTTCACTTGAATTGAATTGAACTTGAATTGAATTGAAATTCTTCCTCTCATCTTGTGACATCACACATCTTACACTGTACTGAAAGAATGAAGAATAATTGTACGGTGTAAAACTATGCTATATACTGCTTGTATGTAGGAAATTGAATCCATTGTAGACCTATTTGAAGCTGCTTAGAACCCACTGTAAAACTCTTCAGTCTGACTGAAGATTTCTTAATGGGGATCTCTAATCTACTAAAGGCACTACAACAGGATAAGTGGCAGCAAGTGGGTGGCAGTTCTGCCCACCTCTCATCCTCTTAACACCCAAAAACTGATGCCATTGCCTCAGGTCCCTACCTCCAGTGTCACCAAACAGAACAACAGATGTAGTACATGGATAAAGCAGAAACCTCACCCATTAAGGGATAAAAAGTAACTGGACAATTGGCTGCTGAACTGCTCAATGGCCAGGTGTGTTATTCTCTCATTATTTCACATACAAGTAAGCAGATAAAATGTCTAGAGCTGATCTCAAGTGTGGCATTTATTTCATTTATTATTATTTCATTTAAACTCCATTATACTGAGGTAGACATCTAAATCGAACAAATCTTTGTCAATGTCCAAATATTTATTGACCTGGCTGTATATTATAGCAAAATGACTATGGCGTAATGCTGAGAAAGTCAAGCTGATTAAACTGAACTGAACACACTACTGTCCTGTATGGCTACTGGTTGAGTCTCCACGCACCACTGAGTCCTCTCACTCGGCTGGAGGGAAATGAGGTAGGATTTATTATTCAAGATAATTGAGTTCCTATTAAAGGCGCTGCTGACCTGAATTCATCTGACTGGTTAAAAATTAAAGGCCATCTACTGTTGCCAGCCCTACCAATTACAGTGTCCAGGAATAGTAGCCAAAGCAGTCGGTATATACTGGGTCGAACCGGTCAGACACAGTATGAAGGCAGTTTATTAGTCTGAGACTGTTCAGTAGAATGACAGTGCCTTTTACTTAATTTCAATGTACTCTATGTCCCTGACAACCTTCTAGACTGATTCACTCCTCAGGTGTTAAATTATTCTGTGTAGTAATTGTTTTTTTTTTTTTTTTGTCCTCTTCTGCAGAACAACAATCTCCCATGCTGCTCAAATAGACAGCTAGAGACCACTCATTCTTTAATACTGCTGATGTGTTCTGATGCAGTTTCATCCTCCAGCCTGGTGTTGAGTCAGCTGACATAATGCTTTCGCGCTGCAGGATGAGACGGACCACCCCCTTTCTACAAAACACTGCTCTAATTGGCTCAAATGCAGTGTGAGCTGCCGGACTGTGTAGAGATAAAAGGGTGACTGCTAACTGACAAGAGTTTTGTGCCATTCGGAGTGCAGCTATTAAACGTAGGTTCTTTTAGGGCAGGTCAGTTGCTATAACGACCTTTAATCTACCTGCCAGAGCTTTTGTCAGCTAGAAATGAGGAGAAAATTGCCAAGCAAAGTCACCTCCTCACATAGATAAGCCTATAAATTCGCAAACATTGGATTGTAACAAGCATCAGTAGGTAATTTAGTGCTGATGATCAATCGTTAACCTAAATGAAGTTCAATTCTAAGATTAAATGCAATCATGCGATATCATGACCATATTTCACATATGAAAAATATGTGTATGACAATACGCCAAGTTAAAACTTCAAGAAATGGAAAAGTTGTCATTTTTCATGAATGCTCAACCATTACAAGTAAGAATGTCAAACCTTCAAAAAAAAAAAAAAAAGCATGCTAGAATTGGACATACATACATATATATGATAGACATACTGTATTTGGCAAGTCTTTCTCATAGTAGTATAGAAGTAGAACTGAACCCAGTGACATCATTCACTTCAATGAGCCATTCAGCTACACTCAGTCTACTGGCAAGCAACCCATCACTGTCTCATTACTGAATGCTGAAGGTCTGTCTGGTTGCCATGGGGAATGGCGTAATAATCATTAAGAAATCGGGGGCAATGTGATGACAGCTGGTGTGATAAAGTCCTGCCAAACACACCTGCTCCACATTCACAACAGGGTTGTCACTGACACAGAGACACAATCATGTGCATGATACCTAATAGACTATCATTTTATATAACCATCTTTAGAGCTTTATGTGCAGTGTGGTAGATAATATTGCTGTCATACAGCTCCCTGGTTGGATCTTGAGCTCGGGATACGTTTTGCACATTGTCTTCATAGGTTTCCTCTGGGTTTTCCAATTTCCTCCCACTTCAGAACTGGTAGATGGATTAGCTACACTAAATTGCCCCAATTGTGAATATGTGTACGTCTAGTGTTCCCAGTATGAGCAGCAGATCCACTGCCACCATGACCAAGAATACTGGTTACTGAAAATGAATGAATGAATGAACACTTACAACAAAGCCTGAGCTCATAGTTTCCCCAAACTTTTTCAGCAACTGATCAAAATGATAGCATTTCCAAAGTTGTACTCTTCTTGCTCACTTAGAACTAAAAAAAAAAAATTCAAGCAGAATGTTTGGAAGAAAATGGACAGCGTGCACATATGTTACCCCAACTAAGACAGACAGCCTTTCATTGCACAACAACCTAGCACATGGAAGCTGAGGTTATAAACATTCGCCAAAGGACCCGTAGAAAACTACGTAATGCATATCGAGTCCTTGTGATTTGCCAATTGTGGCAACACAAACATTCAATAGTACATTGTTTGAGGAATTGAAGGACAATAGCTGCACCAACACTACCACAGTGTTAGCTGGGGGAAAGTAAACTACAGGGCCAGGACATCTGTTAAATCAGATACACATCATATTTGGTCACTGGAAACCAAAACTCATCCACAGTTATTCCAGTTCGCTTATCCAACTTATTTAGCCATGAGGGTCCATCTTGTCTTAGCTATCATAAACTTCCATCCACCCTGTTCCACTTTGGGTTCAGGTTCTCTTTCCCTTCTGGCTCTGTCATCTTAAATCATTTGAAAATGCTTGAGTATTGAACTTACAGTATATAGCTCTAGGACATTTATTAACCTACTCAACATCCTCATCCAACATCCTCATCCAACATCCTCATCCTCTACCAGTTCAAATGTAAATAAATGTAAAGACTAAATAATAGAGTAGGGTAATGTTCATGTTAGCTCTCTCAACTGAAATTAACTATACATAACATTCATTAAAATGGGTTCATATAGTGATTTATTCATTTGGCATTTTTATTACTTTTACCCAACGCAATTTACAGTTGCAAAAGCAGTTGATGGGTAAGAGTCTTGGACCCAAGAATGACAGCTTGGCATTACTGAGATTCAAACTCACAGCCCACAGGCCTAACCACTGAGCCACCACTGGATTAAACATTCATCTAATTTTAAGACTCTTTAGTTTATAGTCACTCCAAACTATTGCTGAAGCAGTTCTTTACGCTCTTTTATCAAACCTCCCGCTTGCAGTGGCGAAATTTAAACCCATGTCCCCAAAGCTGCTCAGCCATTCTACCCATGTTCTTCAGAGAGTTGAGGGTTTTACTCTGTTAGAGAAGTCCCCAGAGGGGCAACGAGGAAACGTTAAGTGTTCTAGATTTTTTTTTTCTTCGTATAGCAACAACAAAAAAAGCACATCATGGTTTGCACGCATGAATCCTAGTGGTACAAACACAACTCACAAGTAACCTGAAGTAATCAAAATAGTATTTGTGAGGTTGCTCTCACTGGATTTAAATCTGAACGATAGTAGATCTCTAGGATGGTGCATTTTTCATGAACGCAATCTTCAGTTCTCGACACTCCACTTTCATTTTTCATGATTCTTTAGTCAGTACCATCAACACTGCCTCTGTGAAATGACTGTAGAGATGTGAGGAATAAAGATGATGGCCGCTCAAGAGCAATGCAAATGAAGCAGTAACCACAGACTAGACTGTCTCACTCACAGTACTTGCTTTGCTAGCAGGGCTTGATGGACAAGATGGCTGCCTACATGAGCATGACGCAGAAGAATGCTACATCAGCTTTCTGCTAATGGCTTCAGAGACCAGATGTCCTTTTTCTGATTTATTTTTTGTGCAAAGCTAAGATCCCAAGGGACTCTGAATTTTTTTTTTTTCCTTCTTCTTCTCTTGGCTTCAGTCTGCAATCTTGTTGGTAATTTCATTAGTATTCCACCACCGTGCATGCATGTACCCAGAAAAAAATAAAAACATTTGAAAGATTTGTTTTACTGCTGCCTCTCAGCACTCACTTTACACTCACGTTGCACTTTTCTAGATAGTCAGAAGGAGAAACATATAGTCTGGGTTTCAATAATAAAATTATAACACATGCATACACGCAGGGATCCTGTAATTCTGCTGTGTGCTCTCTTTTTTTCTACATTATTTACCTTGGAACAGAAGCTACACAGAATTATAAAACAGTATAAAAAAAATGTGTAACTGACAGGTGCTTTCAACAAGTATGCACAATAAAATACATCAAATGTTACAAAGGACTTATATCTATAGTCAAGAACTCATTCTGTAAAAGAAAATACTGGAGTGTTTTTCAATAGCAGTCAAAAGACTGCTTTTCTAGACACACATGCTTAAGTGGCTCACTGTCACAACACCAACAGTCCATCAAACAAAGTCTACAAGGACACCGCTGTCAGAAATAGACCCAGACTAACACTATTCTGCTGTTTGCTGTCATGGTCTCAACTTCAAAAATGACAAATCTTTAGTTTCCACTTCACTAAATGGGTTTGTGTCCTCCTTGGCTCATGAATCCTTGATTATTGCTGCTCAAGGACACCTTAAGGGGACTAAAGCAACTTTATATATATATATATATATATATATATATATATATATATATATATATATATATATATATATATATATATATATATTCAGTGTAGGTCTGAGGTACAATAACTGAGCTTGAGAGCTTATTCACAGCAAAGATGGCTACGGTATGAACACTTAGCTATGGTACGATCCACTGTTTTAGCAAAGTACTGGTAAAAGATCTACTGTCTAGATGTGCCTGGTTTGTTTTATTCATTCATTCATTCATTAACATTAACCACTCTATCCTCATCTGGGTCATGGTGGGTCCAGAGCCTAATCTGGTGCAAGGCAGGAATACGGTCCACCACACACCCACACACACACACACACACACACACACACACACACACCCACACACACACATACACACGCACACAAACATCTAGCGGCAATCTACAGAAGCCAGTACACCATTTTGGGAGGCGGGATGAAACCATTAAATAAAACCATATATACAGAAGTCCTCTGAATACATCTATGTTTTTTTTTGGGAACAGTAAAATTACAAATCCACTCCTTATGGCTGGAGAGGTTCTAGTGCAAATAAGAAATGGAGGAAATGTAAGAAAACTCTTAAACAAAAACGATACCTTTCCTTATTGCTGTACCCTCAATCAAGAGGATATCTTTTGTAACTTAAATATCTATCATTCACCAGGAAGAGTGAGGCTTCAAAGGTACACCAAATGCACTTTTTAGGTAAAAGCTACAGTAAAAAGATGGGCCTCTGAGTCTAGAGTGAATTCATCTATTTGTATTACTTTTGCAAAAAAATGCTGTTAAAATTATCCAAACATAACCTGTGTTATGCGGCTGTATACAAAAGGACAAATCACATATTTTGCTTATTTTTGAAGTGAAAATAAATAAACATACACGTCGCAGCAAACTATTTTTAAAAATAAAATTGTCTGTGAATGTTAATGCACAGTTATGTTATATTTAGTTAAGTTTGTAAAGTCACAGAACTTAATTAACTATTTAGGACTTGTCTGATTCATTAGGACTCATTTGTTACTCGGGTCCAGAATTGCCACTGACTGAGAATATACTGTGTGTGTATATATATATATATATATATATATATATATATATATATATATATATATATATATATATATATATATATATATATATAAACTAATTGAAGCATACAACACAGAGTAAGGCTATAAGAAAAAGATCAAAGTGTTTCCAGTTCACAATTTCCACTGACTGAAATGTCATTAATAAATGCCAGTTAAGTGAAAATGTGGAGTCCAGGAGCACTGTCCGATAGCTAATAGCTTGTATGCTGGCCAGAAAAGCAAAGCAAAATCCCCAAATGACAGCAAGGACGTGCAGGAAGGTTTAGCTGACACAGGACTGGTGGTGCACAGTTCTGCTTTGCAGCACTGGTTGCACAAACTTAGTCTGCATGGAAGAATCATCAGAAGGAAACCTTATCTGTGACCTCATCACAAAAGTCAATGTCTGAAGCATACGAAACAACATCTAGATAATCCAGAGACCTTTAGAAAAATAAGTGCTGTAGTCTGATGAAGGAAAACCAAAACTCTTCATTTCAAAAATGAAAATCCACAATCACCAAAGCTATGTTTGGAGAAAAAGGAGCAGCATTTGACGAAAAGAACACCTTACCAACTATTAAGCATGCATTATAGTTGCGGTTTGGTGTTGTCTGGCAGCCAGTCGCACAGGAAACAATGAACGGGTAGTTAATGTGTGAGTGGACAAGAATATCTTCGAACTAGAAGCATTCTGCAAGCAAGAGTGTGGGGAAAAGTCATTAAATAAGAATAGAAAGACTCCTAGCTGGGTACAAAAAAAAACAAAAACAACAACAACAAAAAACAACACACTAACAAGCTGTGATATCTGCCAAGGGGGTGTTACTAAGTAGTGCCTTAATAGTGTCCAAACGTTTGCACACACCACTACTACTTTATTTATTTATTTATTTCCGTTTCATTTCATCACACAGAAAGTAACTATGGATAGTAGCTTTGCAGAACGAAAAAATGTTATATAGATTGCAGCATTTTTAGAAATCAACTAAATGTGTCATTTTGTGAGGGGTGCACAAACATTTGCACACAACAAGCATATATAAACGTGAATGCCGACAGCAGCACGTGCACTAAAGGTAAATCTGTCATATTTTGTGTGTGTGTGTGTGTGTTCAGTAGAGGAAATGAGACCGTTTCATGTTGAAACACCACATGTTAGTACGGTTCCACTTTAAGTATGCAGAAATGATTTTAAACAGTGAATACAGACCGTCCACCGGAAGACTGGGCATGGGATTGAGAAGAAACAAACAGCTCTCATCACTTCTTCCGCGTTTTTCGTGTATTACAGCTGAAGTAGCTGCTCATTGCTGCCCTCCTGAAGGGGCTGAAGCAGTGTCTCATTCCAGCAAATGCCTCTCTGCCTCCATGCCAGTCATCTCCAGGGTGAGCTGTCAAGAATAATAATTAAAAAAAAAAAAAAAAAAAAGGAAAGGTCACATGATCCACGCGGGCCATCACTAGATGCTGGCGCTCGAGCTCCAATAGAGTGAATGGACTCAAATAGCAGCCAATCAGAGCAGAGCTCCGGCGCCGTATAAAACCTGGCAAAGCTGCTTATTTCTGGAGACCATAATCAGCGTCGTTGTGCTTGTTTGTGGACTAAAGGAAGAGTTTTTTCCCCCCCATAGAAAATAGACTAAAAGGTAGGATGGGTGTTTTACTTATTTGGGTTTTTCCTCTGTGGTAATGCAGTTAACCATGATGTGAATGTAACCATTTAATGTTTATTTGATGATTGTTGGTAATATTTTGAGAAAATACTCCTCAATCAGGCAGCTTCAGCATCTCTGCATTGTCGAATACATTTGGTGTGTGTAAATAAGTAAATAAATAAAAAATATATAAGATGCGTTAAATAAATTTTAAATCGGACACCATCGTGTATGACAAATCCACTGACCAGTAACGATTTCCTCGTTTCCTGGGATTGCTCTTTTGTTATTGAAGGACATGAATAAAGATCTAGTCTGTTCTCAAGAACATCAGCGACGACCTTGCGGTCCGTCTGCAAGGTTTAACCTACCTACAAGTTGTCTTGTTTTTAGGACGCTGCGCAATTACGCATTTTGTGCGCAAGAAGCGTCACTTTATTTCTTTCTATCCATTCGAGTTGGCATCTGGGTGGCTGTGCAGATGCCATCACATTTACATGCCAGCTTCATGATTGAAAACTGCAAGGGTATGTTGAACGCGGCATTGCAAGCCTGTTTTATATCGTGCAGTGTGTCTGGGTTTGAGGGCTGAATTCCTGCACCGCTGCGGGAAACGGGCGCTTTAATACCGTTACGTCAGAATTAATGCGGCTGAAGGGGGAGGGAGGCTTCGTCCTTGGATGCTCTGGCACACCATTTGGTCTGTGACGCGTCTAACGAGTGGCTTTTTTCCCTTAGCTCTGAGCAGCCATGCCGTTCGGCAACACCCACAACAAGTTGAAGATGAACTACACGGCGGAGCAGGAGTACCCCGACCTCAGCCAGCACAACAACCACATGGCCAAGGTGCTTACCCCGGAGTTGTATGCAAGCCTGCGGGACAAGGAAACCTCCAGCGGCTTCACACTGGATGACGTCATCCAAACCGGGGTTGATAACCCAGGTAAGACCTTCCCTGCTTTTTGAAGGTCACATCTTTTTATGGTTTCTAATTCTGGTCATTGAATGGAGAGATGGCCCATGTTTTTTTTGCTCCTTCTCAGCTCTCAACATACCTGAACCATACCCGTTTGAGGTGATGGGTTCAAGTGAACGTGAAGTTTGGGTAAAGAGCATACTACTCACTACAAAGTCAGCAGAGAGAACTTGTTTGACTTGCAAGTGACCTTGTACCAAAGCACTGTTGATCGTAATTGGATAGTGTTTTCAAGCTCAAATAACTCAACTTTGTGTAGATATAAGCAAATGTATGGCCATGTACAGTAAACTCAACCCCCCCCAATGGTAGTGGTTTTAGGATTTCCACCACCATTCCTCTTTGTGTAGATTCTTGCCCAGTTTGAATTTATGCTCTACTGGACCCATCATCTGTGACATGACTGATCTTGCTGTAGCTTTGGCAACCAAATGGTCTGCCTCGACCTGTCAAAATAGACTTGCTATATTTTATATGCAATCCCTCCCCCCCCTTCCTTCTAGGCCATCCATTCATCATGACTGTGGGCTGTGTTGCTGGTGATGAGGAGACATATGAGGTGTTTAAAGATCTTCTGGACCCAGTCATCGAAGACCGCCATGGAGGCTACAAGCCCACAGACAAGCACAAGACTGACCTGAACCCAGACAACCTTCAGGTATGTGCAATTCGTGTGCCCCCCTGTGTTAAGTTTGTTTTGCCACATTAGATTGGACTGTAAAAGCATCTAATCATTGTTATAGGGGGGAGATGACCTTGACCCTAACTATGTCTTGAGCTCCAGAGTAAGAACTGGCAGGAGTATCCGTGGCTTCTGCCTGCCCCCTCACTGCAGCCGTGGTGAGAGGCGTGCCATTGAAGCTCTGGCTGTTGAAGGTCTGTGTATGGTTTCCAAATATTCATATTTTCCATCTCGAGCTATTTGTGGTCTGTTTATGGAATCATACATGAAATATGTGAGACGGTACCTTAGGCAGCTCTGTTGCTTTATTATACAGCTGTAGATAGTCTTGAGGGTGAACTTAAAGGAAAATACTATGCCCTGAAGAACATGACTGAGGAGGAGCAGCAGCAGCTGATTGATGATCACTTCCTGTTTGACAAACCAGTGTCCCCACTGCTGTTGGCCTCTGGGATGGCTCGTGATTGGCCTGATGGAAGGGGGATCTGGTAAGTAAGCTTTTGGTGTTTCCTCGGCATTGAACTAAATATCACTGAATTTGTAAATATTGATCCCATCTTAATTCTTGCAGTCCAATTACTTAATGACTGGCTGAATTGGGGATATGCTTGCGTCTAAACACATTGGTCATTTATTTTTACTTCCTTTTGCCATCTTTATGCTTTAAGGCACAATGATGACAAGACCTTCCTGGTCTGGGTGAATGAGGAAGACCACCTCCGTGTCATCTCCATGCAGAAGGGTGGCAACATGAAGGAAGTTTTCACTCGCTTCTGCACAGGGCTCACAAAGGTTTGTGCAACTAAAGATGGATTAAACTTGGAGATGCAGTGTGGATAAACTGTAAAACGTGATGTTGCATTTACCTTGTAGATTGAATCTCTCTTCAAAGAGAAGAGCCATGAATTCATGTGGAATGAGCACCTGGGCTACATACTCACCTGCCCCTCTAACCTGGGGACAGGGCTGCGTGGTGGCGTCCACGTTAAGCTTCCAAACCTGAGCAAACACGAGAAGTTTGGAGAGATCCTCAAGAAGCTGAGGCTTCAGAAACGCGGAACAGGTACAAGATACAAGTACAGTATGCAACCTGCAGCTAGGTGTACATTAATTGCAAAGCAATGCTATTGAATGTTAATAGTACATTCTAAGTTTAAGAAGGATTCGAACACTAATCGACTGTAACTGAATTGCTAGGGACTCGTTCCACTGTGTTAATTACGAAGACTTTATTTGTCCCTTATAATAACAAACGTATCTACCATGTGGTTCTCTGGTAACAATCCTCCATGTTCCCCTGTCTAGGTGGAGTAGACACTGCTGCAGTGGGTGGCGTCTTTGACATCTCCAATGCTGACCGTCTGGGCTTCTCTGAGGTGGAGCTGGTACAGATGGTTGTAGATGGTGTCAAGCTCCTCGTAGACATGGAGAAGTGTCTGGAAGCTGGCCAGTCAATTGATGATCTGATGCCTGAGCAGAAGTGAACACTGCTTTATGACCCAACCATAATCCCAAATTGACTCCTCCTGCCTTCAGCAGCACTCTTTTCCTCCAAACCAGTAATGTTAACCACATCAAGGAGCT
Source organism: Ictalurus punctatus (assembly GCF_001660625.3). Lineage (NCBI taxonomy): Eukaryota > Metazoa > Chordata > Actinopteri > Siluriformes > Ictaluridae > Ictalurus > Ictalurus punctatus. The sequence continues at coordinate 7,192,016 of NC_030440.2, forward strand.
CACTCTGCCCATGTTAGTGGCACTAAAGTTAGACGAGTCTTCCATCAGTCCAAAGGATTTTGTACCTCCCAGCGTCTTGAGGATGGCTCTTTAACACCTGAAATAAAGTCTCTTTGGCCCATGGAATTGGTTGTGGTGTCTTCCCTGTATGACAGTAAAACTTGGGTACCATAAAAGTGCACTTATCCTGATGAATCCACTGAGCCAAGCATGACCATTTAAAAATCATTACTTTTCTGTAGTATCGCTAAAGGTCCCAGTGCTGTAAGAACTGCCGTCAACGTATTTTGGTGGTTGTAATACATACTGTTAATCTCGCATTTCCTTCGTAGACATTTCACACCAGTGTAACATTACGATCCAGACAAGATCCCGACTCTGTACCTCTACTTGACCATGCTTAGTAGAATTCACTCACTCACTGTCGTTGATCAACTTAACCATACCACATGGTGTTACACATGCATTTAAATGTACATTTTTGTCCTTGGGCGTTGGGATTTCTCTTGTAATTGAGTTGTCGGCCCACAATATTATCAGGCAATATAATTCAATAGCTAAACTAATGCCCAAAATGATTTGACTGGAAACAGGCATGAAAAGCACCTCAACTACTGGCTGTGTACAAAAAGAACTGAAAGAAAGGGTAGAAATTTAGGAATATGTAATGCTATGACACTCTTATGGCAGTGGTTTAGCTTTATATATTTATGTAAACCACTCAAAATACTTTCTTCACTAGAAAGTAATCACAGCAGGTGTTTTTTGTTGTTTGCTAAGCTTATTGCGGAGTGTTAATATTGTGCTGCTCTCTAGTGGCCGCTATTGGAACTTTGGAAACTTACCCTTGTGGTAAACGGCTAAAGAGTCCTTTTCCTCCATGTTTTTCTCTTTTAAACGAATCCAGGATAATAACCATTATACAATCACAATCCTCTTAATGGACAGTGGCTTAATGGCTGTTTTGAACTCTTGAGTCATTTGCTTTTTAGAGCATGTTTTAATCCACATTTAAGATAGAAGTAATGATGAGAGAGGCCTGAAGACCCCAGTGTCATACCTGCATGGCATCTGATGCCTGACCTAGAAGCTGGATTTTTGTTGTATTGTCTGACTCAGACTCTAAATGATTCTACTCAGTAGTTGCCAGAAGAGGATATGCTCCAGCATAATGACCTTGAGTACCCTGAGTCCATCATCATAACACTTCCTCTGATGTTTCCTTGCTATCATTTTTGTTGGGTTTTTTTTTTAACAAAGGCCTGAAGGGGTGGTTGACCAATTAGATTGTGAGAAAGACAGAAAACAACAAAACTCCATGTCTTCTTTGGATTTGTTTAATGTTTATTTGTGCACATGTAGAGAACAGAAGGTGTTTGTATTTGTATGTCATCCAGAGATCTGCACAGGCAAGTACTCAACATAGCACAAATCATTTTCGAGCTTCATCACAGTATTTACAGGTGAACTCCACGGTAAAGCTCATTCCTGCCTCAGAGGCAGGGCGTAAAGATCAACTCACAAGACTTTCAATAGGAGTGGGAGGGAAATTGAATGGCACAATGTATTTCAATGTTTAAAAAATAATAATAATAATAATAATACTACAGTGTAAAACAAAGTAAATATGCATCCAGTTCATACCTCTTGATTTGCTTGCGGAGAAAAACTAATATGTTTCAAAGGCTTCAAACCATCTTATTGCCTTTGGGCAAACCTTATTCTAGTGAAATCAGCAACGCGTATTGTTCATTGTGTACTGCCGGTTTAGTTACTGTTAATGGTACTGCAACACCAGTTTGGTTTCTTGCACTCATGTTATCTTTCACATGTTCATATGCTATGCTATCTCAATATGTCGACTTTAAAATAATCATCATGTGCTGTGCATCCTAAAAATCTCTCAATAGCTCATCCATGCACACTTATTTCACACCCTCATCATAGTAGAGAGGCAACCGTCCATTCAAACAGATAACACTGTATCTAACGCGTGCAAATACCCTTGCTTAAATGTACATATTATATGAACCAGATACTTTGCAATATGTTGGCCCAGTTACTATACATTATACACCATTTGTAAAGCATTTGTTCTCTTCTCATTTAACCCATGTAAGCATTTCTGTTCTCTCTCTCTCTCTCTCTCTCACACACACACTGACACACACACACACACACACACACACACACATCAACATACATTTCACTCTCACTGCTCTACACACTGAAAATTAATTCACTCAGACAGCATTTGTTAGGTCTTAACTCATACAAATGTAGTGTAAATATACACATATACCCTTAACCCTAAAGAATTCGATCTTCAGTGTAAAGAGTCCCTTGTTCAACGAGAACTTGGTAGGAAGCAAAAGCAGCCATGCTCTGACCGAGTCCTGTGGCAGCATACTGTTAATAAAATTAAAGCATTAAATACGCTCCAGATCGAAACACAAGCTGAAACAATGATATGAAACAAAAAGCTATAAACCCAAGTAAGGAGTGCTTTGATAGAGGTGCAGAAATGTGTAGCGACTATGATACATGTCATAGGGTAGAAACTGAGTTTTAAAGGCTGAGGAGGGAAGTGAGGAAGAGATGCTAGATTTTGGAGCAATGGGACAGACCTTAGGACCTGAGGCTTCTTGTTTAACGTGTGTACGTGTCTCTCTATTGGGCCCCCAAATGAGAAGGCATGGTTTAGCAGCTTTAACCCTGCAGGAACCGGATCAGCAAAGATTGGGGGTGAATAATGGAAATCCTACACCCCCAGACATCAGTCCAGTCAGCCTGATGGGAAAGGGGCAGTCAGCTATGCCAGGGATCTCTGACGGGGTTTTATTCTGGGGTACAACTGCAGAGACACACACACACACATACACAGATGAAACTTCACACATGGAGTTACAAACTAAATCTATAGTAAACAAATGCATAAATACTCATAATACATTATGTCCATATTCACAATGAACTGCAACTAAAAATGTACCAGTCAGTAGGTTATGACATGATATTTCTACGGATTATTAAAAGAAATGAGCCGATATACAAACTAGGTAGACCTTTTGGCAATACATAGACGGTTACTGTGAAGAGCTAGTTTAATATACAGTCAGTGATAAGAGTGATGTTATATTTTACCCCAAGCAGGTTGCGAGGTACATAGCCCTCCTTGTCATTAAGTTTGGCCCACCACCACTCGGTCTCAGTGTCATCTTTCCTGCGCAGGATAGTGATGGCATCTCCCTCCTGGAACGACAGCTCATCCCCACTTTGAGCCTCATAGTCCCATAAAGTGTACACAACTCCTTTATTCATCACACCCAGCTTCTCCTGCACACCTGCACATAAAGAAATATCACATTAGTGGAAGCTGTACAAGAACATTTTTGATCACCTAAAACTACTAAAAGTTTTGGGCAATATAGTGTGAAGCATTAAATAAAAACACAGCTCAAAAAAGAGTTGGATTTACTGAACAGACTTGTCCATAGAAACGCCACTGTTACCATCAAGAAAATCCCAGGAGGCAGAGAGGGGGAAGAAGGGGGGGACGACAACAACAACAACAACAACAAAAAAACACCCCAGGATTTGACCGCAAAAGCCCTAGCGTATGTCGGTGGCCAGTGTGGCTCAATGCTAGAAGCATAAACAATAAAAAAAAAAAAAAAAAAATACTGGTTGAATCTATATTTAACTGCAATCTGCATGTTTGTATTTATAAGCAACCCACTGAATGTATAATCTTGCTTTATACCAGCGGTTCTCAACTTCTCCAGCATAAGGGCCCCCTTGTGTAGTGGCCCCCCTTTATGGCCCCCCAGAGTTGTCAAAATTGAGGTTTCTTCCACACTAGGCTCTTCTGTATTAACTTTCTGAAATAACAGACTACGTCCTCTATCTAAAAACCTATCCATTTAGACCAGCCTAGGTTTATCAGCATGTGGCTAACAGTAACATGCAACACAGGTAAAATTCTTTTCTTTTTTTTTTTTTAAATAAATAACACTACAATTTCTATGCGGCTCTCCTGGCGCCATCTGGTGGACCCCAGGTTGAGAACCACTGCTTTATACATATATTGTTTATTTCAAATGAACAAAAGTACATGCCAGGTCTGAAATCCAATTCCTGATAGGTGTTGATAACCTGTTTAGAAATGGTAGTGAAAAATATTTACTGTTGATTAACAGACTTTGTAGAATGTGATCACGGTGTGGACAGGGATGCCTTTGCCACCAACAAGTCTATTCCTTCATGTTACAGATTTTTTTATACCTCAAATATACTTCAGACAGGAAAAGAAGCGATTAAAGTCCTGTGATCAATCCCAAAATCTAATCAGTTTACCTGCTGGATACAATGATATTTCCATCTATCCTACACACATCAATCCTCTCGTTCTCCAGATGCAATAATGAGACTCACAGAAAGCCTGAAAACATAATGCCTTCACCACCTAGTGGCAGAGGTATAAAACTGGTCTTTACACTTATTACAGACATGAAAGAAAAACGTCAAACAATTCAGTTAACTTGTATGCCCAAATATAAACAGAAAATAATAATAATAATAAAAATAATAATAATAATAATAATAATAAGAAGTAAATTAAAAAATAAGTAAAAGTTAAGTATAACCTACACAAGAAAAGATTAAATAATTATGCACAAAAACAAAAAGCACATTCCAAGTTTGTGTGTAGTCCAATTTCAATTTGTTACTCAGATCCAACCTGCTTCAACACTCTTAGTTCAGACTGTGTTAGGCCACTGTCACACTGGATTTTCACCAGCGACTCATTTTCCCCGTTATGTGTCAACCAGCATTAAGAACACAACAGGCAAACGTTTGGTGAACTGTTCACCCTTTCACAGTCCTGTCTTCTTGTTTTTACTGCCTCACAAGACCGAGGCTCATGAACTCACAGGTCAAAGTTCACCTACGTGAAGTCTACATGAAGTAAAACTAGCCGATTAGAGATGAGTACGCCTCGTTCATGACCCCATAACCTTTTCAGTTTCAGTGAATTGGCTTTTACGCCAGGTGAATTTATTTATTTTTTTAATCAGAAATGCTGTGGCTATGGCTCACAATAACGAGGCTCATGAATTCACGTCAAATTTCGCATGAAGCAAAAGTATTGACTGGGAAGAGAGTAATGCTGTCCCCTCTTCCACAGATAGCACAGCCAATTTTGTTCTCTTGAACTCCAGGCCATGGAGGGTTGTGGCATCTGTTGGCCCTCTCAGAAACTCTTTTGGTGAGTAAATTTGGAGTAGATGTAGACATCAGAATATCCGCAGTTATTCAAATTTCATTCCCAAACATTACAGGCCCATGAGTCCAATATTGCTGTACCTATTATAGCAATCATGGATTAATGATTCCTGGGACCTTAATGTACAGAATATAGAACAGAAATAAAAAAAAAATACTTGATACTAAGAGAGGGGGACTGAGGAGGTGAGGGCATTTACCATAGAGGAACTGTGAGCACTGAATATAACCCTCCTCCATCTCCTCACACTTGTCTGCTGCTGTTTCTACATCACTGATCGTGGTGGCGAAGATGGCGGCTCCGGACTCCACCAGCAGCTTGCAGAGGTGGACACTGTTGCAGGAGGCGGCACAGTGCAGCGGCGTCCTGGTCACACACACACACACACACACACACACACACATACACACATTACCTCTTTCCAGGGACAAAATTCAGATCTTCAAATGATATTAGATGGTAGACCTCTGTAAGGAAACTATAAATTTAATTCAAATGGCTCAATACAGGGGAGTCACAGCTTAGTGGTTTCGGTTCTAGAGAGAAAAAAGGTGGTAAATTTGCATCCTAGTCCTGTCAGAGAACCACTATTATGCCCTTTAATGAGGCCCTACTAAGATATGTGCTTGGAATGGATGTAGTACGTCCAAAAAAGATGTGAACTCACCAGCCATCACTATCTGCTGCGTTGACATTAACTCCAAAGTCAAGCAGGAACTTGACAATGTGGTGATGCCCTGCACACACCGAGTTGTGTAAAGGTGTGATACCCTCATCGTTTGGTGTGCTGGGGTTCTCCACCTGTCAATACATCAGAATATTAATGCTCACGACTGAGCTGTCAGAAGAGAATGAGGCTAATAATTAAGAAATGCTTGTTTATACATGTGCCAAAGATCTCAGCCATATCACAGTCAGCAAGTGTTTGAAACGTTTGATTCCAACGCGGACTGATTCCAACAGCAAGACTGTTTCCGTGTGAAAATGTACCTCATAGATGATCCTCTGCACCAGGTCAAACTCGCCCTCAAGTGAGGCATCCAGCAGCAGGGCCAGGGGATTGAACTTCACCCTGAAGCCATGGCCTGTCCTCTCAGAGTCAGGTTTCTTTAGATTAGTGCGCTTCTCCTAAAGACATTTCAAATAGACATACACTGCCGGTCAAAAGTTTGTAGACGCTCGACTGAAATGTTTCTCATGATCTTAAAAACCTTTTAATCTGAAGGTGTATGATTAAATGTTTGAAATCGTTGTAGACAAAATATAATCGTGCCAACATATTCATTTCTTTCATTAGAAAACGAACATTCTATGAACGATTTTTTTTTTAAATGGATGATGTAGAGTGAAAAATTCCAAAAAGCAGCCAATAAGTGTCCAGCGTACCTGGGAACTCCTTTAATACTGTTTAAAAAGCATCTCAGGGGAATCCTCAAGAAATCGGCTGAGAAAATGCCAAAGAATACATTTCTGGAAATTCTAGGCAAAAAGGGGGGTTTACTTTGAAGATGATAAAATGCTAAATTATTTTTGATTTATTTTGTATTTTTTTTAATAACAACATAATTCCCATAGTTCAATTTGTGTTATTACAGAGTTTTGATGACTTTATTATTATTATTCTAAAATGTGGGGGGGAAAAAATTAAAATAAAGAATGAGTTTCTAAACTTTTGACTGGTAGTGTATACCAACACCAATACGCAAAGGCAGAGGAATCTTTCCTTTTAAATTAATCCTCAAGAAAAAAACAAAATAAATTTTTGGTTAACTCCAATTAACCTTCCCGAGCAAATGGAAATCATACCTGATTGTTTTACATGGTCAGCAGGTAGAGCTCAGTTTTGGTTTAATTTGATTGAAATGGCAATTATACCTAATTATTCCTATTACACATTCTGCAAGAAACCCACCTAACTAATTAATGTGATAAATTATGGTGACAGAATCACTAGACACTACACGCGAGTTACCCCACCTTCTATATACCTATAATCTAATCCCCGCTTACAACTAGGCGTGCTTGAGCATGTGCATTTTTGAGAAGCTCACCGTAGCTTGAGCGCCTGGCGAGCTTCCTGCCTCCTGTGGTGAGCTGACTTCAGGGACAGGGCTAGGTAGAGTGGTCACAGGTCCTGCTGGGATGTTATTGTTGTCGTCTTCTGATGGCTCCAGTGCTGCTGGGACTGCTGTTTCACTGGCTGGCTGCACTGGCTGGTTATCGTTTGGGTCACCCTGGGGTAGGTCTTGAGAGGGCACTTCTTCTGTGCCAGTAAGAGTCAAAGCTGGTGTTTCAGTATACGCGTTGCCATTATCTGCATCGGCCAGTGCCTCTCCCACTGTTGTTGCTATGGGCTGGTAGAAGGGAGTGACTCCACTGCCTCCTCCCACTCCCCCAATGCCTCCTTCGATTCCACCAGCCAGAGTGTTAAAGCGCTGGTAGAGGAGCTTCTGAATGTTCGGCCCACTGGGTCCCTCGGGCTCCGTGATAGAGCTGCGCTTCTTTAGTGGTCGTGGTGCGTTTGCTAGCTTCCTGCGCAGGGCCTCGAGCTCAGCATCACTCTGGAAACGCATGGGTGAGTGAACCATAGGTGTAAGCTTGGTCGGACTGAGGGGACGAGGAATGTGGTCCACGCTGGGAGCAGGGGATTCTGGAAAACCCGCTGTCTGGGCGTCAGTCTCCAGATCGCCATCTACCACATCACCTACAGTCCCAGAGAGCACAGGGAAAGACCCAGAGCCTGGAAAGGGCAGGGGAGAGGTGGGAGTGGAGCTTGAAGGCAGGACCGGCTTTCCATACACTGCAGAAAAAAGGTTTAAAAAACTCCACATATTTACATACCCTCAGTGAACACAACAGTGCATACATAAGACCTTCAGGTCACAAATGCCTAAACCTATCAAAATAACTAACAAAAAACGGAATGTTCTACCCTACCTGCTTTGACCGCAGACTTGCCATGAGGGTAATTCTTGGGCACCCCCTGCTGTAGGTACATGTGATAAATGGAGCTTGAGTTCATAGTTGCTGGGCCTTTTCTAGGTGACTGTGGTCTGGAACCCCTGTCTGGGATAAAGGGGCGCACTGCCACAGCCAGAGGGGGGTCAGACCTCTCTCCTGGGGGGAAAAGTGGAGAGCTGGGCTGGAAGGTGGGACTGGGAGGGACCGAGATGCGCTGCTGTATCTGCTGTGAAGAGGAGCCACCACGTGGCCAGGCAGGTAGCGGTGGAGCGTTGGGGTTAGGGGGGTTGTTCAAGTGGGATGGGACAGGACACAGTGGCACATCTTTACGCCGGTCCAGCGAGCCAGTGGAGCCAGAATTGATGGACGAAAGTGGGTGGGCTCTGGTGTGAGTGCCATATGGAGGAGGCTGGGGCTTACAAGGAGGAGGTTGAGCTGGGCCCAGTTTACTCAGGTCTGGCACCTACACAACAGAAAGAGGAACGTTATATTGTCCTGATTGTCTTCTGTATACACACACACACACACACACACACACACACACAGTAGACAAAGAGAGAACAATCAAGTGTTACATTAAGAAGGGTAAAGAAATATTCCAGTGTTTTGCAGCATAATTGTAACCTTATTTATTTCATTAATTCGTTCATTCATTCATTTTTAGCAATTGCTTTATCCCAGTCAGTGCTGAGATGGGTTCGGACCCTGTCATAGAGAATTCACCTGGAAAGGACGCCAGTCCATCGGAGCACACCATGCACATGTTCACACACTCATTCACACCTATGGGCAATTTAACATATTTAATCCACCTACATACATGTTTTTGAGAAACCAGAGAACCCAGAGGAAACCCGCATAAACATGGGGAGAACATGTGAAACTCCACGTGCACAGGATCGAACCGGGGACCCAAGCAGCCACCTTATTAGTTTTCCCAACCTAATAAACCTAAAAAGTCACTGAAAATAGAAGGTCCAAAGGGCAGTTGTTGGGGAATCACCCCATAAATATATTCATATTTAAATATAAATATATTTTCGTCTGACTGCACAGGCATTCTTAGAGAAAATTGCTTTATACTGTAGTGCTCCAGTGTTAAAGAAATGAAACTCCATTTGAACAGATCTGAATAGACAAAAAAACGTATTGTTTTATCTTAAGAGCTACATTGCTAGATTGCAGGGGTTGCTGTTTTTGAATTAGTGCTATATAGCTATGGATCTTCATTTACTGACCTGACTGCCCTTAGCCTTCTATTACAAAGAAGAAGAAGAAAAAAAAAAGCTTATACAGTATCTCACAAAAGTGAGTACACCCCTCACATTTTTTAAAATATTTGATTATATCTTTTCATGTGACGACACTGAAGAAATGACACTTTGCTACAATGTAAAGTAGTGAGTGTACAGCTTGTGTAACAGTGTAAATTTGCTGTCCCCTCAAAATAACTCAGCACACAGACATTAATGTCTAAACCGCTGGCAACAAAAGTGAGTACACCCCTAAGTGAAAATGTCCAAATTGGGCCCAAAGAGGCAATATTTTGTGTGGCCACCATTATTTTCCAGCACTGCTTTAACCCTCTTGGGCATGGAGTTCACCAGAGCTTCTCAGGTTGCCACTGGAGTCCTCTTCCACTCCTCCATGACGACATCACAGAGATGGTGGAGGTTAGAAACCTTGTGCTCCTCCACCTTCCGTTTGAGGATGCCCCAGAGATGCCCAATAGGGTTTAGGTCTGGAGACATGCTTGGCCAGTCCATCACCTTCACCCTCAGCTTCTTTAGCAAGGCAGTGGTCTTCTTGGAGGTGTATTTGGGGTAGTTATCATGCTGGAATACTGCCCTGCAGCCCAGTCTCTGCTTCAGTATGTCACAGTACACTTCTGGAACGACAGCCATGCAGACCAAGTTGATGCAGTATGCGGTGTATGGTCTGAGCACTGACAGGCTGACCCCCCACCCCTTCAACCTCTGCAGCAATGCTGGCAGCACTCATACATCTATTTCCCAAAGACAAGTCCTGGATATGACGCTGAGCACGTGCACTCACCTTCTTTGGTCGACCATGGCGAGGCCTGTTCTGAGTGGAACCTGTCCTGTTAAACCGCTGTATGGTCTTTGCCACCGTGCTAGAGCTCAGTGTCAGGGTCTTGGCAATCTTCTTATAGCCTAGACCATCTTTATGTACAGCAACAATTCTTTTTTTCAGATCCTCAGAGAGTTCTTTGCCATGAGGTGCCATGTTGAACTTCCAGTGATCAGTATGAGGTAGTGTGAGAGCGATGACACCAAATTTAACACACCTGCTCCCCATTCACACCTGAGACCTTGTAACACTAACAAGTCACATGACACCACAGAGGGAAAATGGCTAACTGGGCCCAATTTGGACATTTTCACTTAGGGGTGTACTCACTTTTGTTTCCAGCGGTTTAGACATTAATGGCTGTGTGTTGAGTTATTTTGAGGGGTCAGCAAATTTACACTGTTACACAAGCTGTACACTCACTACTTTACATTGTAGCAAAGTGTCATTTCTTCAGTGTTGCCACATGAAAAGATATAATCAAATATTTACAAAAATGTGAGGGGTGTACTCACTTTTGTGAGATACTGTATTTTTCTGTGAGAGAGACAAAAGGACTGACTCAGGAAGCCTAACCTTATCTGACGGGGTGCCAGCAGGAGACGCTGTTTTGCTGGGAATGTCTCCTACTGATTCTTTCCAGTCTGGAGGCTTCAGAGATGCGTTGTCCTTGCTGAGGGTGGGCCATCCTGCATCATTAGCTTCAAAGATAGAGAAAACCATCATAAGAATAAATGTGACATCTCACAAAATCTTACTTATAAGCGCTGCTATTATTCTATGTATTAGTCAGTACCATGTGGTGGTAAATTAGTTAAAATTGCACGTGGAGGTGCACACAGCAAATGAACAGGAATCAATAATAGCTTTTTCACAGTAGTGTAGCTTACATGGTAGTGCATATTAGCAAAACAATCATAATTTAAGAAAATTATTTCTGTGTTAAGAAAAGACCAACAATCTTTACTGTCTGGGAAGAAATAAAAATACCACATGGATCAAAATGAATTAGAAAAATTAAGCACTGCTATACAGACTTTATTACACTTCTCAATCTGTCTCCAATGCATAAATATACTGCTGTCCAAATGCCCTTGAAGACGCTACAAAAAATTTAGACGGTATCTAATGACTTTTCTGCCATGTGTTGTTCGTTGTGTGTCATTACATGTTATGACATTACATCAAATGAAACAAAAGTTCAACGTCAGAGACGACGCGATGCTAAAGCAAGTTTAGTGGTTTATTGATCAGGTGGTGTAGAGGACACTGAACCTTATCAGCGTACAGTTTCACATAAGCATGGAACACACCCACACAGTGTCATGTACAGACATTTCCAATACACACTCATGGGCACACACAGCCATCCACAATCACACACAGGATCAGCAGTGTACTTTACGGCAATCTGGGCGCTGAAGTCTGGTTTCAGTGCACAAAAAGGGGAGCATAAAAACAACATCATCTCATGTTACTGCACTGGTAATATCCACCAAACACATCAAGCCCAAATCCAGCCACTTGATATGTTTGGCCTCTAACATTTGGTGTATGAATACGGTTTACTATGTACATAAAGCAGAGGAATGGGTGCTTTCCATTTTTTGGTTAAAGTACTTTTAATTGGTCCAATTAGTGGAATAAAAATGGTCTTTTTGACCATGTTTTACAGTTTCACTGGTACAAATGAATAATGCTACTCCGGCACTGCTATGATCCTGTCCAGTACTCTGGATAAGGTTCAGAGGCCATCCCTCCAGCTCTCCATCAGCCACGTTCCCACTCACAAGAGACTCCGTCTGACCCCTCTGTGGAGCAGGAGGTGCCAGAGACCCCGGGGCCCGGGCCAGACTCCGGAGGAGACGGCGGGAACGGGTCCACTATGATGTCTAAATCAGAGACCTTCCACGGGCCAGGGGGTTTTCTCACGCCATCTGATCAAACCCCCCCCCCCAACCACACACACACAAAGTACAACAGCACAGTACAGACAGATAGAGCAAAGAGAGGAGAAAGAGAAACACATAGAAACATCAGGCACGAAGTGAGAGATTACACAATAAGTTACAGGAGAAGAGAAAGAAAGAAATTGAACAGAAACTAATGTGTGAAACGATACAGAGAACGGAGGCATGAGACATGTCACGGTCTAAATGAAGAGGCACTCTGGTTAACAATAAAACAGTAATAAAGGTTTACTGACTTAACTATATAAATACCTCCCTCTACCGGATACATGGCTTGCTTAGGATACTTAATCTGGTTAGTTGGTGCTTGATGACCAGCAAGAGCCAAATATTATACACAACATCTGTCTCAATGGAATTATTTACATTTCAAGCTAATACAAACTTTTACACAGCCTATGAGGACAGGTCCAAAATGACAGGACAAACAGAAATCATGTGTCGTGATACAAAAGAAACATCCCAGATAAGTGGTCTCAGTTGAAGATGGTAGAACAAGGTGAAATAATGACTGACCTGATTTCGAACGAGCATGATTGGCTGGAGTGTTCATGCCCAGCGTCTGAGGTTTAAGAGGATCTGGTGGAACCATGTAGTTGGAATCTGGGCGTGATGGCCCCGGGACCTGGATGTAGGGTCCTACTGCTGCCACACGACCTGTATTGCCTGCAGTTGGTTGGGGTGAAGGAGGTCCGTTTGCATGGTTCAGCTATAGAGAATGACAGTCAAAAATAAAAAGAGATTGAGGAAGAACAGTGGAGTGGCAATCAGTATATTAGCACATCCAAAGGGGAAAAAAAAACAAAAAAAAAAAACACAATGGCAAAAAATGCATTTATTATGACCTTCTGTCTTTTCATTCAGAGTTCCAGCTGTGTCCAAACTTTGCACATGTGTCAGAGGTTTACTTTTTAGAGCATGTTTATGTCTGTGAGGTGTGAGGTGAACTCCTAGCCTTACAGGCAAGTTCTCTTTTTGACGTGCCTCAGCTTTTTTCTTATAGAGGCGTTCGCGGAGCTCACTGATGCGCTTGTCCATCAGCGTCACCTCCGTGTTGCGCTTGTTCAGCAGCTCCTTCTGCTGCTGTAGCTTACTGTTCTGCTCTTGGTTCAGCTTGTTACGAATCTGACACGTACACACGAGAAAACAATACATGTTAACAACAGTACAACCGTGACTAATACTAATAGCTTGCAGAGGAAGACATTACTGACTCAATCGCAGAATGATCGATTAACTACAACTTCATATCAGTCACAGCACCAATAACATTCACATTAGAGAAGGACTTGATCTGAAACGCTATCCTAATATAGATTATTTCTCATGCGTGTTGTATGTGCAGACCTGTAGCTCTTGGTAAAGCTTGCGAAGCTCCAGTGCAGCAGTGCCGGTGACATGACCCCCGAGGCCCTGCAGGCCGTTGAGTCTGCCTCTGCGCAACTCCTCCAGCTGCTGACTCAGCTGGTCTACCCTGAGCACAGCTGCTTGGAGCTCTGCCTGCTTCTCCTGGAACAGTCCGCTGATGTGCTCGATCTCTGCAGCTAACAAGATGAAACACAAAACAATATAAACACGTATACAAACAAACTAACTCTGCTCTGCACTTGATCTCAGCAGCTAATAACACGACGCACATGTAACACACTGCATACAGGCCAAGAACTGTATTTTGTACTAGTTGCTAGGTTACAAAATCCAGGGTCCAAAATTATGCAGCACAGACAAGGCAACTCAATGCTCTTCGTAAGACCTTCCTAGAGTCTCTCACATGTGATTTGCGATAGATTATTTAATGAGCCGAGTGATTGAATAAAATCGATTGAACTGATGGACACAAGTAATATACTTCGCTGAAACAGGGAGTGGGTAAAAATTATTAAGCTGCATGGAAGATTTGATTATGATATTTGCTCATCAATAATCATCAGCTAGGCAAATTGTAATGAATCTGGGACAACGTTAAACTACAAATCCATTTTTGTGTCTTAAGATTATAAAAGACGTGTATCTTTTACGGTCATTCCTTCTGCTCACACATTCTTCTATGCTCAGCTTTGCTCTCGGCAGTGAGGACAGCAGTGTGTGTGTGTGTATGGGAGAATTTCAAACCTGTGCTTTGTTAGACTTCATGGAACTACGCACTGTAAAAAGTGTAATGCACATTCTGATGGGTGACGTATTAAAGGAAAACCCGGCGGTTGTGTTATGCTGTTTGGGTCATTTTACTGACATGTTTTGTTCCATTTATCCCTGGTTACAGTTTCCTTTTTAGGCATGTTTAAGTAACGTAACTTACTAACTTTTCAGCAGCTGTACTGACATCAAGTAAGATGTCTATTACATGAAGAAAAGTTTTTAAAACCCCAAAAGTGAATTTCAAATCTTATCGTGTGCTTCTTTCCTGCAAAAAAATAAATAAAATAAAATTGAAGGTTTTGGTGCAAACAGGCCTAGATACCTTGTTTTAGATACCTTCTTTATCATCACTGAAAATACATACACAGGTTGCCATTGATGACCTTGCTGTAGTCAACTTGGCCCCTCATGGCACGAATCTTTTTGAGTTTGGCTTCCTGGCTTTCCACTCTTTCTTTCAGCCTCTGCAGCTTCTCCGTTTCAGATACAGCCTGCTGCTGCCTCCGCTCCTGCTGCTTCAGATAGCGCAAGCGTTGCTCCTACACAAACACGCACAGCGAAGGAGATCGAGACAAAACAAACAGCTATAAGTCAGTAACAGTCATTTAAACTCGTACTACACGCATGATTGCTAATTCACACGGTTCAACGCTCGATTCTGATTGGTTAGAAAGTGTGCATTATTTTTTGTATAACAGCACAGGCAGTTCCGGCTGTAATGAACGATTGATTAAATATTACTGCGCTTGTTCTCATATTTTATTGTTTCTATAGTAACAGCTCATACACAGGGGTTTATACAGCAGACACTCCAAATAATCTAAGACTAAAAAGAAATTGTTAAAAAGTCAATGATGTGGGGAAAGTTGGTTGAAAGTCGAAGCTGTAAGCGCTCTTCGTCTCAGGTACGCTTTCCGTTTTCATGGTGGAACAACATGTCTGTGTGTACTTGAGTGAGAGACAGAGAGAGAGAGAGAGAGAGAGAGAGAGAGAGAGAGAGAGAGAGAGAGAGAGAGAGGCAGGGAGAAGAAGAGAGAGTTTGGGAGAGGAAGAGAGAGGCAGAGAGGCAGGGAGAGAGAGGCAGGGAGAGAGGCAGGGAGAGAGGCAGGGAGAGAGGCAGGGAGAGAGTGTTTGGGAGAGGAAGAGAGAGAGGCAGGGAGAGAGAGAGAAAGAGGCAGAGAGAGAGGCAGGGAGAGGAAGAGAGAGAGGCAGGGAGAGAGAGAGAGAGGAAGAGAGAGAAAGCGTGTGGGAGAGGCAGAAAGACAGTAAGAGTGTTTGGGAGAGGGAGAGAGGCAGAGAGAGAGTTTGGGTGAGGAAGAGTGAGAGGCAGGGAGAGAGAGAGAGAGAGAGAGAGAGAGAGAGAGAGAGAGAGAGAAAAGAGAAAAAGAGAGAAAAAGAGAGGAAGAGAGAGAGAGACTGGTGCAGAATGACTGTTTACTGCAATTATAACACAGATGAGAACAGGAACTAACTTGCCTCTGGGACATTCCACAACATGAATTCTAACTATTAAACGTTAAAAAGCAGTCATTAACTAATTACATGCTGTAATCATTGTCAAATCACTGTGGTATAAGTGGAACACCACACTCTAGCCTGTGTTATTTGAAAATAATGGGGGGTGGGGGGTTGTGGTTCGGTAGTGGCACTCTGTTTGCGACTTGTACCACATCACAGAGAGTGACACAGCTAAATATAGCACAGGCAGTGGTGGCCTCTCAGTGACTGCCAGCACACTGTCTTCAGAGCCTTTCTACCAACTGACTTCATTCACAGCTTTATTAGCCTTCTCTGGAAGATAGCCAATTTCAATCTGCAGCTGCTT